>NC_060129.1:65854704-66165309 GCF_021461395.2 Schistocerca americana
GTCCTTCCAGGCGTCGCACTTCTCTAGACCTCCTCCGCAACGGCGATCGACGGCGACGGACAGCGGCCAACTGCACTGACGTTTTCAAAACACGTGACGTCACGCCGCGGCGTGGGAGTGCGCGGACACGGAATTTAGTGGCAGTCAGTACCGAGCCAGTGGGTGTGTTGGACCTTCCATTGAGCTACGGACCTCCTTGAAGATGTCTCCCGCAGTCGGAGACGAAACGTTTGGAATCACCACAGAATTCATCAACAGACCACGGCATAACAGCCCGTATAATTATAATGGACGTGATATTTCCGGCCGTCAAAGTCTACATTTTAGTACCTTTTTATCTGTTAAACATTGTTCTGCCCTCTTAGAATATGGGCTTAAGAAATAAATCTGTTGGAAAATATTGTGTTGTAAGAAAGAAAATGTGAAATAAAATTTTGTAAGAAATAAAATAATGTTGTGAAATAAAGTATTGAGTTAATTGTTTCTGCATATCTATTTTTTCCCAAGAGATGTTAGCTTTCTTAGAATACTTGCAGCAACTGGGAAAAATGTGTAATAAATTTAAAATGAGAAAAGCACTTGGAAGAATCAACATGTACTTTTCTTGTTATCCATAGAAATTCAAACCCCCAATAGTTGTTTCACTTAGAAGTTTAAACCAGTTTCTTGATTCTTAGGCAACTGTAGTTGGTGCAATGGATAGTGTTCACTTCGATAAAATGTGTCTGCTATAGACACGTAATAGCCACCAGGTAGTAAGGATTTGACAGATGAGATTGTAATACAAAATTCAGTAGGCTCTGAGTGAAGCATGTAGAGGTACACGTATTTCATTCATATGCAACAGCTTTCAAAATTTGCTATGGAACTTAGTGAAAACATGGCATTGTGCATGGTGTTGGCAGTGCGTGCTTGTAAATATCATTGGAGTGTCAAGCACAAAAGTATTTCTATTATTTCAGTTGTTACTGCAATGGATAGTGTTCACCTCTGGCAAAATACGTCCACTACAGACACCAGGTATTAAGGATTTGTCGCATGAGCTTGCAATAAAAAATTCAGAATGGTGTTTGAGTGAAGCAAGTACAGGTCTGTGTATTTCATTCATATGCAACAGTTTCCAAAATTTTTAAGGTTACTCCTAAGGTAAGCCTAAAATTTCTGTTAAAAAGTAAGTTTTTAAGCTCTAGGTTGACTAATTGTCTTCTACTGGATTTGTAGTAAGCTATTCAAATTGTTCACAAACTGCAATGATAAATATCAATATGTAATTAAAGGGGAGTTTTATTTAGTTTATGCTCACATGATTATTATGCAGAGGCAAGGAAAAATATTCTCATGATCCCACACAGTGTCAGAACAAAATCAGATCACTATACAGGCATTTTTCTAAAATAAGAGCCCCTATTCTTATTGTACTGAGAGACTGTCAAATGTAAGCAGACCGTTTTGGTTTCGGCAGATGAGCTCTAACGTGTTTGTGCCCTGGAAAATAGCTCTTAATCTGGATGAGCGTCAGTACAGTTTTGCAATATTCGGAGTGGAAAGTATCCCTTAGATAGTTTTCTTAAAAAATTATATACAGTTACAGTTCATTGTGGGAATTATTTTGCAGTTTCCCCACAGAATCACTATCTTAAGACAGAAATTTACAAAAGTGTTTTAACCTCGAAAAGAGCTTTTCTTGAGATTGTTCTCATCAACTGTGAAGAAATACCTGTAAAAAATTAAAATCATTGCATAGTCTCTTGGAACTTTTAATTTATGGCCTGCCCTGGTTAAATTGAGAGCTGTAACGACTGTTGCAGTTGAAAGTTTATAGGTGTTTCTTGAGTCATAATTGACAGCTTTTACTACGGTGCACAATATTCACTTTGGTATATTCATTATTCATTTTGAGGCACTTAATATCCCACAGATACCAAGGATTTGTATATACAAGAGAGGTTATAATAAGGTAAGAGCACCTATAGCCGACACATGAAGAGCATTTTTTTTTACCTTCTAATACTATTAAATAAATGTAATCTCCAAAATTATTTTCTGAAACTTCAAAGTCTCACCTTTCATCTAAAATATAATTTTTTAAGCTGATAGTTTAAACTTTTGTAAAAATAGTGAGAACTGAACCTTTGAAGTCCACCTAAAAATGATACTCTAAAATGGAGCTGCTCCTAAAGTCGACAATTTTGTCACCTATAGTTGCCATAATTCCTATATCCCATTTTCTTTTGTAAGTAACTAGAGCTCAAAATGCGGAGAATCCAATGTTTAAAGTTTTGACATCAGCCCCTTCTT
Source organism: Schistocerca americana (assembly GCF_021461395.2). NCBI lineage: Eukaryota > Metazoa > Arthropoda > Insecta > Orthoptera > Acrididae > Schistocerca > Schistocerca americana. The sequence goes on from NC_060129.1 coordinate 65,857,003, forward strand.
ACTGTTTAAAAGAATTTTAATGACGTTTTACTTTAACTGATAATTTATAGTAGCTTCGTCCCACTGCCCGCCAGAGAGGCGTTCGATGTATTTGTTGGATTTTATAAATGGTACTGTGAACAAATCCAGGTCAAATATAGCTCTGGCACAATTTTTCGCAAATAAAAATGCAATTTTTGTTGGAAGCGTGTGGCAGTGAATTGAGAAATGTGGGGAAAATATGATCCAAACATAGGAAGGGAGACCGCTGTTTTGAAATCCCGCCACGTTTTGCCAACAGTCACATGGTTTATGTTGGAGCCACACCTTCCATATAGCTTCTGCACAGCAAGGCCAGTCTGCTGTGTTCGAAATACACAGGTGTCCCAAATTAAAGCAACAAACAGCAGGCAGTTTGTAGACATCGAAACTGTATCCCGAAGGCCAGAGCAGGGCCGACGGTGTGTGACATCAGAGGGGCGGGGGAGAGGGGGGGGCCAGGAGAGACCCAGAGCGAGGGGGGCAGGAGACAGAGAGGACCGTCAGAGGGCAGAGAGGACCGTCAGAGGGGAGAGAGAGGACCGTCAGAGGGGAGAGAGAGGACCGTCAGAGGGGAGAGAGAGGACCGTCAGAGGGGAGAGAGAGGACCGTCAGAGGGGAGAGAGAGGACCGTCAGAGGGGAGAGAGAGGACCGTCAGAGGGGAGAGAGAGGACCGTCCGAGGGGAGAGAGAGGACCGTCAGAGGGGAGAGAGAGGACCGTCAGAGGGGAGAGAGAGGAGCGTCAGAGGGGAGAGAGAGGACCGTCAGAGGGGAGAGAGAGGACCGTCAGAGGGGAGAGAGAGGACCGTCAGAGGGGAGAGAGAGGACCGTCAGAGCGGAGAGAGAGGACCGTCAGAGGGGAGAGAGAGGACCGTCAGAGGGGAGAGAGAGGACCGTCAGAGGGGAGAGAGAGGACCGTCAGAGGGGAGAGAGAGGACCGTCAGAGGGGAGAGAGAGGACCGTCAGAGGGGAGAGAGAGGACCGTCAGAGGGGGGAGAGAGGACCGTCAGAGGGGGGAGAGAGGACCGTCAGAGGGGGGAGAGAGGACCGTCAGAGGGGGGAGAGAGGACCGTCAGAGGGGGGAGAGAGGACCGTCAGAGGGGGGAGAGAGGACCGTCAGAGGGGGGAGAGAGGACCGTCAGAGGGGGGAGAGAGGACCGTCAGAGGGGGGAGAGAGGACCGTCAGAGGGGGGAGAGAGGACCGTCAGAGGGGGGAGAGAGGACCGTCAGAGGGGGGAGAGAGGACCGTCAGAGGGGGGAGAGAGGACCGTCAGAGGGGGGAGAGAGGACCGTCAGAGGGGGGAGAGAGGACCGTCAGAGGGGGAAGAGAGGACCGTCAGAGGGGGGAGAGAGGACCGTCAGAGGGGGGAGAGAGGACCGTCAGAGGGGGGAGAGAGGACCGTCAGAGGGGGGAGAGAGGACCGTCAGAGGGGGGAGAGAGGACCGTCAGAGGGGGGAGAGAGGACCGTCAGAGGGGGGAGAGAGGACCGTCAGAGGGGGGAGAGAGGACCGTCAGAGGGGGGAGAGAGGACCGTCAGAGGGGGGAGAGAGGACTGTCAGAGGGGAGAGAGGCCCTTCAGAGGGGAGAGAGGACCGTCAGAGGGGAGAGATTACCGTCAGAGGGAGAGAGGACCGTCAGAGGGAGAGAGGACCGTCAGAGGGAGAGAGGACCGTCAGAGGGAGAGAACTCTAAGCATCAGTGAACTACGAAGGCCATACGAAAATCGGGGACAGGCGAGTTCACCAGAGCAGCCTTGATTGCCTCTAATGCTGACTGCTGGGACTCACCCCACTGCAATGCTCGATTTTTCTTGCGCAGGAGATTCAAGGGCGCAGCCAACTGAGCGAATTGGGGTTCGAACTTCCTAAAGAAGTTCGCCATTCCAATAAAGCGAGCAATTGCCCGTCTATCCTTTGGAGGAGGAAGTTTTTGAAGATCCTTAGTCCTGTTCTGATCAATACGGACTCCACCGGCCAACACCAAGTGCCCGAGGAATGAAATCTCCTTGGATGCTAACTTAATCTTAGATGGTTTGACGGTAAGGCCCGCACTACACCATTGGAGGACCTGTTCGAGGTGTCGAAGATGCTCCTGAAAACTAAATATTACCACGTCGTCAAGATAATTGTAAACAAATTTATACTGAACATCGCCTAAGACATTATCCAACAACCTAGAAGGGACGGCAGCACCGATAGACAAACCAAAAGGGACTCTATTGAACTCGAATAATTTCCAGTCAGTGCAAAAAGCAGTGACTTGTTTAGACTGCTCAGCAAGAGGAATCAGGTAGTATGCCTGGTTCAAGTCGAGTACAGAGAAGATCGTTGCCCCCACAAACCAAGTAAAGCAGTGATGTAGGTCTGGCAATGGCACCGATTCCAAAACTTCCTTCTGATTAAACTGCCTATAATCAACAACTGGCCTGTAGCCTGAATCCCCTTGGGGACCAGGAACATGGGCGACGAATTGGCAGAAGTGGATGGTCTAATTTCCCCATTCTAACATTTTATCTATAATACGGCGCAAAGCATCCATCTAAGGAGGTGACAGACGATAAGGCGGCAGCCTAACAGGAACATCAGTTAATTGTATCTTGTAACATACGGTCAGTCAAACCTAACTCATCAGTTAACACATCAGGGAACTGGCGCAAGAGCCCCAAAATGCTTTCTCGCTCCCCATTCTCCAGATGACCGACACCAAAGCCGGAATCAGTCACCAAAACCTTGTTAACACCCGATACCCTCTGGCGAGAGCACAACGAAAACTCCCTATTAGGACAAAACTAAAGAAAAACTTCTTAACAGTGTAATTCAAAATCATGCCGGTATGCTGGATCCAATCACATCCGAGCAACAGACGAACAGCAAGATTCTTAGCCACCAACAATTCGACAGGCCAGGAAAAATCACCTATAGACACACTCCCCCTACAGCAGCCTACTAGAGGTAACACCTGTCCATTGACAGCACGACATCCCTGTAGGGCAAATGGCAAGGACGGTAAGCGACACTTGTTTATTATCCAGATACCACTGGTAATCCTTCAAAGAAACACTACTTCCTGAATCCAACAAGGCGCAGACTGGTTCGTGGTTAAGGGAGGTACAGATCAACGGCAAGGACTGACCAATCACGGCCCTAATCCGTTTGCAAGACCTCAAAGGTGGCTTACCGCGTCCAGTACCTCCCAAAACTTGGCGTCGGCTGCTCTGCTTGGACGCGGCTTCCTCTGCTCAGGACATTCACGCACCAAATGATTCAAAGCACCACAACGGAAACAAGCGCCTTTTGTACCTGCCATCCCTGATCCCCACCTCTGTTAAGCTGACGGTTACATAAATTGGCCACGGGGTTCCCAGAACTTACATTTCGACTCCCGACATATTCTCCTACACAGGTCTGCGCCCCCGCATGACTTGCCCCACCACGCCTACTGTCAGCATAACGTAATCCTTCAATGGCCAACACGAGGCTATCTAGATCCCGCAAGGACGTGGGCTTATTGGCAAACATTATCCGTGACCTATCCTTGGGCCTAATACTTTCCAAAATAATGTCCATCTCTCCTTCAACAAGATCTAGTAGATTCAGAGCTCGAATGGCAACCTTAACATCCTCAACATACTGCTGGAGTGTGTCAGTCGACGTTTGAACCCGGCGGTAGTACTGGTTAACTAAATCTGCTCTCATGCGTTCGGTCAAGCGACTATCAGTAATCCTCCTACGCAAGTCCGACGAGCCCTCTCCATGCTCCAAGACTTGACCAATGATAGAACTCAACACTCCTTCATACAAGGGATAAATAAACTGCAAAATAGTACGATGTGTCACCTCTAATACGTCAGCTTTAATTTCCAAACGTACTAATAACCATAGAACTTCGTCAACTCCAAGCAGCTCATCCAAGGTCAGTTTATTTATTCCGTGCACTAATACGAGCAAAGGGTTAGGTAGCTTAGCAAAGGGCTCAGGGGGACAAGGACTAGTCCTAACGCCACCACCTGCTAGATCAGTCATCCCCCTGCGGTAAACTAACTGTTCAACATGCCCTACGCCCTCTTCAAGGCAACCTACCGCATTGAGTTGAGTCTGCAACTGCATTACCTTCCTGACTAACTGTCCAATAGTAGTACTTTGCTGCAGAGTAACAGGCACTCGTTCTAAATCCTGCAGTCTACCCGCCCAGTGATTGAGATGGGCTTGAATACGACCGATCTGTTTGCGAGGATTACTGCCACCCATAAACTCCAAATTGTCTTGCCCACTTGAAAGGGACGTGCTACACCTACCTCACCGACGCGCATACCGGCTGGTCCAAGACGCCCCGAAACCGCGCGCTCAACTCGGCCACAGTACCATCGGAAGGAGCCCCACGAACCTCCAACTCATAAGCTAGCTGCTCTCTGCGCAAATAATCGATACCAGGGCTGCTCCTCAGCTGCGAGTGGCTCGTCTGCTCAGGCTGAAACATTTTTACAAGAGAAAGTATGCGCTCCAAACAAATTTCAAACTTAATGCTACCTAATCTCGCAATTGTGAATAGTGCTGCTAGCACACGTACCCCCAAACAACCACACTCTGCTACCATTTGTACTGGTAGATAGGACAGCTTTGCTGTGAAAGTGGAAGGGTAGTCCACAACAAACAGTATTCACAATTACAAGCACCCAAGCTTTAATGATCTTTCAGCAATAAAGGCTCTTAACAAATCTCAATTAAGAAAGGACATAAACTTGGTTACAAACGTATGTTAACCTTCAACCAGTGAATAACCCCAATAAAGAATTACCAATCAATAAAACGTAGATAAAGGACTGCTTTACAAGAATTAAGTAAAATCATGAAAGCCAAGTTACAAATTTTATGTTAAGCTTCAACAGGTGAATAACCCCAATAAAGAATTCTCATTTAAATAAAACACATAGGAAAATGCCTTACCAAATGGCTTAAATTGTGTAAAATCATGAAAAGCTGAGTTGCAACTTTTCTCACAAACTACTTAGGAATTTACAGCAAATAAACAAGTTTAATCTATAACCAGAAGGTAACTGCCAAGTCCAAGCGACCGAAGCCACTCAGAGCGGACGACCGCCAAAACGCTGGTCATCAGCCGACATCGTCACGGCCCAGTGGCCACCCTGCTAAAACAGACTGACGTTTCGGTAAGCGGCCGACAGCAACACAGGAGTAACAGTGACAAAGTCGGCGTACGCCTTCGAAACACGGCACACCCTGATGCGGGAGCAGGCACAGCTGACTAGCGGCCATACAACCGCGAGCAAACAAATCTCACGCCACCCGTACTAACGCAGGAAATGATAGCGAGCGACAAGACGCCACGCGCAAAGCAGCAACCGTGCCTACCCCTCGACCACAGAATGTGCCCTGTCTCCTTGTCTATGGTAATCGAATTTACAGCACACAAGAAACGATTTAATAAAGGCATTAGTTCAACGCAAGATTAGTTAAGTTAGGTCCAGTAAAGATTTACCAACGGATTTACCTTCAAACCAACTTCCAGACCACCGATAAACAAGGAAGCAAATTAAACAGTTGCCAAAAATACAGTCACGATACGCAAGCCCTACAAGACCTTGCTATCTTACAGTTATTATTAACGGCGAAACATACACAAATCAATGACAAGAAATTCACCATTGAAAGCAAAAATCACCACAAAGGTTAAATTAATTAATTAGCAGACGAGCCAGCCACTGAAGGCTCAGTTCCACAAGATTAGGACTAACCTCACTCGGCAGCAATACATCTGTGTGCGTGATAACTAGGTTCCCCAAACAGGACTCCAAAAACCAAAACAACAGGTCACACGTTAGCTGTCTTGTTCTCAGGTACTAGGGACCACCGGGCTGAGGCAATCGCGACGAAAAAAAATCTCTAAAATTACAGCTGCCTGCAGCAAAACAAATGAGTCAGGGTGCATGAACGTAAAGCACAAGCCACTGTTCCAGCCGGAGCGTAACCTTTTCAATGCACATACGGACAGAACACCAGACGTGGGCATAAAGGGAGCTGCAGATGCGTACCAAGCAAACTATACTGCGCCAAAGTACGACCCACGTCACGTCCACAAACCGGAGCACTGCTCCCGGATCTGGTGTCTGCTCACTGCACTGCCGCAACTCTCTGTCCCCTGGAAAGCGATGCGGACTCCCGCCTTGCTCAACGCTCCCCGCTCGGCTGTGCACAACTCTTCTCTTGCCGCCTCAGAGTGCGGCCGCCATGTCCGTTCTCCCCTGCTGTCCGCCCCAGACTCTCGTTACTCGTACTCACTCCCCGTCAGCCCCACTCCGACAGGAGGCGCTCGCGATCGCACACAGTGCCAACCTCAACCAGAGGAGTCATCGATAGCGTCTTGCGCCAGAGAGCCGCGCCACGGCTAAGTAAGTCTACCGCACTATTTAAATTCCTGACTAATTGGAGGCTTAGAATGAATATTTCAGCTTATTTATAATTGTACATACAGTGCTTTTCGAATAATTTGGAGGAGTATAGATTGTGTGAAACGTTTTTGTTGCAAACTACCAGTATCTAAACCAATTATCCTCAGTACTTCAATTCTGCCATTATTTCCGTTATTGCAACCTGAAACTCCATCATAGAACCTATTTTAGGTACTTCATGTCCACAGAATGTTCTTTTTGAGTATCCAATCTTAATTAAATTATTGATGCTTTCATTTGCATTTTGTGTCTTTCGATGAAGACATTTCCTCAATAAATGAGGGTTTGCAAGAAAGCTGACTGTCGGCTTAATTGCATTCATAACAGGTTCTGGTAATGAGTGTTTATGTGAATATGTCTCGTTTCTGTTGTGGAACTTACATCAATCGTCTTTCAGACCCAGATTGTGCATTCCTGTTTGGTCAGTGGAAAGTTTTGGGGGGTGGGGGAACTGCCCACACAGCACGCCTCATTGCTTCTAATTTTTGTGTGTCTTTCCTGAAAGCTCTCCCATAAAATAACTGAAGAGAATCAATTTCTTTCAGAGTAAGCCTGCCTTTTCCTCCTAGTGGTTTTCCATCCTTAATCACTTTATCTTTTCTTTCTTTCAGCAAGCGACGAACTCTACCACCAAGCCTCTTTTGGATGTGGTCATCGCATTCCAAGTTTTCTATTGCTGTGTTTTTACAGATTTTTATCTGTTACAGCTTTGAACGAAGAGGAGTCCCCATCAGCAATGTATTTAGTATATCTAACACCATACTGGTCCTCAGATCTGGAGGACATCTTCACAACTGCAGCAGCCTCCATACCCCCACTTGAGCCACTATAATTTGTAGAGCATGCTACTGCATGCTTGTCATGGCACAGCTTCTCACTTTCATATTTGGACATTTTCTTTGTAGCGCACTGGTGGCAGTATTTAGACATAATTTCTACATCTAAAACTTTACCTGAGTCAATAGCAAGAACAGATGCAACTGCATAGAGGTATGTGCATCCAGGTCCCATCTACAAACACACACTGGTCATTATATTCGAAGGGGATTCACTGTCATGATTATCTACTACAGGATCTCTTTGGGTTATTTCCACCAGTGCCTGCCCCGCTTTCTTCATAGAAACTGTATCAGTATCGCATATAGCATCAGCCATTGCTTTATTTATTTTTTCGCACCTTGCACAAGGTCGAGGCACGTTCAGAAAACAGTACAATAAATTTCCTCCTTCCCTGCACTGTCTTACGCATCTTAGAGCACATGCTAACCTGAAATTGCTTTCATAGGTACCAGTGTCAGGTTTTTTGGAGGAGGAAATTGAAAATCATTGCCACACGAATTACAAATTAATTTAAAGTCACAAGCTATTCCCACTCTTCTTTCTTCAACAACAATCATACACTTCGCATTTTTACAGCAAACACACGAACATGAAAACCTTATAGCCTGGCATAGAAGCTCTAAATCAGTAAGTCCGAATCCAGTGGAATCCATATCAACATCCTTCACGCACCTGTACAATTCTCCTGTCCTTGAAGCTACGTTCTTCATTTCGAGCTGCTTTCTCTTTTTTGTTGGTAAACCAATTTCCATTAAATCTCCGTCACCCAAACACAGTTTTTCCACCACCGTTATGCATAAATCTTGACTTCCACGCAAGGATTGGCGAATTCAATCTTCCACCTACTGATGTGTGTTGGTATTTCAAAACTTATATAAGCCACATGCAAGAATGTTTTCAGGCAAAGATCTCGATGTCAGCCACAGATATAAATGTCTACCAAAAATAACGAAAGAAAATAGCCTTCACATTGACAAGAATTCCATTGAAGTAAGTAGTTTCTCAAATGTCAGGAAAGGTGGGAGTGGTTGCCAGTGTAGAATTAATCAGTTTAACAATTTAAAGGCATTTTTAAAGCTGCTAGCGTGATAAAATTCACACACAACATAGATTAAACTGCATATATATCAAGAAAATAATATTTTTCAAAAATCGATTTTTTGACCCAAAGTCCGTTACATTTCCCTGAAGCGAGGAGTCCAGGGGCGCTCTCCAGCCACTACCTGTCGCTGCCGTAAGGAGGCTGAAGGCAGAGTCAGGCCGGCCACAGCACGGAGACGTCTCAGCACTCGCCCTTTTCGCACTCCGTACGCGAAGGGAACGGGGAAAAAAATTCGAAACTTGTTGCTCTTCCAAGTACTCTCTGCCATGCACTTCACAGTGGTTTGCAGTGTAGTCCGCGGATGTAAATGTGACAGTCATGTTGGTGTTTGTAAATACGTAGCGTAAGTGGACGATTTAATGGCAAAATTGTGTACAATCGCGTGAGAAATGCAGCCATCAACGGAAATTGTACTTTTCCAAAGTACAATTTTACATCACCGTGTGCGTTTTAGAATCTGGAACGACGGTGATGTATTCTCGCCACCGGGAGTGATGTAATCGCTTGCCGATTCATGGAGAAAATGTAAATATTAAGAAACTGAACATACAAAATATTTTTCGCTGGGTTCTGCCTTCAACAAAACACTATTTTGTTTCACAATCTAAACATGTTGCAACAACATCAGTGGGCTTTTATTTTATGGCTGTTAAACATAAAGAATGTTCTTTGCTCTATGTACACACGTAAATATTATTTTTTGAAATCGCAATTACAAATTTTTGTAGAACTCTTCGTTATGTATTCATACCTTTTTATGTTTTTATAGTACATGTTTTCTTTCACAGTTTGTCATCGGCAGCCATATAGAGCTTAATGTAGACAAGTTGTTTAGCAAAAAGTACTATTTGAAAACTGCTATGGCTATGCCTGAAATTATTTAATTGTATGTGGAAGGTTGTGTGTGTGTGTGTGTGTGTGTGTGTGTGTGTGTGTGTGTGTGAAGGGTGATGGAGGGGGGGGGAGGGGGTTCTGTACGTTGGTGTTATCTGATAATTCTTTGAGGGCAGAGAACACAGTTCTAGGTCAGTATTGATATCTGTTGAGCTATTTTTCTTGTCCATAAAGTGTTCAGTACCTGCCATTTTTAGCGCTCTTCTGTGTTCTGTGTATCTGGTATTAAAGTTTCTGCTTGTCTGTCGAATGTAAATTTATCTGCAATGCTGACATGTTAGTTGGTAAATACGAGATGTGTTATGATTGTCTGTCTTATGTTGGTTGTTCCTGGCTTTCTCTATGTTGAGTTATCTGTCCTGTAGGCTATTTTTAACCCTTGTTTTTGAGTATGTTGCCTATTCTATGGGCTGCCTTGTTGTTGCAAGTGAGAGTGAACCAGTTGTTTATTGTTGTGGGTGTTTCTTGTTCATCTGTGCTCATATGTGTGTTCTGTTTGATTGTAAGTTGGTGAGAAGACTTGTTTTTATGTGTTGGGTGTCCTTTTTGATCGTATTTTAATTTCGTGATTCAATTTATCTATAGTATTTGTATAGTATCCACTCTGTACAGCGATTTGTCTGTTTATCTGTAATTCATTGTTATAGCTGTTTTCAGTGAGTGGGGTTTTGTTCAGGCTGTGCATAATATATTGGAAACTGGCTAGTTTGTGCGCAATGGGTTTATTAGAACGTTTGTGAATGGCTGTGCTGGTGGAGTTCACATTCCTGAAAATGTAGAATTGGAGTTGGTTGATGCGTCTATATATTATGAAGTCAAGGAAACTTAACGTTTTGTCGTTTTCTGTTTCTATGGTGAATGTCTCTCATTTCATCTTCGTGGTCTTTTGGCGAGACGCACGTAGGGGGCGGCAGTGTATTGATTGACTCTTCTAGCAGTGTACGCTCTCGGAACATTAACACTAGACCGTGACGTGACCCAGAACGCCTCTCTTGCAGCACCTACTACAGGAGTTGGTTGAGGATCTCCGAGACGCTTTCGCGCTCACTAAACGATCCTGTGACGAAACGTGCTGCTCTTCTCTGGATAATCTGTTTCCTCTATCAGCCCTATGTGGTACGGATTCCATATTGATCAGCAGTATTCAAGTATTGGTAGAACGATTGTGTTGTATGCTACTACCTTTGTGATGGATTACATTTCCGTTGGATTCTTCCAATGAATCTCAGTCTGGCATCTGCGTTTCCTCCTTTCTTCAAGCAGTTTATCTTTGCAGATCGCTGGAGCAACGAAGGGCATTTAGCGACAGGAGGAAAGCGCAGGTCATTCCAGTTCCAGGAAGGGCCTTCGACAGATCCACATAATTACAGACTTATATCGTTTATGGAAATCTGTTGAAAAATTATGGGACATGTTCAGCGCACATTGTTTTGACGTTCTTGGGTAACGAAAATATCTTCTATAAAAATGCACGCGGATTCTGCAAACAAGGTGGTTGCGAAATTCAGTTCGCTCTGTTCCTCCACAAGACATCGTTGCTCAGGATCAAGCCGTGTTTGTTGACAGCAGGAAGGCATTTGACACCGTCCCACGCTGCCGTTTAGTTAAGACATGCGAGCTTAGCAGGTATCGCAATAGATTTGCCACTGGCTACAAGACTGCCTTATGGACAGAACTCAACACGTCGCTCTTAATGGGACGAAATAGACAGATGTAACGGTTATTTCTGGAGTGCCACAGGGATGTGTCATAGGCCTTAACTTTATACAGTATGTAAATGGTGTAGGTCGATGCTTCGTGTGACGTTCATGTCACATCCCTGCTGGCGTTTATCACATTTTTGTTGCTATGTTTTAGTGCACGATGTAGGAAGATTTTGCTCCAAGAAGCGAATCTTTTATCACCTATATTTACTGCTTAAATATTAATCCACCGCTCTAGCGGTGCTGATGACGTTATTTGCAGCTAGAACATGTTAATAACAACGTCTGACGGTTTATAAGACGATTGTGCCTCTCTTTCTATGACAGCTGTAGCACTCGCAAGAAAAATTTATGGGACATGTCCGTCCATTATTGGTTTGCGGTCAGTATTATTTCTTATTGCCAGTTATTTACGAAAGATTATACCTAGTAGTAGGGGAATTGTGATAAGTTCCCCTTGGGCACCAGGCTTATAAAGTATATGTTTGTGCTCTGACATGTGCAAAGGAAATGACTGTGTCCAGTCGTAAGGAAGGTATGGATTTGACGTGGAATACTGTGATAGCAAAGCAAAGAGTGTGTCAAGTCATAATAATGGTACAGATATTTCAATTTCCGGAGCCACAGCCGTCAACGGGGTGTATTTCTGATACCTTGCTCATTGTCGAATGTCAGCCAATTGAGGCCGGGATCGTAATATTTGTTTGTAAGTACAGTGACGAAACATATATGTATCCGATTTCGAAGGTGTTTCTGTCTGTGTGTGCTCGGCGCGGCGGTGGCTGTGGCCTGTAGTGGGAATGATCCACGTCTTCCACTAACGGTAGGAGCCCTCCGAATGGAGAGGCCTGTCGCGATGCGGGAATGTAGTTGTCTTAACCGTGTCGTCCTCCAGACAGTCAAATAGAGGACAAATAGTATGTGTTGGACAGCTTTTGTGATCGTGTGGAAGTTTGAGAAGATTCAATAAGGACATGAGTTTGCACTGCACAGTTATTCCATCCTGTGTAAACTGTCCGATTGACTGCTTCTTCACATTTCCCGCCTTTATCTGGTTGAGAGAAGATCGATTGAGGTGTGTGTTGAGCGCACCTAGCAGGTGAAAGGCGGGTGGAGGACACGTTTGCTGGTTCTGTAGGCATGAGACACACCTTAGTTGACTTTGTAATTTATATGGATGATTTGGAATGTTATACCAGAGGCATCGGTTTTCGAGAGGTTCGCAGATGGTATAAGTTTCTCAGTCGAATGTAAAAAAAAAAAAAAAAAAAAAAAAAAGCAAACTATACCGATTTTGCTCATGCAACTACATGAAAATGGACTTTATTTTCGTCGAAAGAGGACGTTTATTATTGTCGATGACGTTTCTTTTTCTTTTTTTAGTTGTTGAGCTATTATAGGAGTCGAGTTGATCTTATGTAGTCCAGTGCAGAGCGGTGGGTGAGTTCTCTACGAGACCGCGGCTCCCCTCGTTCCCAGCTTGAGCGTCATGCGCGACATTAAACAACAGTGCTTTCCATCCTACAGAGAGAGGCCTGTTGGAGGCTTTGGGGACCTGCGTACTCTGTGACAGCTTGTCGCTGCAACAGCGCCCCAAAACAATAACAGCCAGCTGCGACACCAAGATGCATTTGCGAAAGCTGCCGTTTTATCTCCTATTGTTTAGTTAAGTAGACCTGCTTATGTACTGGCGAAGGACCATCATCCCAAGGCGGATGGCACATGTCCGGTGGAGTAGCCTCCTCGGTCGTTCCACCCCACAGGCGGGTTTTCGGCAGTTCGTGGTTGTACATTGAGGAGATCGCAAGTTCAACTACCGCCTCATATGTAGTCTTTTAGGACGACGATTTTCCCCAGTACACATGATGCATTATGACCTGTTGAGCACGAGTGCTGATTTGTTTCGCGACAATTTCGAAGTGTAATTAGAGTTGTCGAGCATTTTTTCCATCAGCTGTGATAGCGTGTATTGGCTTCGACTACCTGGGCTCTAGGGTGGTTTTTAGTAGGTGTCTGTAGTGAACTCTTATGTCAAACAGCGATATATGCTAGGTGCTTTTTTAAATTCCTCTCAGTCGAACATCAGCATCTAGTCAGATGAACGTGTTTAGCACCAAATATAATTAAGACAGTAGCTCACACCCCAGCCTTTTCACCCATAACTTGTAGGTGAAGGGTAGAGTTTGGCCGGCCGTGGTGGCCGAGCGGTTCTAGGCGCTACAGTCTGGAAACGCGTGACCGCTACGATCGCAGGTTCGAATCCTGCCTCGGGCATGGATGTGTGTGATGTCCTTAGGTTAGTTAGTTTTGAGTAGTTCTAAGTTGTAGGGGACTGATGACCTTAGAAGTTAAGTCCCATAGTGCTCAGAGCCATTTGAACCATTCTTTTGGTAGAGTTTGAGTGTTCCTGTCGCTGGTTTCGAGTGGTATTGCGAAATATTTTTCCCAGCAGGGTAACACCAGTTGTATGGTATGTTAGCTTTTGCGGTGTAGTATGCTTTTTCGCCGTCCTAACATAGCGCTACACACATAGCCGTATAATTATTACCGATTTTTGTAATTAATTAAATTGTTACGATCGATATCTGAGTCAGATACGAGTGGTATTACGAATTTTTTTTCCAACCAGGATAAGAAAAGTTGTATGGTATATTTACTTTTTGGGCTTTATTGAGATTTTAAGCTATCCTTGTGCAGCACTATGCATATTGCTTTGTAATTAGGACCAATCATTGTCATTAATTACATAATGGGGATTGATATTTCAGTCAGTCTCCCGACCAAAATAAATGAAGTACATTAACTTAACATTCTTCCCCCCCATCTGGACAGTTTCCATGTGTTGGGGGGTGCACTTATGCTTTCCATCCAGTAGAATCAGGTTTCGAGTCCCTGATAGGTTACGTTTTTTACGTGCACTGAGCGTTGGTGCTCTGCATTGTTTTATGGTGTTTAAGCATTGCGAGCGTGTTTGGATAGCATTACACATTCATTATTTCGTTGATCTACGAGTAGTTTGCATGTCTGTATGCTGTGTGCTGGATTATTACGGTAGTTTACGAGCTTTGCGTCTCTGCAGATCAGAGTACTGCATTATTTACGAGTAGTTTCCTGGTCTGTAAACTGTATATTTTGACCCCAAGGATGTCAGGGTTAGTGTTTTGCATCAGCGTAATAAATAAGCTAGGTGAAATCCGTCCCTAAATAAATTTTTCCAAAAATCAATAAAGTACACCCCTTCCTCTCACCAGCAGATCACAACTGATTCCTTATCCCTCCAATTTTTCTCTCCAGACCTCCAGAGGAATGAGGAGGGTGTGGCACAGGTGCAGCTGAGGAAAGTGTGTGATGTCATCATGATGCCGTGCTCCTATGGACCAAACTGCACTATTATGTGACCTATCACGGTGTCCTCTGGAGGTGAACTCGCCAACCAGCTCAGTTCTTTGGTCTGGTGGAACAGAGACAGTTGTCTCTTGTGTCGTGGCAGCTTATACGTAGTTTTTAGAAATGACAGACAAATTCAGCAGAAACAGATGTTTCCATGCATTGTGTTATGCAAAGCATTTATTTGCAGAACCGTATTCTTCTTCCTCTTCATATGTTCAAGCATTAATGCTCGCTTCCATTCTTCATGCACTGAGCTGTGGACACACGGCTCAGCTGAATCAGTGCATGTAATACAGCTATTAAAACTATCTCGATAATTGAACTAATGCTCCTTCAACACTAACAGCTCAGCAAGCACTGAAATCTCTGCCTCTTGTGGTGGTAACACTACACTAAGCCATTAAAGCTGTAGGTAGATAATAAATTTAAACAAATTTCAACAGATTTAGACAAATTAGAACAAATTTAAAACAGAATGAGAGTGTGTGCTGATATGAAACTTCCTGGCAGATTAAAACTGTATGCCAGATTGAGTGCCTGATTTAGTCTCAGTCTGGATCACAGTTTTAAGCTGTCAGGATGTTTGAAATTTATACAAATTGAATGACATCATGAGCAGTCTCTAGTGGTGCCAAAACCATACTAACACCCCCCCCCCCCATCTGCAGTTTTAGGGCAAAATTCGAAATTACCGCCCATTTTCCAAGAGGATGATGTACCATGATGCAAAAAAGTCGGAAAAGGTGGATCGGGTTACACATAGAGGCACATTACTCAATTTCCCGCCAAAATTCAAACTTTCCACCGGGGTGGTGTGGCAGGGGGGCGTGGCACTTTCCCGTCAAAAGCCACCTTTTGGATAACGGTATTCATGTCATCAGCTGACATCACAGCTGCCATATTGGATGACATCATGCACTGTTCACAAGTCAACAGGCCGCCATCTTGGATGATGTTATCACCGCCATCTTGAATAAATTTGGCAACGGTGGAGAGTGGGGTGGTACGAATTTTGCCCTACTACTCCCATGGACCCTGCATTTGGGCAGGGGAGTGACTCTGCAGCTCATTCAGCAAATCGATACTGTCTTATGCCGCCGCTACTTCCTACATCTAAATCTACATGGATACTCTGCAAATCACATTTAAATGCTTGGCGGAGGGTTCATCAAACCACCTTCACAATTCTTTATTATTCCAATCTCGTATTCTGCGCGGAAAGAACGAACACTTATATCTTTCCGTATGAGCTCTGGTTTCCCTTTTATTATCGTCATGATCGTTTCTCCGTATGTAGGTTGGTGTCAACAAAACGTTTTAGCATTCGGAAGAGAAAGTTGGTGATTGGAATTTCGTGAGAAGATTCCGTCGCAACGAAAAACGCCCTTCTTTTAATGATGTCCAGCCCAACTCCTGTATATTTTCTGTGACACTCTCTCCTATATTTCGCGACAATACAAAACGTGCGGCCCTTCTTTGAACTTTTTCGATGTACTCCGTCAGTCATTTATCGTTAGGATCCACACCATGCAGCAGTATTCTAAAAGAGGACGGAAAAGCGTAGTGTAGGCAGTCCCCTTCGTAGATCTGTTACATTTTCCAAGTGTCCTGTCAATAAAACGCAGTCTTTGCTTAACCTTCCACACAACATTTTCTATGTGTTCCGTCCTAATTTAAGTTGTTCGTAATCGTAATTCCTAGGTATTTTGTTGAATTTATGGCCTTTATATTGGACTGATTTGTCGTATAAGTTTTACGGATTTCTTGTAGCCCTCATGTGCATGACCTCACACGTTTCGTTATTTAGGGTCAACTGGCAATTTTCGTACTATTCAGATATCTTTTTAATCGTTCTGCAATTTGTTTTGATCTTCTGATGACTTTATTAGTTTATAAACGACAAAGTCATCTACGATTGCTCAGATTGTCTCCCAAATCACTTATATAGATAAGCAATAGCAAAGGGCCTATAACAGTACCTTGGGGAATGCCAGAAATCACTTCTGTTTTACTGATGACTTTCCATCAGATACTATGAACTGTGAACTCTCTTGCAGGAAATCACAAATCCAGTCACATAACTGAGACGATATTCCATAACCATGCAATTTCACTACGAGCCGCACTTGCGTGGTACAGTGTCAAAAGCCTTCCGGAAATCCAGAAATACATAATCGATCTGGAATCCCTTGTCAGTAGCATTCAACACTTCATGTGAATAAGGAGCTAGTTGTGTTTCACAGGTACGATGTTTTCTAATGTTGACTGTGTGTCACTGGACAGTTTTCTTCGAAGTAATTCATAACTTTTGAACACTACTTATGTTCTAAAATCCAGCTGCATATCGGCGTTAACGATATGGGCCTGTAATTTAGTGGACTACTCCTACTACCTTTTTGACCTGTGCAACTTTCCACTGTTTGGGAACGGGTCTTCCGTCGAGCGAACGGTTGAATATGAGTGTAGAGTATGGAGCAAATGCATCAACATACTCCGAAAGGAACCTAATTGCTATACAGTCTGGACCAGAAGACTTGTTTTTATTAAGTACTTTAAGTTGCTTCACTACTCCGAGGATATTTACTTCTACGTTAGTCATGTTAGCAGCTGTTCTTAATTCGAATTGTGGAATATTTGCTTCGTGAATGTCCTCGAAAGTATCTCCACTGCTATCACACAAAGGAGGCATTGATTGTTTCTTGCCGCTAACATACTCCACATACTACCAGAATCTCTTTGGATTTCCTGCCAGGTTTCCAGACAAAGTTTCGCTGTGGAAAAGGTTATAAGCATTTTGCATTGAAGTCGGCACAAAATTTCGAGCTTCTGTAAAAGATCGCCAATATTTGGGATTTTACGTCTGTTTAAATTTGGCATGTTTGTTTCGTTGTTTCTTCAACAGTGTTCTAACCCGTTTTGTGTACCAAGGAGATTCAGCTCCGTCGTTTCTTAATTTATTTGGTATAAATCTCTCAATTGCTCACGATACTATTTCTTATATTATTAAATGGAATGATTGGAGGTTGTCTCTCAGGAAGGCGTCAGTGAATTTTTATCTGCTTTTTTGAATAGGTATATTTTTCACTTATTTTTGGAGTATTTGGGGATTACAATATTCAGTCTCGCTACGAAAACCTTGTGTTCACTAATCGCTGTATCGGTTTTGATGCTCGTTATTAACTCAGGATTAATTGTTGCTAAGAGGTCAAGTGTGTTTTCACAACCGTTTACTATTCACGTGGGCTCATCAACTAATTGCTCGAAATAATTTTCAGGGAATGCGTTTAGCACAATTTCGGAAGACATTTTTTGCGAACATCCGGAATTAAACATGTATTTTCGCCAACATATCGAGGGTAAATTAACGTCATCACCAACTACTATCATATGAGTCAGGGTATGTGTTTGAAATCAAACTCAAGTTTTCTTCGAACCTTTGAGCAACTGTATCATCTGAACTGGGAGGTCAGTAAAAGGATCCAATTATTATTTTATTCCAGTTGCCAACAATGACCTTTGCCCACACTAACTCACAGGAACTATCTACTTCATTTTCACGACATGTTAACCTACTTCTAACAGAAAGAAACACACCACACCACTGCCAACCATATTTAGCCTATCCTTTCGGAATACCATTAGGTTCTTCACAAAAATTTCGGCTAAGCTTATATCTGACTTTAGTGAGCTCTCAGTGCCTATAACGATTTGATCATCAGTGCTTTCTATTAGCGCTTGGAGCTCTGATGCTTTCTCAACACAGCTACGACAGTTTACAACTGTTATACCAGTGGTTCCTGTATCTACCTTCTTCCCGTGTTCTGCCTCCACCCTTTGTAACTGAAGCCCTTCTTGTGTTTTCCCGAGACTCCCTAACCTAAAAAATCGCCCAGTCCACGCCACACAGCCCCTGCTGCCCGTGTAGCCGCCTCCTGTGTATAGTGGACACCTGACCTATTCAGCGGAACCTGAAACCCAACCGCCCTTTGGCGCAGGTCGAGGAATCTGCAGCCTACACGGTCGCAGAACCGTCTGATTCAGACGCTCCACTCGGCTCTGTTCCAGAGGTCGGCAATCGGTCCTGTCCTCTATGCTGCAAATGTTCAGCTCAGCTTTCATCTTGCAAGCAAAACTGGCAGCCTTTACCACTTCTGTTAGCTGCTCAAAGCCAGAGAGACTCTATTATGATCCAAAGTGACACACATCATTGGTAGCGACATGTGCAACCACCTGCAATTGGCTGCAATGGCTCAAAATGGTTCAAATGGCTCTGAGCACTATGGGACTTAACTTCTCAGGTCATCAGTCCCCTTGAACTTAGAACTACTTAAACCGCACTAGCCTAAGGATATCACAAACATCCATGCCCGAGGCACGATTCGAACCTGCGACTGTAACGGTCGCGCGGTTCCAGACTGTAGCGCCTAGAACCGCTCGGCCACACCGGCCGGCAATTGGCTGCACCCTGTACTCTTCATGGCATCTGGGAGGCCCCTTTCCATATCTGGAATGACTCCACACAGTATGCACACGGAGTGCACATTGGTTTTCTTTCCCTTCTTGTCAACCAAGTCCCTAAGGGGCCCCATAACGCGCCTAATGTTGGAGTTCCCAAAAATACCAATAATCCCACCCTCTGTGATTGCCCGGATCTTGCAGGCTGAGTGGTTTCCTCTGAAACAGGACAGCCGACAGCATCTGGCTCGGCGACAGTGTCAGCCACTGACAGCACCTGCCACCTGTTTGTCAGACAAACTGGGGAGGCATTACGTGTGGCCACCTGGGAAGTCTTTCACAGCATGCTTCGCCCCGGGGTGACCTCCCACTCGATCACAGGTGAGGGGTCAACCATAGTGCGAGCAGAAACTGGGTTGGCCATTGGTGAGGACCAATCAGAGGCCTCGGACATGCTGGACGGCAGTTGGATCTCTATGCCTGGCCCACAACAAAGGTGCCCATCCACTGTAGCCTCAAGCTATGTAACTGAGGCCATCACAGCCTGAAGCTGAGAGCGAAGTGTCACCAATTCGGCCTCTCATCCGCACTCACACTACTGAAGCACTCAGGTGAAAGTAAATAATTCGCCCCTGCTTAGGAACTTGTAATATGTCACAAAATCGGTTTACTTTCCCACGCAAACGAAAACGCGAGAACTGTGGCTATTAGATATAAAAATTTACACCCAGAAACTCAAGAAACTAAACTATTAAGGCACACATACGATATAAAAAAACTCGCTGCTGGTTAGGAACTCGTAAATGTCACAAAAGCGATCACTTCCCTGTTGCTGCGTCTGTCTCGGTCAGCTGCTTCTGCCTGACATACAACCGCATCGTCTGCGAACAGGATTAAATGGCTTACATCTGTAACAGATTCACGTGAGGGCTACAAAAGCTCTCGTGCCTTATCTAGTCTGCCACTTTATTCACACATGCACGCACAGCGGTGCACGGCGTAACACTGCAACAGCAGACAGGGGAATGAAAGTTCGAAATATCGTCTGCCACAATACGTACACAGCGAAGCACAGTGCTGCTACGTGTGATTTACGTACCAAGTCCGTGGCGTCCTCCCACTACTTCTTGTAACTGATTTGTAGTCGACTTTCTTACCTCGCGTCTCGTGAGAGTTGCCCTACTTGGTTTCTTCTCCATCGGTCTTGACCTTTAACGCTTGAGCTGTAGACACTCCATAATCATGTGACGATTGTTGTAGGTTTAAATGCTAGGCGTTAGACTTCTTCAATAAAATTCTTCAGGGTATCAGACCGCATCGTCATAATTTAAAATGCGCCAACGTTTCGGCCAGCGTTGCAGCTAGCCTTCATCAGGGCGCATTTTAAATTATGACTATGCGGTCTGATACCCTGAAGAATTTTATTGAAGAAGACAACGGCCGCGGAAGCCTACGCTTACTAGGCGTTAGAGTTGCAGGTGCCAGCCAGCCAGCCAGCCAGAAAGCCAGCCAGCTAGCCAGCCAGAAAGCAGCGGTCAAGCCAGCGGCAGCGGCAGCAGTGGCGGCGACCCCGTCCACGACAGCAGCAGCAGCAGCTGTGGTGCTCCTGCCAGCAGTCGACAGCGCCAGCAGTGTGGGACTTCGGCGTCCGTCTGTCCCCGATTTTGCTCTCTCGTTTTCTGTCCTGTATAGTCTTAGTTTCTACCTGTTGTCATGTCAGCCCTACTGCCACTACTACCACCACTGCCATAGTTTATACTTCGCCCTCATCCACCACCACCACCATTATATGGTGTGCCCAGACGTCCCCCCTCTTTCCATCAGTCCTCTTCTAACTCTCCCTTCACGCACCCTCTTCGTCGCCCCCTCCCCAGCTTCTTCCTCCCGCACCTCTACCTCTGATCCCTTCCCCCCCACTCCCCCAGCCTGCCACTGCAGCACCAGCTCGGCCACTGCCAATGCCCAGCTCTCCCCATCGCCTTCGCCATCACCGCCTCGCTGTTGCCTTCGCCTTCACCATCACCATATTCGGCGCCGACTACCGTGTCCATGTAGGGACCTGCCTCATCCCGCCACCTCCCTACAGATCCCGTCCCTCATGTCACCACATACCCATCTGCCACCTAGGTGCACCACCACCTCCTCCACTCCCAAAAAGGCCCCACCCCATCCTCCTTCCCCCCCAGGATGCCATGGATGTCTCCTCGCCTGGCACTGCTCCCTCTGCCTCCTCCTCCTTCTCCTCCTACCCTCCTTCTTCCTATAAATACCTCCTCTCTCGCCCCGATCCTTCCCTCCTTGAGGCCCAGAACCTCTCCCTCATTCCCTGCCAACACTTTCCTGGAGCCCCCATCTCCCACCTCACTCCCAGAAGAGACCCAGTTCTCATCTCCTACCCCAGCCCCACCCTCCATACATCCTCTACCGCATCCCCATCTCCCAGTTTGGTCCCAACGCCCCCCAACTCCTTCCCCATCTCCTACCCGTGCCCCCAGGTCGCCCGCTGACCTTCACCACCATGATCACTCGGCATACTCCGACGATCACGGAGGAGGAGGTGTTGGCAGAGCTCAAGGCGCATCCCTTACTGGAGGTGTGAGCAGTCCGCTGCATTTTCAACTCCGCTGGCCCCACTCACCTTATGCGGGTTTTCTCAGAGAATGCCCCTTCCATTGGCCGCCTCCTGAAGGAGGGTGCACTCCTCTTCAACCAGCACTACAAGGTCGACCCCTCCCATTTCCCTCCTCAATCCCACTGCTGCCAGATGTGTCTGGGCTACAACGCACACACAACAGCTGAGTGCTGTCAGGCCCCCACCTGCCCGCATTGTAAGCAAGCGAACTTCCTCTGGCAGTGCCCTAACCTTCAGTCCCCTCCCTCCTGTAATACCTGCAATCTCCTGCATCCCACCTATTCCCAAAAATGTAAAGCCCGACCCCCTCCGACCACTCCTGAACTCACTGTCCCTGTCCGCCCTCTGAACGCCCCCACCCCTCCTGGCAAATTCCCTTCGTCCCCCCCCCCCCCCACCACTGAGGACATCATCAGGTTCCTCACCATTGTTCTGCAAAACGTCCACCCTTTCCAGCACCCTAACACCCTCCAACAGTTGTCCCTCGCCGCCCGTTCTGTCTTCCATCTAAAAATGTATGCCACCTACTCCCACAACCACGCCCATTTCACCTTCTCCCGTCTCGACACCCTCGTCTAAACCCCTGTGATGGCACGACAGCATCGTATCATGTTCAACAACATATGTTCCCTTCCCGCCAACAAGAACCTCTTCATGCACACCCTCGCCACCCACCGCATGGATGCCTTCCTCCTTAATGAAACGTTTCTTCAGCCCCACCACAATGATCACATCTCGCTCTACCTCCTTCACTGCTCCAACAATCCCTTCCCAATAGCGCGTGGTGGAGTTGCCATTGGTCACAACTGCCAGATCCCAGTTCGGCTCCAACCTCTCCTCCCCGACCCCACTGAACACCCGATCCGTAGTCTCTTCTTCCCTGGCCTTACCATCACCTGCGCCATCATCTATGTCCGCCCAAACACCCCTATTTCTTTTGACTTCCTCTCCCACATTGACCGTGCCTTCTCCTCCTACGTGATCGCCGCCGACCTCAACATCCATAGTCGTTCCGCCACCCAGTTACGGCGGTGGCATCGGTTCCTCTCCTCCCTCCCCATTCCACAGCACACCCGCCCCGAATCCAACTCCACACCTGTTGTCGTCCTCTCCTCCCCTAACCTCCTTGGCCGCATAATGGTGGATGTCCAGGACGCCATTCCTAGTGACCATCTCCCTGTCCTCCTCACCATTTCAGACGTTCGTCGCCCCTGCCCCGACCCCCGTCATTACCCTCCCCCAATGTACGTCCATGATTATTCCCGTGCTGACTGGAATGCCTACCGGGATACCCTCTCCACCCAGGTCGATGGCCATCCCTTTACCTACCACCACCCTCACGATATTACCCATGCCGCCTCCTTTCTCCAACAGACCTTGTCTGAGACTGTGGTGGCCCACATCCCTTCTGTCGCCATCCCCCCCCCCCCCCCACCGTATTACCTTGCCCCCACAGGCGGTCCTCCGTGAATCCCGCCATCTCTACTGTGCCTTCCTTCGCACACGTAACCCGGACACACTACGACGCCACCGGCAACTCGAGAGACACATCCGTAACTTGCTCGCAGCTAAGAAATGCTGGGACTGGCGACAGACATGCACCTGCATAAACACTACCCTTCCTATCAACTCGTCCAAGTACTGGTCAGCCTTCCGCTGCCTTGCTGGATCTAAACCCTCCCCCTACTATCCTCTCCTTCATCACAACCAACCCTTCCCTGACGCCTCCTACCTCTCTGATGTCTTTACGATCCCTGATGATCACCAGTTCGATTACTCCCTCTTCCAGATGTCCGCAATTGAACTGACACCTCTGTCCCCCCCAACCCCCTCGCACCTGGTTTCCAGTACTTGGACAACATTGCACACACAGTACTCAATGCCCCTATCACTACACAGGATCTCATTGCTACGCTCTGCACGAAACCATATACCACTCCAGGTCACGATCGTGTCATCTATCGCCACCTCCGCAAAGCTCCTGCCTCTTTCCTCTCTACCCTGGCCAGGCTCTACAATGTAGTCCCATCCACCGGCTACTACCCAGACCTGTGGAAAACCGCCAGTATCCTGATGCTCTTCAAACCCGGTAAACCACTGTCCGCTGTCTCCTCCTATCGTCCCATCAGTCTTATCTCAGTCTTCAGCAAGGTCCTGGAATCCATCCTCACCTGACGCATCCACCAACATCTCCACCAGCACCACCTCCTTCTCGTTACCCAGTGTGGCTTTCGACCATCCTTCTCTTCCAATGACCTTCTCCTTCACCTCACTCATCTCCTCTCTGAACAACTTAATTCCTGTTGTACCTCTATCTTCCCCCCCATGAACCATGGACCTTGCCGTTGGTTGGGAGGCTTGCGTGCCTCAGCGATACAGTTAGCCGTACCGTAGGTACAACCACAATGAAGGGGTATCTGTTGAGAGGCCAGACAAACGTGTGGTTCCTGAAGAGGGGCAGCAGCCTTTTCAGTAGTTGCTAGGGCAGCAGTCTGGATGATTGACTGATCTGGCCTTGTAACAATAACCAAAACGGCCTTGCTGTGCTGGTACTGTGAACGGCTGAAAGCAAGGGGAAACTACGGCCGTAATTTTTCCCGAGGGCATGCAGATTTACTGTAGAGAGCTGCATCAAACCAGTCTCAGGACATGCAGCTTTACTGTATGATTAAATGATGATGGCGTCCTCTTGGGTAAAATATTCCGGAGGTAAAATAGTCCCCCATTCGGATCTCCGGGCAGGGACTACTCAAGAGGATGTCGTTATCAGGAGAAAGAAAACTGGCGTTCTATGGATCGGAGCATGGAATGTCAGATCCCTTAATCGGGCAGGTAGGTTAGAAAATTTGAAAAGGGAAATGGATAGGTTAAAGTTAGATATAGTGGGAATTAGTGAAGTTCGGTGGCAGGAGGAACAAGACTTCTGGTCAGGTGACTACAGGGTTATAAACACAAAGTCAAATAGGGGTAATGCAGGAGTAGGCTTAATAATGAATAGGAAAATAGGAATGCGGGTAAGCTACTACCAACAGCATAGTGAACGCATTATTGTGGCCAAGATAGATACGAAGCCCACACCTACTATAGTGGTACAGGTTTATATGCCAACTGGCTCTGCAGATGACGAAGAAATTGAAGAAATGTATGATGAAATAAAAGAAATTATTCAGATAGTGAAGGGAGACGAAAATTTAATAGTCATGGGTGACTGGAATTCGAGTGTAGGAGAAGGGAGAGAAGGAAACGTAGTAGGTGAATATGGATTGCGGCTAAGAAATGAAAGAGGAAGCCGCCTGGTAGAATTTTGCACAGGGCACAACTTAATCAAAGCTAACACTGGGTTTAAGAATCATGATAGAAGGTTGTATACATGGAAGAACCCTGGAGATACTAAAAGGTATCAGATAGATTATATAATGGTAAAACAGAGATTTAGGAACCAGGTTTTAAATTTTAAGACATTTCCAGGGGCAGATGTGGACTCTGACCACAATCTATTGGTTATGAACTGTAGATTAAAACTGAAGAAACTGCAGAAAGGTGGGCATTTAAGGAGATGGGACCTGCATAAACTGAAAGAACCAGAGGTTGTACAGAGTTTCAGGGAGAGCATAAGGGAACAATTGACAGGAATGGGGGAAAGAAATACAGTAGAAGAAGAATGGGTAGCTTTGAGGGATGAAGTAGTGAAGGCAGCAGAGGATCAAGTAGGTAAAAAGACGAGGGCTAGTAGAAATCCTTGGGTAATAGAAGAAATATTGAATTTAATTGATGAAAGGAGAAAATATAAAAATGCAGTAAATGAATCAGGCAAAAAGGAATACAAACGTCTCAAAAATGAGATCGAATGGAAGTGCAAAATGGCTAAGCAGGGATGGCTAGAGGACAAATGTAAGGATGTAGAGGCTTATCTCACTAGGGGTAAGATAGATACTGCCTACAGGAAAATTAAAGAGACCTTTGGAGATAAGAGAACCACTTGTATGAACATCATGAGCTCAGATGGAAACCCAGTTCTAAGCAAAGAAGGGAAAGCAGAAAGGTGGAAGGAGTATATAGAGGGTCTATACAAGGGCGATGTACTTGAGGACAACATTATGGAAATGCAAGAGGATGTAGATGAAGATGAAATGGGAGATACGATACTGCGTGAAGAGTTTGACAGAGCACTGAAAGACCCGAGTCGAAACAAGGCTCCTGGAGTAGACAACATTCCATTGGAACTACTGACTGCCTTGGGAGAGCCAGTCCTGACAAAACTCTACCATCTGGTGAGCAAGATGTATGAAACAGGCGAAATACCCTCAGACTTCAAGAAGAATATAATAATTCCAATCCCAAAGAAAGCAGGTGTTGACAGATGTGAGAATTACCGAACAATCAGTTTAACAAGCCACAGCTGCAAAATACTAACACGAATTCCTTACAGACGAATGGAAAAACTAGTAGAAGCCGACCTCGGGGAAGATCAGTTTGGATTCCGTAGAAATACTGGAACACGTGAGGCAATACTGACCTTATGACTTATCTTAGAAGAAAGATTAAGGAAAGGCAAACCTACGTTTCTAGCATTTGTAGACTTAGAGAAAGCTTTTGACAATGTTGACTGGAATACTCTCTTTCAAATTCTAAAGGTGGCAGGGGTAAAATACAGGGAGCGAAAGGCTATTTACAATTTGTACAGAAACCAAATGGCAGTTATAGGAGTCGAGGGACATGAAAGGGAAGCAGTGGTTGGGAAGGGAGTAAGGGTTGTAGCCTCTCCCCGATGTTATTCAATCTGTATATAGAGCAAGCAGTAAAGGAAACAAAAGAAAAATTCGGAGAAGAAATAAAAACTTTGAGGTTCGCCGATGACATTGTAATTCTGTCAGAGACAGCAAAGGACTTGGAAGAGCAGTTGAATGGAATGGATGGTGTCTTGAAGGGAGGATATAAGTTGAACATCAACAAAAGCAAAATGAAGATAATGGAATGTAGTCGAATTAAGTCAGGTGATGTTGAGGGTATTAGATTAGGAAATGAGACACTTAAAGTAGTAAAGGAGTTTTGCTATTTGCGGAGCAAAATAACTGATGATGGTCGAAGTAGAGAGGATATAAAATGTAGACTGGCAATGGCAAGGAAAGCGTTTCTGAAGAAGAGAAATTTGTTAACATCGAGTATAGATTTAAATGTCAGGAAGTCATTTCTGAAAGTATTTGTATGGAGTGTAGCCATGTATGGAAGTGAAACATGGACGGTGAATAGTTTGGACAAGAAGAGAATAGAAGCTTTCGAAATGTGGTGCTACAGAAGAATGCTGAAGATTAGATGGGTAGGTCACATAACTAATGAGGAGGTACTGAATAGGATTGGGGAGAAGAGGAGTTTGTGGCACAACTTGACCAGAAGAAGGGATCGGTTGGTAGGACATATTATGAGGCATCAAGGGATCACCAATTTAGTATTGGAGGGCAGCGTGGAGGGTAAAAATCGTAGGGGGAGACCAAGAGATGAATACACTAAGCAGATTCAGAAGGATGTAGGTTGCAGTAGGTACTGGGAGATGAAGAAGCTTGCACAGGATAGAGTAGCATGGAGAGCTGCATCAAACCAGTCTCAGGACTGAAGACCACAACAACAACAACCTCTATCTTCCTCTCCCTTGACCTTGAACGAGCCTATGACCATGTGTGGCATTCCAGTCTCCTCTTCAAGCTCCAAACCTTCGCCCTTCCTATCAGCTATGTCTGTCTGATCGGCTCCTTTCTTTCCAAACGTCCTTCCTACATCACCATCCCCAACACGGATTCCTACACCTTTTTCCCCTCTGCCGGTGTGCTCCAGGGTTCCATCCTCTCCCCTCTTCTGTACCTCTTGTATACGGTGGACGTGCCGCCGCCTTCAGCCCCATCCACCTTCTCCAGTACGCCAATGACACTGCGTTCCTTGCCCTTGCCCCCACCCTGCAGCGCTCACAACATCTTCTCCAATCCCATATTGACCGCTCCACTGCTTGGTTCAAACAGTGGTTGCTTAAGGTCAATCCTTCCAAATCCCAGGCGATCATTGCAGGCAAAATCACCCCTTCCTTCCGTCTCCTCGATTTCTACATCACCATCTATGGCCGTCCTATCGCCCTCACATGCACCCTTAAGTACCTTGGTGTCACCCTCGACCATCGCCTCTCCTGGACCCCCCACCTCTGGACAATCAAGCTCCTTTCCAGCCGTACTTGGGGTCTGGACCCCTCCACCATCCTCCGTACCTATAAATCCCTCATTCACTCTATCCTTTGCTATGACCACCCTGCCTGGATCTCCGTTCCCCCTACCTTTTACAAATACCTTCAGATCCTGGAATGCCTTGCTCTTCGCCTCACCTATCGCATCTCACTCCCCTCCCCACATGGATCCCGTACGACCTAATTCCCTTCCCCCACCTCCTCCTCTTCCTCGAATGGATACGGATCCTCTACACCTCCTGTAAACTCGATCCTCCTCACCCGCTGGTCTCTCCCATCCTCTCCCAACCTCGTCCGCTGCTGTGCCTGTACTTCCACGTCCCACCTGCTCTCGATCTCTCCACTCTACTTACCAAGGTGGCTTCCACCAGCTCCCCCTCCCTGATTATGCCATCCTCCACTCCATCTATCCCTCCTACCATCCTCCCTCACTCTTCCTGTGTTTGTTCTTTTGGGCACCCTATCTCCCTTCTCTCCCCCTTCCCTCCCTCCTCCGTTTCTCACCACTACTCCCCCGGGCTTCCCCTACCCCCGTCCCTCTACTCCTCCCCCCATCTCCTCTGCCATTGGCATCTTTGCTCTCCCCTCTCCCTCCCCCTCACCCCTCTTCCCCTCTAGGCAGGTCCCCGGACTCGCACACATTACGTGGACATTCGCGCGCTGGAGATCATCGCCATCAGTTTCTCGTGTGTGTGCCGCCGTGTTTGTGTTAGTGTTCACTGTCACATTCCTATGTTCACCTGTGCTGTCGAATCATCAGTGTTTGTGCGCCGTGCCAACGTGTTTCAGTGTAATTTTCGTCGAATGTGAATGGCTCCGTGTTTTGTATTTTTGTGTGTCTACAGTTTTTTACCCATCACTCTATCTATTATGTATCTTCTTAATGTTTTTTCTCATTGGAAAATCGAAGGCTGAAGAGCAGCATATGATGATGCTGCCAGCCTATCTATCTTAATAGGATACTCGATTTTAGAGCGATTACAGTTTTTATTAATTTTTGAATGAGGCACATCCAAATGTGATTTGTGCCTCTTAATGTTTGGTCAGAATTGGTAGTGTGTGCTTGCTGCTGTTACTTTAAGCCAGTCATGGTACCAGCACAGCAAGGCCATTTAGGTTAGTGTTACAAGGCCAGATTAGTCGCCCGCCAGTGTGGCCACACGGTCAAAGGCGCTTCAGTCTGGAACCGCGCGACCGCTACGGTCGCAGGTTCGAATCCTGCCTCAGGCATGGATGTGTGTGATGTCCTTAGGTTAGTTAGGTTTAAGTAG
Organism: Schistocerca americana; assembly: GCF_021461395.2. Lineage (NCBI taxonomy): Eukaryota > Metazoa > Arthropoda > Insecta > Orthoptera > Acrididae > Schistocerca > Schistocerca americana. Next base: position 65,886,002 of record NC_060129.1, read on the forward strand.
TTCTAAGTTCTAGGGGACTTATGACCACAGCAGTTGAGTCCCATAGTGCTCAGAGCCATTTGAACCATTAGCCAGATCAGTCAGTCATCCAGACTGTTGTCCCTACAACTACTGAAAAGACTGCTTCCCCTCTCCAGGAACCACACGTTTGTCTGGCCTCTCAACAGATACCCCTCCGTTGTGGTTGCACCTACGGTACGGCTATCTGTATCACTAACGCAAGCAAGCCTCCCTACCAATGGCAAGGTCCATGGTTCGGGGGGGGGGGGGGGCATCTTTTGCATTCGATAGTATGGTGCGCATCTTCTGATAAAAATAATTTTTGTTCTAGGAACTAAAAATTGGCGTGTGTGAAATACTTAATTAATTTACTTTTAGTTAATTATGAGGAGTGATACGTCTAGTTAATCCATGTATTAATAGTTGTGTGTGATAGTTAAATAATAAAAACAACCAATCTCACATTCATATTCAAACATAAATGATAAAGAATAATTGGGATACATTCATTGAAGCAATTATGCTTATTAATCACAAAATGATAATTTGTTCGAATTATGGTAAGAACTTGAGCTTTCGTCAAACTGCTACTTCGAAACATAATTAGTTTGCAATATTTATTCAGTTATTGAATTATTACACATATATGGCCTGCCAGATTGGCCGAGCGGTTCTAGGCGCTACAGTCTGTAACTGCGCGACCGCCACTGTCGCAGGTTCGAATCCTGCCTTGGGCATGGATGTGTGTGATGTCCTTAGATTAGTTAGGTTTAAGTAGTTCTAAGTTCCAGGGGACTGATGACCTCAGACGTTATGTTCCATAGTGCTTTGAGCCTTTTAAACCATTTTGAACAGATATATGAATTTACTTAAGCTTATTTATATCCATTACAATCCGCACTACCCGAAGCATAAATTTCAATAATTCCATAATTGTATCCATCCATATGCATTAACTACAGTAGTTACAGCTTTAGTATACTACCCACTGAAGAATTCTGTCGTCTGTATGATATACGTGACTATAAGAAAACTCCCTTGGGAAGAAGTCTTCTTTCTTAGTTACATCAACAGCTAATCTTTAAAAGTAAATCCCTCTAGGAAGAGCATCTAATGAAGCCGTGTTGGTGTTCTCCAGAGACCCAGTTTTTACCAACCGAATAAGCAGAAATAACAACATTAATAACCTCCTTCTCCTTCATTGTTTTCTTTGCTGATAATATTTTACCTTACTCTAAATACGTTTTGCCTGTGTCGCATCTCAGATTCTTAAGAACATCATTGTCACAGTACATTGACAAGTATGTGTAAAAGATGGCAAGTATTCCTGAACAGACTGAATTTGTCCTCACTGAAACCCATTATACTGTCAAAGTTTGTTCATGGTGGGGGTAAGGTGACATCATCTACACAGCAGGCTTCCAAAGAATCTAAATCTGTTCCAATTACTCCAGGAACAGATGATGGAATTATCAAGGGTAGTGGGGCCCGAATTCTTAGCTTGGATTCGATTTTAAATACCTGTCCCAGAGATAGCAAATAGTAACATACTGCCATTATTCGATATTTTCCATTTCTTTCTGTTTAAACGATTCCTAGCAAAAGATATTTAAAATTCGAGTCCTCAATACAGTACTTGGTCATTTGTAGAAGAGCATGAGTGATACATGATATGCACAAATGAGTGTCATTGGATAATTCAAATGTGCAATCAGGACAACGTTTCCATACATCCAGCCATGGAAAAAATCTTTGGAAATATCTGACACTGTGCTGGAAAGTAGTTTCTGCAGTGCACCCTTGAAATGGATATCTCTACCAAGTCCTCTAATATTTAAAATATTCCACCATGTTCAAATTAATTTTGATGAATTTAACAGTGCTCTCAAAGCTTTTAGTAAAATGATGTTCCCCCAAGGTTAACAAACCTTGAATAGTCCTCTCATGGAAAATATTCAGCACAAGTATGACATTTTGCACTCCAGGTTGCTTTTATATATATAAAAAAAACTTTAAATTAAGTTTCATGGCAAAAAATTTATCATCTGTGTACACTCCACGTCATATGCTTTTTAACTGCAGAGATTATCTTCATAATCAGTTTCAAACTGTGGGTACTTTATTGTCTTATTTTAACTAAAGTTCAGTCTTGATCACAACACTTATGTCTCAATAACGTAGGTGACCGGTTTCGATTATATTTATGTAACCATCTTCAGTCCCATGGCTTCCTTGCAGGATGGTAGGCGCAGATCTCCTCAGCTGTTACAAAGTAGCTGAGGAGAGAGAGCTCCACCTGTAGAAATGAGAACAGCGAGAAACTTAACATCAGGATTGATGGTCACGAAGTCAATGAAGTTAAGGAATTCTACTACTTAGGCAGTAAAATAACCAATGACGGACAGAGCAAGGAGGACATCAAAAGCAGACTCGCTATGGCAAAAAAGGCATTTCTGGCCAAGAGAAGTCTACTAATATCAAATACCGGCCTTAATTTGAGGAAGAAATTTCTGAGTATGTACGTCTGGAGTACAGCATTGTATGGTAGTGAAACATGGACGGTGGGAAAACTGGAACAGAAGAGAATCGAAGCATTTGAGATGTGGTGCTATAGACGAATGTTGAAAATTAGGTGGACTGATAAGGTAAGGAATGAGGAGGTTCTACGCAGAATCGGAGAGGAAAGGAATATGTGAAAAACACTGACAAGGAGAAGGGACAGGACATCTGCTAAGACATGAGGAAATGACTTCCATGGTACTAGAGGGAGCCGTAGAGGGCAAAAACTGTAGGGGAAGACAGAGATTGGAATATGTCAAGCAAATAATTGAGGACATAGGTTGCAAGTGCTACTCTGAGATGAAGAGGTTAGCACAGGAAAGGAATTCGTGGTTGGCTGCATCAAACCAGTCAGTAGACTGATGACAAAATAAAAAAAGACTCATAAGTGTGTGGTGATATTGAAAATAAAATACTACAAAAAATTATACATTCTGGGGAGTGTCTCTAGTACTTCTATTGGACACCTATTAAATTCACTTGCTCACATAAAAAATTAATGTTGCTACTTTCAGTTTTATCAAAACAATTTACAATTTTCTTCAAATAATTGGTTCTGAATAGTAATTAGATTGTTACTGAAGTATTATTATTCTTTCTGGTGAAGTTTTCCAAGTTATCTATGATGTCAATTTAGTCATTTAATCCTTCTGTGCATTACCTATATTTTGTACACATTTACATACCCTGGGTCCAATGGACCTGTTATGTCTAATTCGAAAATTTAAATGGAAAAAGTATTTTGTGGATATTAACATACAGAAATATTTTGTTTTGAAGTTTATCAGTATAATATAAGACAGCTGAGATCATTTTTAACACTTTCACGGAAACATAAGCCACCAGTATTATAACAAAGTATTCTCAGATCAGTGGCCATGATATTCATGAAGAACAAATCAATAAGCAAACAAGGATGACAATAATTTTACAGTTGTTATGCACCACCCTGCTATGGTCCTGGCTCACGTTTTCTACATTTACAGAACACTGTCTTTCTTTTTCTGTGCTTCGAAGCAGGGCACAATGAACGCTGTATCTTCTGACAACTCACTGTGCTGTTGTTGTTACTACTGCTGTTTTGTGTTTTAGGAACATTAATGAACTTTTCCATATCGACGTATATGGATTTCTATAGAAGGGGACTAGGCAATTTTCTGGTCATAAACTGTTGGATCATCTTGACTGAGAGGGCTTTGATGAAGTCTCCTCTTGTGCAAAATCCCTTTGTGATACATGGGGTGTTGTGTTTTGTAAAGAATAAAGGCATTTAGACTGTGTACATCCCTTATGTTGCAAATGAGGGCCGTTTGCCACTGTTTAGTTTGTCTTTTGCTTGTATAATCAGGCATCAGTTGATCCACGACATCCTCCCCATGCTTCGTTTGGTTATAAAATTTCACAATCTCAGGCTTCAGGTTTGGATACTGTTCTTCTATTGATTTTTTATGATGTATGGAGCGTAAGAGGGCTACACACGTGTTTTTCTTTGATGAATAACTAACCATCTTCATTTCTTTTGTAATTGCCAATGGCCTTGAATTTACTGCTCTGCACCAATTGTGCTTCATCTCTTTTGGAATTTCTCTTTTATTTATCCTCATTGTTCCCACAACCATCAGGGTTTTGCATAACAGATATTCTGCCAATGGTACACTTGTGAAATAATTATCTACAGTAATATTTCTGGCTGTACCAGCAAGAGCAATGTTGGCTGCAAGGGTCTTCACTGTGGAAAAGCCCAAATTTTTCTGGCATAGCTCACCTGGTTCTCTTCCAGTGTATACATGCCTGTCAACAGCATAACCAGTTTACCTTCGGACATTCAGAATATTTTCATTCTACACTTTCCAGGCTTGTTTGTCATATACTGCACAAATTCACAATGGCTCCTAAATAGAACTAGCTATTCATCCATTATAACATTACTTTTAGGTGTCATTATTTTCTTGCACTGTCTGGTAAATATTTTCCATGCATAGGATACAGGAGCAAGTTTATTGGTTTGTCACCTAGGCTCTTTGTTCATGTGTCATCAAATCTAATTAATCCTATTATTGCCTCAAACCATCTCACAGACATTGTAGCTCTATATAACGGATTGCAGTACCTTCCCAGAAAAGTTTCCTGATTGGAACATCCCAAAACTTATCTGCTCCATTATGAAGTAAAATTACCCAGAAGCCGAACGTTTTGTCTCTAGCTACATCATTCTAGGTTTATTTTTCTTGGTACACAAACTCTTCCTCCTTCTAGGTTTGTGCATATCTCAATTCCATCCTCAATGGCTAGAGGAATAAATAAATTCCATCCATCTTTGGAGGTGTCAGTGATTATGCCCCTTGCTGGTCCTGTAATAAATTTCACCAAATTGTGTGAAGGCATTTTATATGGCATTGGGGGAGGGGGGGGGGCACTTACTCCATTGCATACCATTTGGAGCAATATGTTTGTTAGCATTTTCACTCATTATTTTTCAGAGACATTATTACCTACATCATTGTCACCATCATCATCGCCATCACCACTACTTTGTTCTTCACTCAGAGATCAGCATGCCACTGCCTTATGAACAATTTCATGGTTTTCATCTAAAGCATTACTTACATCTGAAAGGAAATCATCATCTTCATTGACTAACAACAGATTCAAAATCTCGTCTTGATAAGCTTATGCTATCTTCTTTCCTGCTCATTTTTTTTAGATGTAGATCCTGTCATTATATCTGAAAAAAATAATGTGAAGAAATAACGTCTCTTCTTTGGTCGACTGTAGGACTGTAATTGCTGTTCATTTTATTGTTTATTGGTACAAATGACACTTACCTTTCTTCTGAGTTTATAACGAATATCAGACACTCCACTGTTGTTGCAGCTAACTCCCACAACATTACTATGTTTCTTCGCATACTCGTAATAATCCACTACAATATTTCCCTGTGTTAGCAACACAGCAGTAAGCTATCTGTTGCGATTCGTAACAATACAGTTTCTGCAGTGACAACATTGTCTAGGTGTACCAATAATGCATTCTCTGAATTTCAACAAAATGTAGTCGATTACAACCCAGTCTAATTTGAAAACGCTACAACATAAACCATAGGTTTCCAAGGACCCAGTTTATGTAAGTGTGTGGTATAAAGACGAAAATGTAAGTAACACTTAAAACTAATGACACAGATTTGTAATGGTACCTTTAATGTGTTACTGAATACTGCAAGAGAGCGTACCTGATGAGTTGGGCCACAATTTTAAGTCTTTCATATAGCAATTAAAAGTTAAAACTGGCTGCACGTCGGTTGCACCCAGGTTATGCATACCAGAGTCAAATGGTTTATAGTTAATGGTAACTTCCTTGTATCAAATTTTGTAGTTGCACTTTTGCCAACATGTAACTGCATACTCGCGCCAGTATTCACCACAAAAGGATATGAAAGTGTAAGACTATGTGTCGTTTCTATTAGAGCAAAACTAATGACACTTATTCACTTTACAGTATGCAGTCTTCGGGAACCTTGATCCCCTCCATGTACTAAAGAAAGCCATTCAAGTCCACGAAATGTCTTTCCTATTCTAATGGGCATAAGTTGTTACATTGACTGCAACAGTTCGTTCTACGTTTCTGTTTTCCACGCACTTCCATTGAAAAAGAAGGTGACGAAAGGTACTCCAGACAGTTAGGCAGAATCAATGGTACAGTTGCTGGTTTAAGGCAAGGTTTCAGAAGAGGCACAGAATATTTCTGTCCAGTGGATCTGTCGAAGTATTCACTACTTCTCAGAATGAGGTCCTCAGTGAAATGGAGCTCGCAGACCTTGAAATAATGACAAAAATATTTTTAATAGCAACATATGATAATGCCCAAAGGCTAGGTTGCCACTAATACTAACGCAAACATGCGATTAGTGTCGGTGACTTTCAGAACAAATCGATCAATATCGACTCGGAATTTTGAGTTATAAAGCTGCATAAGTAAATTACAGTCTGTCAGTAATTCAGTACTGTATACAGTGAACTTGCTCTGTCGTACATTGGCATCAGGTGAAGTGAAATTACGTTGTTCCTGAACAACTGGACATCATGCTAACACGAATACACGGCAAGTTGGTCATGCTCTCTATATTAAAGCACTCGTACTGTGACACAATCTAAGTGACTTGTAAGATGCTGAGTTTACCCTCCAACTCTGTGTAACCTGGAAATTTTCGTGATGTATTGCAGTCAGCTATCCATTCTGTTGGAGCTCTGCTCATTTAGGAGACGAAAAAACCGCTACTCGTGTCCTATTTTCATAATTTCCTCTGCAACGAAGCACACAACACGTATATCAGCTGTGTAAATAAAACAAAGTACGTAATGGGTGCAACTGTGAGAACTTCAATTGGTTAAGACATGTTACTGTTACGGCTGGTCCTGCCATCCTACGGCGCGCCACGCAACTATTCCCTGCTGCAAGCCGGCGCCCCAAGATGGCAGCACGGTGGGCAGCCTCGCGCTTGCCACGATCTACCGATACCCGCCGTGCAGTTTGTAGTGTAGAGCTCGCCGTCGTCAGGCAATGCCACCTAGAAACAAATTATCATTTCAAATAACGTAAAATAAATGTGGTCATAATTGCCTTCACTGATGCCTATTATCACTGCAAGTCTCATATTTGCAATATTTCGACTTTTTTGAAGAGCGGCTTTGTAGTTTTAACATAGGCTCTTAGAGTGACAGCACATAAATCGTAATTTGTACCTTTTTGTGCTGCAATTAGCCTGTGCATGTTTTATGTTATATATTTGATCACAAAAAGCATTAACACCTTTTAAAGGAAAACAAGTGTGGATGTGAACTACTAACTGTAAAATATAACTGGAGCATATCATGTTCATTTTCCGTTACTGGAAAATTACCGAATTCGCTAAAACCTAGACACAAAATTTTGTTTCATACAAATACACATTTAAAGAAGCAGCGCACAAAATAAGTGCAAATATTTTGAAATCTATTGATTCGCGTAATATCATGAATGAGTAAGGAAACACACATTCATAACTCTTTAAAATAATTTAGACATTTTGTTACATGTAATTTTCACTCACACACATGCAGACAGAAAAAAACCACACACACACACACACACAGAAAGCAAGGGGGTGGGAAGAAACGAAATATAATTAAATAAAAATATTAAACTGACTCTTTATTTCACCTCATAATATGATTTCAAAAACACTCTTCTATATGTTAGTAAAAAAATTAAATTACACATTAGTTACAATTTTCATTCTTTTAAAAACAATTATATTTTTCTTCACAGTTGCATCATTTCTTCTCTTAGTAAGATTATTTAATACAATAATTACACAACAGAGCAGTATGGAACACCTGATAGATTCAAAGTTATGTTTGTTTTTACATTGAAATCCACTAAACAAATCACTGGGTATATTACAGGATGCTACCTCCGAAAGCACAAGCCTTTCATTTGACTTTTGGAGAAACAAAATTTCATGTTCTTTTAAAATTTTTTGAAAAGTTCAATAAACTTAAGTTGCACATGCCATTACACTTTCTGTGGGATTTTCCAAGCCTCCTCGATGCTTTGCCGCTATCAAATGGTCATCCTGCTTTAATGCATCTGAAATGAGAAATACTCACAGTGCTGTACTCACAGTGAGATTTTTTCAGCACTTGGTGTGAGCAGTTTCCTGATATGTAGTGAAATAATGACCAGGTGTCCTCCACTGTTCCTTCAAAATCATTCTCATCTACTACCACATTTAATAAATCTGGTATTGGGGTATCTTTTAACTGTAGGATTTCAAAAGTTGTTTCAAAAATATATGACACCTAAATAACCACATCTCCAACTACTATAGACTGTGCTCTCAGCACTAGGTTTTTGCTCAGTTTCAAAAGCGTGTCTAAGATAAATGTGGTATTTTCTCCCACTTAATTCGAAACTGTCAGTCTGTACTCCTCCAAGGAGCAAATAGAACCTGTTTTTCTCAGGCAGCCAACAGCTACTGAAATCAGTCAAAGCAGCTGTTGTATGTTTTAAAGCAAAGTGTGTCTCTTTAGAAAGTTTCCTGTTATCATTCAACCCATGCCATAAACCGAACCAAGACACACAGCTCTTTAAAAAATCAAATAGTTGATGGGAATTAGAAGTTACATGTTCCTGGAAAACATTTCTTAGCCTCTGACCGTTAAGTAATGTGTTCACATTCACAATACACCACCAAAGATATATTATTTTTATAAATGTTGCAATGCTTTCGAAATTTTGAATTCCTTTCTTCGACCCAGTCTCTGCAAAGCAACAACTGTCATATCATTAAAGATATGAAGCACCAGTTTGACATGTTGTCTTTCAATTGAATTTGGAAACTGAGATTTTAAAGCTAGAGAGTTTCCATATTGCAATAAATCATCTTCTTCAGTGATGTCTGGCTCTTTTAGTGCTCTGACTGATGCAAAACCTCCCTCCATGCTCTCACTAATGTCAGGAATACACAGAATCTGCTCCTTTTCATTTAACCATTTGTTAAAGATACACTTTAAAAGGTGAACTGTATCCCCAAATTGTACAGTGGGCAGGGAGACAGTACTTTATCTTTACTTCTGGTGGAGTACTAAAGTTAGATATTGCTTTTCTGTAAATTCAGTTATTGTGTCCCACTAACGCAACCACCTCACATCAAGCTGCTTCTAATTTAAGAATTACTTCTTTTATGGATGAGAAAGCTACATCAGCCTGAATTGTTTTAAGCGGGAGAATGTGTACCACGTCCTTGTAAGGTGAATCTAAAATCTGTATCATAGAAACATAAGCACTGGTTGCACCCAAAAATGAGTCTCTGTTGAAGGCACCACCTACAATATTCCCACCTTCGTAATCAAGCTGGGATTTCAAATGTATTTCATCAATTAACAGAAGAACTGTTTTCTCCTGTGTGGCAAATGTTCCAGCTTTCTGTGAGATATATCTCATACGCTGATCACTTTGTTTTTAAATGACTGATCTAGTTAAAAGCTAGTGTATTTGGATTTGGAATGGAAATAATGCCAGTGCTTCTGAGAAACTTATGTGTAGGGGTGCTAATAATATTTACTAATGACCACATAATCAGAGAGTCAGCATAATATCTAAATTGAGATGAACTTTTACATTTCAGGAATGGAACCCGTTCTTTTAAAAATATATTTCAGTTTCCCTTTTTGGCAACTTCTCTACTAAGTTCTACAAATTATCTTTAATGAACGACAGAACATTATCAAAGGGAACCTCATGTTTGCTACACACCATATAAATTACTCTAAGAGCCTCACTCACCTCATGTGTGTTGCAGATTTTTTTGGGAAGTTTCATCTTTCGAACACATTTCAATTCCGCACCCTTATTAAAAACACTGAGAAATGGATCACTGTTTATAACAGAGTAGCTAACAACTCTTGGGTAAGGATTGTTGTTAATTAATAATATGCAGACACTGTCTAATTTGTTAACTACGATCCAGTCACTATGGTTATCACAGTCGCTTATTTTACTGTTTAGTTGCTCTAAATTACAGAAAGAAGTCCCTTCTATCAACTTCTACTGCGTTTATACACTTCCTCGAATGATAATGTGAAGGGCACTGTTTTCTAGTCATTCCCTGCGACTTTCGGGGTTCTCTCGGGCTGATGTTGGGGTATTGGACAAATATCAAGGGCATCCCGGTATCTTTGAAGTTATAGCATCTCACAGAGAAAAGTTTAACATCAAACGAGATGCAAATAAACCACCAGCTTCCTTCTTATGACATTGTAATCTACAAATGTAGGCCTCTGCCTAACATTTCGTTGTTTAACCTACATTTTTTAACCATTGACGATCCAGAGGTGCTGTTAAAAGTTTGACAATTCTTGGATCGTACATACTTGTACTGCTTAATATACCTTCTTCGTTGAAATGCAGCTTGCAGGCCTTAAAAGAAGCATACAGTTGATTGTTAAAGATGTTATGAAAATGACCATTAAGTTGGGTGCGATTGTGTATTGCTTTAATTCTTAATATATTTCGGGATAAAAGGTATTATGAGTTACGATGTATATAATGGATTGTAGTAGTTAAGAAAAACAATGGCACATACAACTGAACGTTTACTAGGCAGCCAATCTTGTATGTGTACAGCCGAGAACCAATTCAATCTTAGAGACGGAAACATTAGGCCCATTGCTGCCTGAGGCGTGCGCCGTGAGGCTTCGTTTGAAGGTGGCGCTGCGTCAGGTCCCAGACTCTCAGAGCTCTGACGGCGCCGTAATTCGCACAGCGCGGAACCGCGGCGCACCCTGAACACTGCCGGCACTCCACGCAGCACCGCGACTGGCGACACAGCTCTGCAGGCTGCGTGGCTGAGCGGCCGGCGCCTCCGTCGCCCGGGTTTCCGACTCTCCATCTGCAACCGACAGTGTTGCACTGTTTCTGACAGTGAAATGTTTAGGACTAACTCTCGACGCATTACTAATGTGGAACGCACACCTCGTCACCATGGGGCTGATCCTGTGTCCTTAGTATAGTCGCCAAAACTGTGCCGCCCCCAAACCCTCCCATTGGAAACTTAACTTTTCGCACATGGATGTATTTAAGGAACTTTGTGAGTTGTATGGTAGGTTTAATAAAAAAGAAGTGTTGTTGAAAAATATTACTTACAAGAGTGTTGTATCAACAGTGCAAATAAAAACTAATTCTATAGTAAAATTCCTAAAACAATTCAAAGTTAAAGAAAGAAGCTAATTGTATAATAAAACTAACTGTATAATAAAACTCCTAAAACAATCGAAGGTTAAAGAAAAAAGCTAATTGTGTAAGAAAACTAACTGTATAATAAAATTCCTAAAACAATTGAAAGTTAAAGAAGAAAGCTATGTTCAACCTTAATGCAGTTATCCCTCCTGCAGAGGTGAATTACAAGTTTACAATTCTATCGCATCTATAGGTAGAATCTAGCACTGACTTCAACAACTCGTCCCTCTTTGTTGTATTAAGTTGCAGATGTAGTAACCGAGTTAACATAATTTCTCCACAACTCGCAATGTTAATGCGATGTCTATCCTTTTTACATCTGTATCATGTGGAGCGAAAGCAAACGTGTCAGACTCTGTACTCACAAATCTTTATTTTCACAAACGACCGAATTACAGTTATTCGATGAACTCCTTGTTTTGACTGTGTGACTCATTTAATTGAACGCTTCCACGTGAGGAGAAAACGAGATATAGGTTTGGCAGCATTCATGTAGTTTTCTGGCGATGTCCTTAATGCACAATTATGAAATCTGCTTCATACGATACTCATATCCACACAATATCGAGGAATGACTCGTGATGAAAGATTCATCGTTTTACGACGAAGACAAGTTGTTTTACCATGTCGGTGTTCCTACCCTTTGTTGTAACACAGTTGAAATCTGAGGGGATGCTGCAGCACACAACAACCTAATGCACAGGAGAAAGGTGCAGGCTGAGTTTAAGGAAGGCCATTTGTTGTTTCGCAATTGTTGCTAATCCCTTGTTCAGTAAAATACACTTAAAACCATCAATCTCATATAAGTCAGAAGTGATTGTAAAATAGATTTTAGGACAGTGAATTTAAAGGACCTAATTACGATAATTTTTTCGGAGAATTAAAACCTCTTTAAAATAACAAGTTTGACCAACATTCATAAAAATAAAGTTTGGAAGCTCTTTGGGCATCTGCAAGATTTCAGCCAGGAAATCTGACTTCACTGCAATTACAGACAGAGCATTACCACAACAATTTGTAAACCACTCCTTAGATAGTAAACCTCAAACGGGAAATGTGGCCCAGATTTAGAAAAATTTTTGCAAGTTCAGAATTAGCATTAAAATAACTTAAGGGCGCTTTTTGCGCTAGCAATTTAGCAACTTCTCAAAAACAATATTCAAAATTTAACCAATTCACCATTTGATAATATTTTAAAATTTATACGTCAGGGATAACAATAAAGATTTGGAACACACCTTGGCACTAACACTTTTGGAACAGAATGTAACAGCGATTTTAAAATTTACAGCAATGCACAGATAAGAATTGAAAGATCTCCCAATCAGGCAGCAACACAAGACCAGGTCAGGCTGGTGGAAGCAATGCTTGGCTAAACTGCTTAAGGTAGCGGAAGAGAATAAAACAACCTGATTGAAATACAACAAAAATAATTTCTTTTCATGATGTACAATTAAAACCATGGTGAATGTGTGTGTGGGTGTGTGTTCTGTGTGCGTGAGTGTAATGGCTGAGTTGCACTCTGTTGGTTGCAACAGTGTTTCATTTTTTTTCACAGTGAATAAAAGAGTTCAAGTCTTCAGCAAAAAAAGGATAGCTACTACGGAAAACTCCTTCTCCTCTCTCCAGGATTGTCGGTGACGTAGCTATTTGCTGTGGATGACCAGGTTCCCTGAAAATTGCAGGTGACGAAGAGTCCTTTCTGCCGCTTGCGCCTGCCACCTGTCGGTGAGAGTGCGTACTACGGTGGTCAGGCTGTCAGCCGACGCCAGCAGCTGCTGCCATCTCGCGTCGCTTCGTTCACTACGTGGAATCTCTGCAATTGCCTCACGCAGCTTTTGCACTCCTAGTTCCAGCCAAATAGGACGAAACAGAGAAATAGAAACGGTGCATGCGTACGTCACGCAGGCGACACACAGGGGTGATTCAAGCAGTCAGTCAAGAGGGGGGTTGGGGGAGTCGAATATCGCTTAACAAAAGGAGAGTTGGTGTCCTCCACCGACAAATTGGTAAAATTTGGTGTTGCTTAAAGTAGTTTTTGGTAACGGTTTTGGATTTCAGGGTAAAAAATATTAATAAATAGTAAGTCCCTCATTTTAAGTTAAATGATATTTATCGGTTTAGATTGTAAGCTATTTGCCACTGTTATTCTCTTGTTAAAATGTGTTTGAAATACATTGCAACCTATATTGCTATATAGTTATTAGAAAAGTGATTGAATCTCTGGAATAATATATTCACTGATTTCTGAAGTCTTTTTACCTAGTGTTATATGATACACTGCTGGTGGGGGGGGGGGGGGGGGTGCTATAGCCCACATAGTCCCCCCCCCCCCCCCCTTGCCACCACCCTGCCGAAACACACCGTTTCTGTTCCACATCAGAAAAATTAAAAAAAAGTAAATACCTTAATTTAAATCGTTTTTAAAATAAACTAAAAAGCATACAATAATTTCCCATAGCCACAAACAGATCCCTAAATTTCCTGAAAATTTGTGCGTGTGAATTTTTTTTGATAACTTAGGGAACACATGTAAAATTTAGAACCAAAACTGTGGGGTGAATGCTATAACTGATGCATGAATGGTTTCTCTAAACCACTAAGAATTTTATTGCCACTGCAAATGATTTGTATGAAGTGTAAATGGTGCTTCTTCTTTTGGGGCAATATGTGAGTGATATGTGCACCAAGTTTGCTTCAAATTTCCCCAGTGGTTTAGGAGATGTGGAACATTATTGTAACGTTTTATATTTTATAACATGTACTTAGAATGTATAACATTTATAAGGTGTATCTTATAACATGTTTTGATTAATTAATGGTTGATGCCCATTAATAATCTATAAGGGTAAAATGAAATACCTTCACCATCTATATGTTTATCTGCGTGGTCGAAGGTATGAAGCGTGGTGTGTGTCCAAAGTGCCAACTGGCAGCTGTAGCGCAGTCGGGCGCAGTAAACTAAAGCCCTCGTTCTCGTGACCGGCTCCTCCCAGCATGACAACAAAAGAATGTGGATGACACAAGTTCTTTCTTTAAATTTTGTACTGCCTTTTCAGCGGATTAATGTTTGGCTTGAATGTGACCTTTGTCCTCACATGTGGAGTGTGTGTGAGTGACCTGGATGGAGCCTTTTATGTCTGTTGCCAGTTACGAATCGAGTCTGTCGAAACAGAGAAACAACAGCTGGACGCATTGCTATGAAATCAAACACTTTGTCACACTGCGTTTAAATTCTCCATCGATGCAAAACAAATGATGCCGTCAACTTTTTTTTATTACAACTTCACAATCGATGGCTGGCGACAAAATATGCGCTAATTCTACGTACATGATTAAGATTATGCCTTGTGTCTAGAGGACTCTTTCCAGCTGTTACTAGTCTTCATAATCTTGGAGTTTAAGTAGTTACACCTCTTACTGGACAACGCGTGTGATCCAGTTGTGCATATTCGAACGATATCATATACGTTAATTGGCTGGAATAAAAATGTTTTTACGGTATCTTTTGATGATTTCTATTCTGGAAGATCTTAGCACCCAATATCCTCCCCCTCAGGAGTTTAGATTTACAACTGGAACCATCTGAGACTGAAGGCCACCACTGAAGGTGCGGGTCAAAACAGCACTGTCCGGATGCATTAAAATAGTACAACTGGCCAGCAACTAGCAAGTGTGATTTACATGTCGGAATGGACACGCATCTCGCAACTGGCGGGATACGCGGTGTTCTGCTGTTGGTAGATTGTACAAAATTTTCCCATTTACGTCAGAAGACCGCCATTACTCGCGAGTGAGTTTAATTGTCAATGTTTCGGAGAGCCAGCAGCAACAAAGCTTTATTGCCCACGGGTGGTGGGGAACTGACGGAAAAGTAAATTCAGCCTCTGCAATACTGTGATCTGCATTTGTGACTGAATGCACTCCAAACCAGTATAATCATCCGAATCTGACGCTGGTTTCGTGACTTTGTGTGGCGTGTGCTGGCGTTGCAGTGACGTGGGGAACATAGGCAGACGGCCCGACTGAGAGAAAAGGCTTAACGTCAGCAGGGATCGTTGGGCGAGGTTTTGTCATCCAGCAGCGTTGTATACGACTGGGATGACGTGAGAGAGTGACGATCGCATTCTCAGGTGTCCAATACTTATTCTTTGGTAAAATGTGCTAAAAAGGACATAATTATGGAATACGATGTTGGTGAGTTAGAACTTTAAAATTTAGTAGACAGTAGGAAATGCGATAGATGTAACAAAAGTGCTACAAAGTAAGACATATGTACCTTGATTACAATATTTGCCTACTGCAGTAGTAAATGTAAAAACACCGAGACAAGAATGTGTGTCACGCTGTTATAGGGCACCATAAGCAACCTTACACAATCGTTATTAATGAAAGCGGAGTCTACGTATCGTTCATCAATTGCTAAATAACCGAAATTGGAACAAAGCTTTTAACTTCGTCTGTCACATTACTCCTCTCATCGTGAGTAAAGACAAAATAGTTTTATAGCGTTTTTAATTTAGATTAACAAGGTTTTGGAAACCATTTATCTCTAGTCATATTTACATGTTGAATCTTAATCGGGGTTGCTAGTCCTAACAAGTAGTTGTTTGTCCGTCTTTTAATACATGGTTGCGGGACTCGGCTGTTCGATAAAGGGTGTCAAACTAAACACCTTTCAGCCGTCAAAATTCCAACCTTATTTTCTTTGCAATGTTTTTCGGCATTTTACTACGCCATCTTCAGGCCCCTGACCAACGTGTAGGAAGAATCTACCTGAGTTGTGATCTACTCGTACCAGTATTCCTACCCCTGTTTTGATCACAACCAACGCAGATTCTTCCTACACGTCAGTTAGCGGCCTGAAGATAGTGCAGTAAAATGCTGAAATAAAATAAGGTTGGAAATTTGACGGCTGAAATGTGTTCAGTTTTACGTCCACTGACAGTCCTAAAAAGTGTCCATGTGGAGAGCTTCATAATTTTTACACGCATGGTCTCTGCCGTGCAACTGTCCTTGATGCAGCGCACTGATAAGTGTTTTCCTAATATGAAGGGGAGACATTAACGTATAATGTGGTAATGGATTTCTTACAGACGTGAGGAGGAGAAGGAGGAAGAGGAGGAGACTGCACACGAAGGGACGTTCAAAGCTGCTATCCATGTCTGTTACAGGGTTCGGAGGTGCTTTATTGGGCGACCAAAATTACACTTGCTGTGGAAAGGAGTGCGAGGTGGCCATTCGTGTAAGAGTATTCCACCCAAAATTTCAGGCGTTTAGGGATGTCCAGAAATACTTGTAATCGAGTAACAACACATTCAAACCCCCTATCTTTTGCCACCAGCCACTGGTAGTGTGCGGCAGCCTTTGCCACTGAGTGAGTTGGCGGCTGTCGTTAAGGCTCTCAGTTTTCTTCGCTTATCTCACACAGCGACATATCTACACTACGCACCGCCATGTTACACGCTACAATTCGGAGCCGTCAATCAGCAGAGGGCTGCAAGTATGTAGCTCAGAAAAATAAAGACGTAGACTGTTAAAAACGTTTGTTTTATTTACAAATCTTTAACTGTTTTCACATAAAAAATTCGGAGGCATAACTTTTCAGTACGCCGTCGTTCATGAATCTGAGTCAGAGTGACAAATACAAAGATGGGAAATCCTCTTGGTATCTTCTTAAATAAGTGTGGCACAAGCATAATAATAAATACGTGAATAAATAGGTGTCATGTTTCTCTCCTGGATGGAGCCTAACACTTACTGTTTTGACTATACTGCTGCAAGTGCTCCATATAGGTGAACTGCCAGAATTTGATAGACTAGCTGCTGCAAGATTCGATGTTTATATTCAGACATCAGTGGTACGTCGTTTCCTGATCATCTGAAACGAATGCGTACCACCAGATCTGTCAATGTCAAAGCCAAAACTCTTAATTTATCATTATCTTCTAATTCATCAGTGGACAGCAGCTTTGTGTGCATACTGTTGATGTATTGTAAATAAATCCCTACATATTACTTATCACCTTGGATTAGAGCTACAATGTCGTCAACATATCGCTTAAAATAGACTGTGTTTTCCCATATACTTGGTATTTGGTAAAAAAATTTTCTCAAGGTCGTTGAAGAAAATATCTGACAAGGTTCTAGCAAGATAATACCCCCTAACCAAAGCTTGTTCCTGATAGTAATACTTATCATTGAATTGGAAATAGTTGAAAGACAATGATAATTCTAAAAGTTGTATTGACTCTATTGCTTCTGCAGACGCAATTCTTTTATGCCTAATAAGGTTTTCTCTGTTGATATTAATAGTTTCTGCAACAGTGAGATTCGTATACAAGTTTCTTATATGAGAAGAGACAATAGTGGACATATCTGGCACCATGATGGTTTTTTCCTGAAGCATACATTTAGCGAGGTAATGATGAAATGTTATTACGTTTTGCTTTGCAGTTATCCACACTGGCTACTCAGTTTCTCGGTATTGTTACGAACTTGAACCACTGTAATTTTCGTCTGATAATACTCAGCATTATTCTCGCAAATGCAGTTTGCCACTTTACTCACTCGACGGCTCTCGTATTCCGCCAATTCAGGCATTTCCTTGGATTCACGATTAAGATGTGGTCAGCATGTGCATATCTATGTTTTGAAGAGGAAACATCACATTGCAGTTACTCCCGTTAAACGACGCACGAACGACAAAATGAAAGCTATGCAAATAAGTAACAGAGGGACAGGAAAGAAACTGAAATCGCTCTTACATGGGGAATGCCACTTGACGTGACGGTACACCAGTTCGATTCTCCACAGAATTCGTGAAACTTGTCCCTATTCTAGCAGCAGTGCGCCATAAGTCTTTCGAGGAGGTCGATGAAAAGACGCACAAAACTATAGGCCCGTATCTCTCATGCTCTCGGACTGTGACGTTTCTGGGGACTGGAAGTCTCCCGTGTAGCGACCGAGGTGGGCCCAGGAGGCGACGGCCGTGTGGAGCCCAGCTCGCTCCGTTCGTCCACGAGGCGTAGAGAGCAGCAGACGAGGACGCCCAGGTAGGGGCAGCCACGTTCCCTCACTTCTCTACGGCATTCCACACAGTTCCCCACGGCCGGATAATCAACGAAATACTAGAGTACGGAATATGATACCAACAGTGAGACAGTGGTCAAACGGTTTCAGCAAACAGAACTCAGCGTTCCAGTCAGACGTAAGTGTAACTTCGGCTGTGCCACAAGGGAGTGTCATAGGTGCGTTACTTTTCACGGTATATATGGAGATCCTAGTAGATATCTTCAGACGTTCCATGAGGCTTTACTCGTGTAATGCCGTTCTATGCAGAGAAGTCGCGACGGTAGAGGACTGTAGCGAAAGGCAGCGAGACCTGCATTGGGTCGACGCAGGAAGCAACAAAGGAGCCTCAGCACAAACAGATGTAGCGTATTGCGAATACACTGAAGCCCTAATGAACCTGGTATAGGCATGCGTATCCAATACAGAGATACCTAAACAGGCAGAATACGGCGCTGCGGTCGGCATCGCCTATATAAGACAACGAGTGCCTGGCGCGTTGTTATGATGTTACAGTCGCCACACGAGCGATGGGACGCAGCATCTCCGAGGTAGCGACGCAGTGGGCATTTACCCCAGCGACCATTTTACGAGTGTATCATGATTATCAGGAATCCGGTGAAAAATCAAATGTCCGACATCGCTGTGGCTGGAAAAAAATTGTACAAGAACGGGACCAACGACGAGTGAAGAGAACCGTTCAACCCGACAGAAGTGCAACTTTGCAAATTGCTGCAGATTCCAATGCTGGGGCACCAACAAGTTTCAGCATGGGAACCACACAACCAGACATCATCGGTATTGTTTTTCTGATGGCCCAATCGTGCAGCTTTGATGACCACAGAACAAAAAGCCTTACACATCGCCATATGCCTGTCAACACTGACATTGGACTTTTGATGACAGGATACACATTGTTTGGTCGGATGAGTCTCATTTCACATTGCCGTTCTGCTCATACACGTACAGGTATGGAAACAACTTCATGAATCCATGTGTAGAAGGGTAACATTCATACCACCCCACTCTCCATTGTTGTCAAATGTATTCAAGATGGCGGCGATAACGTCATCCAAGATGGCGGCCTGTAGACTTGGCAACAGAGCATGACACCATCCAAGATCAGGTAATTGAATTACGTGCTTCTATGGGTCCCCACCCCTCCCCTTTCCGACTTTGTTGCATAATGGTGTGTCATCCTCTTGGAAAATGGGTGGGGATCTCGAATTTTGATGGGAATTTTGCTCCAAGAACTTACTCGTGCAGCTGAGGGGGGGGGGGGGGGATAAGATGCTGTTGCCCCCACTAGAGTCTGCTCATGTCGTTCAATTTGTATACATTTGTATAAGTTTGAAATGTCCTGACAGATTAAAACTGTGTGCCAGACCAAGACTCTAAATGAGGAACTCAGTCTGGCACACGGTTTTAATCTGCCAGAATGTTTCATATCATCGCACACTCTCATTCTTGTTTAAATTTGTTCGAATTTGTATAAATCTGTCGAAATTTGTTTAAATTAGTTATCCACCTCCAGCAATAGTGGCTTAGTGTAGTGCTATGACCACAAGAGGCTGAGATATCAGTGCTTGTTGAGCTATAGGTGTGGAATTAGCGTGTGTTCAACTAGCGAGATTTTGATGCCAGACAGGGGGAGTTGTAATACCTGTGTTACATGCACTCATCCAGCCAAGGACTGCACCCACAGCTCAATGCATGAAGAATGGAAGCGGGCATTAATGCATGAAAATATGAAGAGGAAGAAGAATAAGGTCCTGCAAATAAATGCTTTGCGTAACACAATGCATGGAAACATCTGTCTCTGATGGAATTGTCTGTAATTTCTAAAACCTATGAATAAGCCCCTACTACACAAGAGACAACTCCCTCCAATCCCCCAGACCAGAGAACTGAGCTAGTTGGCGAGTTCACTGCTAGAGGGCACCGCTATAGCTCACATGATAATGCAGTTCAGTCCATAGGAGCACAGTATCATAATGACGTAACGTTTTTTTCTTGGCTGCACTTGTGCCCCAGCCTTCTCATCGCCCTAGAGGTCTGGAGCGGAAAATTGCGGGATAAGGAATCAGCATATTTTCGTCTGCTGGTGAGAGGAAGGAGTGCACTTTATTTTTTGAAAAATTTATTTGGAGACGGATTACATGTAGTTTATTTATTACATTGATACGAAACAGTAACCCTGACATGCTTCGGGTCGAAATATACAATTTACAGACCACGAAACTACTCGTAAATAATGCAGTACTCTGACGTGCAGAGACACAAAACTCGTAAACTACGGTAATAATCCAGTACACAGCATACAGACATGCAAACTGCTCATAGATCACCGAAATAATGCATGTGTAATGCTATCCAAAAACCCACAAAATTCCTAAACACCCAAAAACAATGCAGTGCACAAACACTGAGTCCACATAAAAAACGTAACCTGGAGGACGGCCTCTCCATTCGGAGGGCTCCTACCGTCAGTGGCAGCCGTGGGTCATTCCCACTGCAGGCCACAGCCACCGCCGCGCCGAGCACACACACACAGAATCATCCTACGACATCGGACACATGTATGTTTCGTCACTGTACTTACAAACAAACATTAGGATCGCGGCCTCAATTGGATTACATTCGACAATGGACAAAGATATACACCCCGCTGACGGCTGTGGCTCTGGAAATTGAAATATCTGTACCATTATTATGACGTGACATACTCTTTGCTTTGCTATCACAGTATTCCACGTCAAATCCATACCTTCCTTACGACTGGTCACAGTCATTTCCTTTGCACATGTCAGAGCACAAACACATACTTTATAAGGCTGGTGCTCAAGGGGAACTTATCACACATCCCCTACTACTAAGTATAATCTTTCGTAAATAACTGATTGCTGGCGATAAGAAATAATACTGACCGGGTATCAATGATGGACGGACATGTCTCATAAATTTTTATTGCGAGTGGTACAGCTGTCATAGAAAGAGAGGCACAATCGTCTTGTAAACCGTCAGATGTTGTTACTAACATGTTCTAGCTGCAAGAAACGTCATCAGCACCACTAGAGCTCTGGATTAATATTTAAGCAGTAAATATAGGTGATAAAAGATTCGCTTCTTGGAGCAAAATCTTCCTACATCATGCATTAAAACACAGCAACAAAAATGTAATAAACGCCGGCAGGGATGTGACATGAACGTCACACGAAGCATCCTTCTACAACATTTACATACTGTGTAAGGTAAAGCCCTATGACACATCCCTGTGGTACTGCAGAAATAACAGTTACATCTGTCTATTTCGTTCCCTTAAGAGCGACGTGTTGAGTTCTGTCCGTAAGGAAGTCTCGTAGCCAGTTGCAAATCTATTGCGATACCTGCTAAGCTCGCATTTCTTAACTAAACGGCAGTGTGGGGCGGTGTCAAATGCCTTCCTGCTGTCAACAAACACGGCATGAACCTGAGCAACGATGCCTTGTTGAGGAACAGAGCGAGCTGAGTTTCACAAACTCCTTGTTTACAGAATCCGCATGCGTTTTTATAGAAGATATTTTCGTTACCCAAGAACGTCAAAATAGTGCGCGCTGAACATGTCGCGCTCAACATGTCCCATAATTTTTAAACAGATTTACGTAAACGATAAAAGTCCGTAGTTATGTGCATCTGTCGTACGACCCTGCGCTTTCCTCCTGTCGCTAAATGCCCTTCGTTGCTCCAGCGATCTGCAAAGATAAACTGCTTGTAGCAATGAGGAAACGCATATGCCACACTGAGATTCATTGGAAGAATCCACAGGAAATATAATCCATCAAAAACGTAGTAGCATAAAACACAATCGTTCTACCAATACTTGAATACTGCTGATCAATATGGAATCCGTACCACGTAGGGCTGATAGAGGAAACAGATTATCCAGAGAAGAGCAGCACGTTTCGCGACAGGATCGTTTAGTGAGCGCGAAAGCATCCCGGAGATCCTCACCCAACTCCTGTAGTAGGTGCTGAAAGAGAGGCGTTCTGCGTCACATCACGGTCTATTGTTAATGTTCCGAGAGCGTACATTGCTAGAAGAGTCAATCAATACACTGACACCTCCTACGTATATCTCGCGAAAAGACCACGAAGATATAAAACTAGAGACGTTTACCACAGAAACAGAAAACGACAAAATGTTAAGTTTCCTTGATTTCACAATATATAGACGCAACAACCAACACCAATTCTCCATTTTCAGGAATGTGAACTCCACCAGCACAGCCATTCACAAACGTTCTAATAAACCCATTGCGCACAAACTAGCCAGTTTCCAATACAAGCTGCACAGCCTGAACAAAACCTCACTCACTGAAATCTACTATAACAATGAATTACCGACGATCAGACAAATAGGTGTACAGAATGGATACGATAGAAATGCTATAGATCAATTGAATCACAAAATTAAAACACAATCAAGAAAGACACCCAACACATAAAAACAAAAGCCTTCTCACCAACTTACAAACAAACAGAACACACATATGAGCACAGATGAACAAGAAACACCCACAAAAATAAACAGCTGGTTCACTTTCACCTACAACAACAAGGTAGCCCACAGAATAGGCAACGTACTCAAAAAACAATGGTTAAAATTAGCCTACAGGACAGACAACTCATCACAGAGAAAGCCAAGAACAACCAGCAAAAGACAGATAAACACAACAGATCTGGTATTTACCAACTAACATGTCAGGATAGCAAATCAGTTTATACAGGACAGAGAAGCAGAAACTTTGATACTAGATACACAGAACGCAGAAGAGCATTAAAAAATAACTACTGTCATTCCACATTTGCTGAACACATTATGTACAAGATAAATAACCCAACAGATATGAAGACTGCCTTGAAAATTCTCAAGTGCGGCAACAGCACCCCACATAAAGTAATAATTGAAGAAAAGTATCAAATACAAAAAGCCATAGTTGAAGGAAAAAAGGTAATAAATGAATATACAGTTCTCTGCAATGGAACTCTGTTCTCCGCCCTCAAAGAATTATTAGATAACTCCAACCTATAAAAGCCCTCCCCCGCATTACCCTTCACACACACACACACACACACACACACACACACACACACACACTCACACACACACACATACACATAGAAATAATTAATTTCAGGCATAGCAATAACAGTTTCCAAATCGTGCTTTTTGCTAAACAACTTGTCTACATTAAGTTCTATATGGTTGCAGATGACAAACTGTGAAGGAAAACAAGTACTATAAAGACATAATACCTCAGGAAAACTACAACATGTGGTAAAAAGGTATGAATACATAAGAGATGTCCTTCAAAAATATGTAATTGCAATTTCAAAAAATAATATTTACGTGTGTAGAAACAACAAAGAACATTCTTTATGTTTAACAGCCATAAAATAAAAGCCCACTGATATTGCTGCAACTTTAGTGAAATATGTTTGGGTTGTGAAACAAAATAGCAAAAAATATTTGTATGTTCAGTTACTTAATATTCACATTTTCTCCATGAATCGGCAAACGATTACATCACTCACGGTGGCGAGAATACATCACCGTCGTACCAGATTCTAAAACGCATGCGGAGACGTAAAAGTGTACTTTCGAAAAGTGCCGTATATTTCCGTTGATGGCTGCATTTCTCGCGGGATTGTACACAATTTTGCCATTAAATCGTCCACTTACGCGACGTATTTACAAGCACCAAGTTGACCGTCACATTTACATCCCCGAACTGTACTGCAAACCACTCTGAAGTGCATTGCAGAGAGTACTTGGAACGGTAACAAGTTTCGATACTTTTTCCCGTTCCTTTCGCGTACGGAGTGCGTTAAGGGCGAGTGCTGAGACGTCTCCGTGCTGTGGCCGGCCTGACTCTGCCTTCAGCCTCCTTACGGCAGCGACGCGTAGTGGCTGGAGAGCGCCTCTGGACTCCTCGCTTGCGAAATGTCGTAAGTGGCCTCTGGTGGGGTAACTTGTGGATCTCTTAAAGCGTCTGCCGAATGAGTTGTTTCAACACTTGCGTGACACTCTCTCGTGGGTCAGCCACACCTGTCACAATTTGTGCTGCCCTTCTCTGTATACGTTCAGTAGCCGCTATCAGCGCTATCTGGTATGAGACCCACACACTAGAGTATTGTGCTATGACAGGACACACAAGTGTTTCCTAACCAATATCGACAGCACATGGCTCCACTGTCCGAGTATCCTGCCAGAGGTCTGAAGTCATCGTCACTAAATGTCCACCCAGCTCACTAGTTTTCAGTTCGTCAGGATGAGATAACGCAGCAACCAAGATGACACGTAACACAAAAGAGTGCCCCCAAAACAGCTCTGTGTGAAATTCTTGTAACAACTGGGAACGGAACTTCGGACGCTCACGCTCCCCGTATGTCTGCTGCGTCAAATTTGTATAAACATGCAAGATCAGGACGGAAACCGCCATCGGCTTCTGCCCCTCCATCTAACTGCAGTCCTACTGTCGATGTCTGCGACTATCTTTCCGCACAGCTAGACTTAAATGTTTCGAATTCCTGTGTAGTCTCTTAACGCTGAGACAGTACCCGCGCTGACAGTTAAAATTATTGCTGATCATCATACGATGATGGCCTCTCTGTTGATGGAAATGTAAAACATGAGTGCGGGCCGCTGGGTCAAGTTAAAATAATGTAAATAACTGTGCCTAAAACTCAACAGCGGATATGAATACCTTTCTTAAGTTCTCAGAGGGTATCAAACTGCACAAAAATTGGCATATTATAAAGTCAGATGGTGCCTTTAGTTTTGTTCTAACAGAAGCGACAGATATTTCTACACTTTTGCGTTTCGTTGTGATAAATACTGCCCAGAGTACATATTTGGTGAAAGGGAAAACACCAAACTTGGTACAAAGAGTTTCCCATTAACTATAACCCATTTAAATGGCTTATTTGACGTTATTGATAATCTGGAAAATTTCACCAGAAAGAACAATAATAGTTCACAGCAGACTACTTGCTATTCATAACCAATGATTTGAAAAATATGGTAAATGTTTTTGGAGAAACTGAAAGCAGCAACGTTAATTGTTTATGCGAGCATGTGAATTTAATGGGTGTGCAAAGGAATCATTACAGATACTCCCTAAATTATATTATGTTTTGTAGTATTTAATTTTCAATATCACCACATACTTACGAGTTTATAAGGAGCACACACTGTCCTGCGCTATCCCATCCTAATACACTACATAAGATTTCTCCACATTTTGAAACACACTGAGCAGGTGAGCAGCTAGGTGGCAGTTTTCTGTCGTATACAACACAGAAAATCCAGTTCCTTTGTGAATCAGATCAAGTTGTTTCACTAATAGTTGATAAAATTCAATTGAGGCTTTATTTGGACTTCACATTAGATAATATTTTGGAATCTGCAGCCAGTTCTAAAAATGTGGCGACTAGAGCTCAGGTTTTTATCCCTCCAGTTAGCAACATGAGGAACCGTTCACTCTAATTAAGAAAATAGTTTTTAGACTATATGCCACTGGTTGTAATTAGCCTGTGTTGTTAGTAAGAATAATTCAATTATCAGATGGGCCACATCATGCTTTGCTTCCCCTCCTCAACTATCAATTGTTTACAAACACCCTTTTGATGATACACAATTTATCTTTATGTTTTATATTCTCCTCACATATTTAAATAAGTCACAAACAACTGAAACAATAAAAAAGATACTGATGAGAAAATAAAGTACCCACTGTTTGAATCAGTTTCAGAAAGTATACAACTGCTTGTGGCCAAGTTCTCTGCAGTTAAAAAGCTACATGACGTTGAGTGTACACAGACAATAAAATCTGCCAAAAAACCTAATTCAAAGTCTGTTTCTAAAAGTGACATTGAGTGACAAAATGTCAAACCTGTGCTTAACAGTTCCACTGGCATGATTGTTCAAGATTTCTTAGCCTTGAGGGAACATAATCTTACTAAGGTTTGAGAGCACTGCCACATTAATCAAAATTAATTTACACATGGTGTAACATTTTAAATGTTACCTTACCTGGTAGAGATAGCCATTTCAAGAATGCTCTGTAAAAACCGCTTTCCAGCTCAAGTGACGAAATTATCAGATATTGCGAAAGATTTTTTGTCATGGTTCGATATATGGAAATGTTTCCCTGATTACACATATGGATTATCCAATAACACACATTCAGCCATATCAGATACCACTCACATTCTAGAAATGACAAGTATTTCCGTGAGGGCACCAATTTTAAATATGTTCTGCCACGAAATGTTCAGACAGATGCTCTAGAAGCGAGATTTGGAAAACAGCGAACAATGGAAGGATCCCAATAATTGGTATCTTTGGTATTTTGAGAAAGGTATGTGGCATTCAATTCATGCTAAGAATTCAAACCTTGCTGCCCTGGAAAATTCCATCATCTGCTCTTTGAGAAGTTGGAATAGATTCACATTCTTTTAAAACTGCCGGCCCCAGTGGGCTAGCGCTTCTAGGCGGTCAGTCCGGAACCGCGCGACTGCTACGGTCGCAGGTTCGAATCCTGCCTCGGGCATGGATGTGTGTGATGTCCTTAGGTTAGTTAGGTTTAAGTAGTTCTAAGTTCTAGGGGACTGACGACCACAGATGTTAAGTCCCGTAGTGCTCAGAGCCATTTGAACCATTTTTAAAACTGACTGAGTAGATGATGTGAACTTACCTCCATCACCACCAACAAACATTTACAGTATAATAGATTTCAGTGAGGAACGACTTCACTCTGTTCAGGAATACTTGCCTGTTTTCACATACTTGTCAGGGTATTATGCCAGAGTTTTTCTTAAGAAGCTGAGATGTGAGACATCTAAAACATATTTAGAGCTAAATAAAAGACTTTTAGTAATAGAAAATGATGAAAATATAAGAAAGATGGACAGAAGTATGTCATAATGACCTAATAATGAGTTTATTGATGCTGTTATTTTCATTTATTTGGTTGCTAAAAACTTGGTGTCTAGAGAACATAAACAGAGCTTCGTGAGATGCTCTTTCCAGAGAAATTTACTGTTGATGTAATTAAAAGAGAGGACTTCTTCCTAAGGGAGTTTTCTTGTAGTAAGGTAGATCACACAGATCACAGCTTTCTTCAGTGTGTAGTAAAAATGGGTGTAATATGTTTCTCAATAATTATGTTAAGAAAATTGACGTTGCCATAACTGTAGAAACAGCTAAGAGAGAACATTGTCAACTGTAGAGTAGTTTGGAATAAATTTTGTGACTCGTAAACCAACATTTACATTTGTCATTTTCACCTCTACCCAAATTTTCTCTTACCAATATGCGTAATTGCATTTTTAACACTGAATATGCATAATAATACTAAGCCTATATTTTACTTACAAAGATTTCGTTTCATTAGCAGCAGTATTCTGGTACATATGACACGGACATAAGGACGTATCAGATTTACGAAATCTCTCTTTTGGCTTTGTTGATTAAAACTTGGTTACATGAGGGACTAAACTATCCGAGCGACAATATCGATACGATCTCTAGTGAGTCATTTATGTCTCCGTGAATTACAATTTTGTCAAAGTGATTAAACTCGTGATCACCAGAATAATTACTGCATCCTGTCTGCTAACTTTTACTAAAACAATATCACACTAACTGCTGTAGCATACTTTAAAGGCTATGGTGTATGTCGGTTTCACTAGCAATGTTTTTCTTAAGAAGCAGTAAAATTTTGTATTTGATCTCATACCTAATAGAAGGAAATCACAGAGTGTTGCAGCCAGCGTGTCATGCATTTGGCACTATAGCCTACAGGAATGGCACAGTTTCTTTGTAAATGGCACACACGCTGACAGTCGAGAACTAAGTCTGTTCCGCTCTCACGGAAGAAGTACACGTTCTTGCGCTGACGCTGGTTTGCAGCGACAGCCTAGTGGCGGTGACGTCACAGTTGTGATTTGTTTCTTGTCTCTTCGTTATCATATTCTCTCTTGAAGGGTTCAACGGTTGATACGTTATTAACTGACTTTATAAATGGTAACGTCTCTGCGATAAGTTATCAGCGCCTCGTAACCATGAAACGGCAAACTGCGGATTATAAAATAAGCTGTTTCATGTTTAAATTGTCAATTATTGACGATAACAACTCATTCCTAAGAACACTCTTATACGAAGACATTAACCGTCGATTGATCATTATGTGACTTTTATTATAGCAATGATTATAATAAATCATTCCAAGAACGACGTTTTCTGTAAACATCCCGTACGCGAAGATAAAGTCCTGTGAGAGGCCCATATTGAACGCAAACGAAATTCGATAGCCGTGGTCGATTTTTGCGTATGACGTCAAAAATACGTCACGTGTGCAAGAAGTAAAGTGAAACGAGTGTTACCTCATTTGTTGTGAGGAAAGATATACAGGCAGAGATTTCAATACCATGACCTCCTTCATAATGTTTCATTTTCAAACAGTCAAATAATTCTTTCTGTTTACAGTGGTGAAATGTTATTTCAAGCTATCAGTTACTGTGTCGAAATAAACACTGTGACACATCTAATTGCAAGTTAATGCCATTTTAGAGTAACATTGCACCAGCAAAAAATTACCACTTTTCTAGTACACTGATTATTCTGAATTGGGGCATTATAATTATGTTAACGATTTTTTTTTGTTTCCCTTGATATGCGGCATTTGTTAATTAAGTAGATAATTCGGAAGCTAGTGTTTTGAGGATAATAAGATATTTCATGCAAAATGACTGCTATCAATAATAGTGTTCCTAGGCGAATGTACGTGTGGACCTAGCACAGCTGAGGTCAGGCAGTCTGCGGCTGAGGGTAAGTGGAGCAACACCTGTGTCTCTTGTCGTGAGCTGTGTGCCGTAGTACGGTAACAAACACTCTGAAATATTCGCGCTATTTGTGTACGGTTCGTTTTCTTCAACTATGGCCTTCATTTGTGACTTTTTTGACAGTAATCAATAATTAACTCCGAGTGAAAACTTATTAGAGGAACATCCGTGATTATTGACTCTCATGAACAATGACCGCTTAGCAGAGCAGTGTTGATGGACTTGATTATTTTTGTGCACTATCATAATTGTTTCGAGTTCTCTAAATGTGTATGAGGGCAGTGATATGGTGAACTAATAGGTTAAATGTTTGTCACAGGTGAATTTTTTTCAGCTACTGGACTGTGTCGTGTGGTTACTAACACTAGGACAATGTGACAATCTATGAACCTGTGTAGCAGGTAGTACTCCGCATTCCCTTGATTCGAACTATATGTGAGACACAAATCTGGCCATATCGGTGAACACTTTACACTGAGAGTGTAATTAAAGATTAAAGTGTTTTAAGTCTACCTCTAGTGTCGACCACAATATCGCTATCGACTATTAGTAGAAGTAACATCTTTCAGGAAATTTTGGAGCCAGTGCAGCCATCGAGAAGAACAATAGAGGCTTATGCAGAAGGAAGTAGAATTGTTCTACACTCTTCCAAATTATTCGAAAAGTACTGTAGGTGCAATTATAAATAAGCTTAAATATTCATTCTAAGCCTCCAATAAGCCGCGAATTAAAACAGTACTGTAGGCTTACTATGTTTTTCTTTTACAGACTGCAGAATGACAGAAACGTCCAAAACCAGGTTCTCAGGAATATGGCACGAAACCGGTCATTCGAATGTAAATCAAGAAGATATTAGAAGAAATTACTTCTCGACTAAATGGACACAGGAAAGCCGCAAGGAAGTATTACATTCCAAGACAAACCATTGTGAACAATTCGAGAAACAAGAATGACGGAAAAGCTGGAAGGCCCACTGTTCTTACCCAGACAGAAGAGAGATGTTTTGTCAAACACTGTATCATTGTCAGTGACACGGTTCTTCCAATATCAATACCTGACTTCAGGTGCATGGTTAAATCATGTCACCTGAAAAAGAACAGTGGACTGCCTTGCTGATAATATGCTTGAATTGGCCTGGGGAAAGGCATTTTTAGAGAGACATAGTTCTGAACTGTCTCACAAATTTACAGTCAATATTTAAACGAAGGGTGCTGCTGTAAATGAGAATGTAATCAATATCTTTTTTAGAGAAATACAAAGCTGAGGTTAAAGGCGGTCCTGCTGAAAAGTTTACAGTTTTGATGAAAATGTGATTCATGACATACCATCAAACGAAAGCTCTTATTTCGTTGGACATGTCGACGTCCTGAGAAAACTGAGGACACCTCAAGACCGTGCTTCACTCTTATGTTGTTGGGGAATGCAGCAGGAGAATTCCTTCCGCCTTATCTTATTGATAAACGTAAACGAAAATGGACTGACTGGATATACAGTCACCTCCTGGAATGCAAATAAACACAGCAGAGTGGGTGGCTAGAACAGAGTTGATTGACAATTGAATTCAAACTCACTTCCTCATGTTTGCCTCAAATAAGGAATGAAGGAGATTAATATTTGAAATATTCTCTCTTCTCAAATCTCAATTAAATCTTCAGAGCTTTGTGAGAAAAAGAACATATAGTTCATTTGCATTCCACCGAACGCTACTAGTCTTCTGCGATCTTCAGATCTTGTTTATTTTTCTCCTCTGAAGAGATTGTTTGTTACAGCGTTTTCTGAAGGGTACATTTAGCGGCGCATTGGCGAATATTTTGCGTTTAGGTGAACAGACAACTACTACAAATTTAGTGAAAGGATTGTGAAATGTGGATATTAAATGCGATGGGAAACTTAGAATATCTCCCTGCTGCGCTAGAAAGAAGTTTTGTGTTATGATACATGTGGGAACTGAATTCCAGAAACGTTCGGAGACGGCGAGAAAGACAGTCAGACTCTAATGTGAGGATCGCCAAAACGTATATGTTCCCCATAGAACCAGGGATGATATGGACATTGTTTCGGGAGAGGATGTGCATGAAAAAGAAAATAACATATTTCATAGCCATGTTCTTATTTAGTTTGAAACGATGTTTAATTCGCCTAAACTTTGAAGAGTGGTTTATATTTCATCAGTCTGACCCTTAGTGGGGAACTAATGTATCAGTAAAGAAGTCGATGTTCTTGCATACAGGTGTTAATACTATATAGTTAACCAACATGTAGTGCCGTGAGCAAAAGACTAACTACCGCCCTGCCATCTGTTGGCAACGCCAGGCAACAGTTGTGTGGCCCGCCTTTCGCCGACCAGTAGCAGCCGACAGCTGGAAGTCACATTTATTTCGCATTTTGACGTCTTGTCAGATAGTATTTGAAGTAGAGTTCATCTCAACAATGATATATCTCTTGTTTTTTAAAGACTTTGATGTAAGGGCTCGAATATTTGCAGTACTTATCACAAAAATATTTAACACTCGTTATAGTAGTTCGTGGCAAATGCTATATAGTTCGCAGCTATTGCGTATTGATGATGGAAGATTTGTATATTTAATCCATTTCCATACGTTATAATTTTTGAAGAGGTTCATATTTAGATGGTATGTACCTCGTGACGTGGGTCAAGCATTTGTGGTGTATGTGTTATATTGTTAAGATGGATCTACGGAGTAGGCTGTCTTGCTTATGAGATGGTTCATATTACGTCGGATGAATGAGGACACTTGAGGATTTGAATGCCATGTAGTGAACATTATTTAAAATTAGGTAATCGTGTTCAACATGCGCAGTTTCATTGAAATATCAATATGGTAATCCGTTCACAATCCAGAAGCACTATAACTGACGCGTTTCGAACGAGCAAGACAATTATTCTGCAAGTAAAAAAGAAAGGCGCTATAAAATGTTCTACAATGGTGATCATTTCCCTTGTAACGTGTAACATAATAAAACGTGCTTCAACTTCTTTCTGTTGCATCAGAGCACTTTCGATACTGGAATAGAATTCGATGAATGGAGAACTTAAGCCCATTAAAAATGTTCGATTGAGGGCGAGACGAACGACATAACCAGGCAGTCCGACGTCACATTCAGCTCTCGATAGCCAGGCGTGCAGAAGACTTCAGGGGGTTGAGCCCACAGCTTCTGATACACAGGTCTCACGGTCAACTGTGACGTCATTGCTGATAGACCGTCGCTGATTGCCGCAAAAGCCTGCAGTTCTTTCGTGAAAGTGTAAAAAAATCACGAGACTTAGTTCTCGACTATCAATCTGTGTGCCACTTACAATGAAACTGTGCCGCTCTTTTATCGGTTAAAGAGACACTATGCCTTTCCTGTATGCTGTTGTGCAAAA
Organism: Schistocerca americana; assembly: GCF_021461395.2. Classification (NCBI taxonomy): domain Eukaryota; kingdom Metazoa; phylum Arthropoda; class Insecta; order Orthoptera; family Acrididae; genus Schistocerca; species Schistocerca americana. The sequence goes on from NC_060129.1 coordinate 65,918,681, forward strand.
TGCATGTTACGCTGGTTGCAATGTTCTGTGATTTCCTTCTATTATGTTTGAGATCATTTGCAGAATTTTATCGTTTGTTAACAAAAAACGTTGGGAGTGAAACCGCCATACGCCACAGCCTGTAAATTATTCTACGTGATGGAGATAGTTTTAGTAAAACTTATCAGATAGGATGGAGTAATTATTCTGGTGACCATAAGCTTAATTACTTCGACAAAAATATAATTCACTGAGACATAAATGACTCACCAAAGATAGTATCGATGTTGTCGTCAGGATCAGTTTAATTGTAGACCCTCATGTAACCAAGATTTAACCAAAAAAGCAAAAAGAAAGATTTCATAAATCTGACACGTCCCTCTGTCTGTGTGATCAGAACTGTCAAATATGTACCAGCATACTGCCGTTAATGAAACGAAATGTTTATAAGTAAAATATAGACTTAGTATTATGCACTTTCAGTTTTAACAACGCAATTACACGTATTGAGAAGAGAAAATTAGGAATGAGAGGAAAATGACAAATGTAAATGTTTGTTAACCTGATACAAAATTTATTTCAAGCTACTTTACAGTTGACAATTTTCCCTTTTTGCTGTTATTACCGTTATCGCTAATTATTGAGAAACATATTACACGGTACTTTTACCACCCACTGAAGAATTCTGTCGTCTATGTGATCTACCTAAGAAAACTCCCTTCGGAAAAAGTCTTTTTTTTAATTTCATCAGCATCTAGAATTAAAAAGTAAATTTCCCTGGGAAGGGTATCTAATGAAGCTGTGTTGAAGTTCTCAGGAGACCAAGCTATTACCAGCCGAATAAGCAGAAATAACAACATTAATAACCTCATTACCCTGCATTGTTTTCTATTGCTGAAAATATATAATCTCTCTATAAATATGTTTTACATGTGTCGTGTCTCAGATTCTTAAGAACACCATTTGCACAGTGCCCTGACAAGTATGTGTAAGAAAAGGCAAATATTTCTGAACAGACTGAATTTGATCCTCTCTGAAATCGATAATACTGTCTAAGTTTGGTGGTGGGGCCGTGAGTCGTACTTGGGTAACTCAGTTGGTAGAGCACTTGCCAGCGAAAGGTAAAGGTCCCGAGTTCGAATCTCGGCACGGCACACAGTTATAATCTGCAAGGAAGTTTCAATATTAAAAATGTTCCACCATGCACAAATTAATTTTGATGAATTTAGCAGCGCTCTCGAAACTTTCAGTAAGATGATGTTCCCCCAAGGCCACCAAACCTTGAACAGTCCTCTCATTGAAAATATCAAGCACAACTTTGAAATTTTCTCACTCCAGGTTGTTTTTAGGCAGATACTTTAATTTTTTTGGTAAAAATTTGTTATCTGTTTGTACTCCACGTCATGCAGAGAATTTCGCCATAAGGAGTTCTTTGCTTTGTGAAACAGTTTCAAACTGTGGGCACTTTATTATCTGATCTGGATCTTCTTTATCGATCCAATGGTATGTGACACATTTTAATATGTGAACGAAATGTTAAACTAAAAGAGGGGTTGTATGTCATTACAAAGAAGATTGTAAACAATTGACAGTTGAGAAGGGGAAGCAAAGAATGACGTGACCCATGTGTTAACTGAACTTTTGTCACTAACATCACAGACTAATCAGTAAACAACAAAGACTGATTCACAAATAAATACAAGCTTGTGTTTTGAATACAACAGTTAATTGCCCCCTAGCTGCTCAACTGCTGAATGTGTTTGAAAATGCAGACAAATCCTATGCTGTATGTTAGGATGGGGTAGCGCAAGACAATTTGCGCTCCTTATAAACTCGTAAGTGTGTGGTGATATTGAAAATAAAATTCTACAAGACATAATGCAATCTGGCGAGTATCTGTAACCCTCCTTTTGGACACCCATTCATTTCACTTGCTAACAAATAATTTAATATTCCTACTTTCAGTTTTATCAAAAAAATTTAACTTTTTTTTCAAATAATTGGTTATGAATAGTAAGTAGTCTGTTTCTGAAGTATCTTTGTTCTCTCTGACGGTTTTCCAAGTTATCTATAACGTCAATTAAGTCATTTAATCCTACTTTGCATGACCTATATTTTCTGGACATTTACATACCCTGGGTCCAATAGACCCATAATGTATAAATCGAGAATTTAAATAGAAACGTATTCTGTGGACATTAACATGCAGAAATATTTTGTTTTAAAGCTTATCAGTATAATAGAAGACAGCTGCGATTGTTTTTAACAGTTATACTGAAAAAAAAGCCACCAGTATTATCACAGACTGTTCTCGGATCAGTGGCTATAGTATTCACGAAGAACAAATCAATAAGGAAACAAGGATAATAATTTTTACAGTTGTTTCGCACCACACTGCTATGGTCTTGCCACACGTTTTGTGCATTTACAGAACACTGTCCTTTGGAGCAGGACACAATAAACAGCGACTCTTCTGATGACTGACAGTGCTGCTATTGTTACTACTGCTGTTTTGTGTTATAGGAATAGTAATAAACTTCTCCATATCCAGGTATATGGATTTCTGTTGAAGGGGGTTAGACGATCTTCTGTTCATTAACAGTTGGATCAACTCCACTGAAAGGTCCTTGATGAAAAGTCTCCTCCTGCGTAAAGTCGCTTTGTGATACGTGGAATGTTGTGTTTTGTAATGAATAAAGGCATTTCGAGTGTGTGCATCCATTATGTTGCACCAGAGAGCCCTTGGCCTCCGTTTGGTTCCTCTTTGCATGTATAATCCATAATATTCACACCATCCTTCGTTCGGTTATAAGATTTCACAATCTCAGGGGTCAGGTTTGGATACTGTTCATCTATAGATTTATCGTGATGCATGGTACATAGGACTACACACTTGTTTCTCGTTCGTGATAATCGAACCTTCGTCATTTCTTTTGTAAATGCAAATAGACTTGAATTTTCTGCTCTGCTCCAAGTAGGCTTAATCTCTTTTGGAATTTCTGTTTTATTCATCCTCATTGTTCCCACAACAATAAGGTTTTGTCACAACAGATTTTCTGCCAATTTTATACTTGTAAAATAATTATCTACAGTAACATTTCTGGCTGTACCAGCAATATTGCCTGTAAGCATCTTCACTGTGGTAAGGCCCACATTTTTCTGGGGTGACTAACCTGGTTCTCTTCCTGTGTACACCGTCTTGTCAATGGCATAACCAGCTTAGCTTCACACATCCAGAATATTTTCATTCCATACATTCCAGGCTTGTTTGGCATATACTGCACAAATTCACAATGGCTCCTAAATGCAACTAGGTGTTCATCCACAGCGACATTACTTTTAGGTATCATTATTTTCTTGCATTGTCTGGTAAATATTTTCCATACATAGTATATAGCAGCAAGGTTATCGGTTTGTAACCTAGCCTCTTTCTTCTTTTGTCATCAAATCTAATGAATCTTCTTATTGCCTCAAACCGATTCACAGACATTGTAGCACTGTATAACGGATTGGAAAATGTGCATGAAAAAATTCCCTAATTGGAACATCCCAAACCTTATCTGCGCCATTATGAAGTAAAATAACCCAGAAGGCGAACATTTCGTCTGTAGCTTCATCATTCCAGTTTATTTTTTTGGTATACAAAGTCTTCTTGCTTCTAGGTTTGTGCATCTCACGATTTCATCCGCAATAGTTAGAGGAGTAAATAAATCCTAAGCATCTTTGGGAGTGTAAGCGATTACGCCCCTTGCTGGTCTTGGAATATTTATTCACCAAATTATGTGCAGGCATTTTATTTGGCACTGGGGGCACTAAACCCACTGCATACCATTTGGGGCAATATATATGGTAGCATTTTCACTGCTTATTTGTCCTGAGGCATTATTACCTACGCCATCGTCATCATCATTACGATCATCATCGTCACTAACATCATCATCGCCACCAACACTACGTTGTCCTTCACTCAGAGAGCTGCATGCCGTTGCCTAAGGAACAATTTCACGATTTTATTCTGAAAAGAAATCATCATCTTCAACTCCCCACTGACTAACAGCTGATTCAAAATTTGGGTTTGATAAGCGTATGCTATCTCCTTTCCTGCTCCTATTTATAGATGTGGATTCTGATATTATATCTGAAAAAATGTGAAGAAATAACCTCTCTTCTTCTGTAGACTGTAGGACTGTAACTCATTTTATTGTTTAGTTTTACAAATGGCACTTACCTTTCTTCCGAGTTCCTATCGAATATCAAACACACCACTGCTGTGCAGCAGACTCCCACAACATTATACTCGTAATAATCCACTACAGGATTTCGCTCTATTACACCACACAGGAGTACACCATCTGTTGCGAGCTGTAACAATATATTTCCTGCAATGAAAACAATGTGTAGGTGTACTAATAATGTATTCTCTGTATTTCAACAAAACGTAATCGATTACAGCCCAGTCTAATTTGATAACGCTGCAACATAAACCATAGCTATATGTATATAACAGGTTATATAAGTATGTGGTATAAAGATGACAATGTATGTAACACTTAAAACTGGTGACACGGATTTCTAATGGTACATTTAATGTGTTACTGAATACTGCAAGAGAGCATACCCGATGAGTTGGGCCACAATTTTAAGTCTTTGATATTGTAATTAAAATTTCTACTGTCTGCAGGTCTGTTGGACTCAGGGTATGCATACCAGGTTCAAATGGTTTATTGTTAATGGGAACTTCCTTGTACCAGGTTTTGTGGTTACACATTACCAAGATGTAACTGCATACTTGGGCCAGTATTCACCACAACAGAACATTAAAGTGTAAGAGTAACTGTTGTTTCTATTAGAGCAAAACTAATGACACTATCTGACTTTATAGTATGCCACTCTTTGAGCAGCTTGATCCCCTCCAAGCACTGAAGAAAAACATTCAAGTCTACGAAATGTCTTTCCTGTTCATACTGGGCATAAGTTACATTGGCTACAATAGCTAGAACTTAGTGTCTGTTTTCCAGGCTCTTCCAATGAAAAAGGAGGTGACGAAAGGTACTCCAGAGAGTTAGCTAGAATCCATGGTACAGTTGCTGGTCTAAGGCGAGGTTTCAGAAGAGGCACAGAATATTTCTTTCCTGTGGATGTGTAGAAATATTCACCACGTCTCTGAATGAGGTCATCAGCGAAATGGAGCTTGCAGACCTTGAAATTTGACAAAAACAATTTATTAGCTACAGGTGACAATGCCCAAGTTCAAGGTTGCCACTAACGCACAGGTGCTATTAGTGTCGGTTACTTTCAGAACAAATAGTTCAATACTGACTCAGTATTTTGAGTTATAAAGCTGCATAAGTATATCACAGTCCGCTAGTGATTCGGTACTTTATACAGTGAAATAGCTCTGCTACAGATTGGCATCAGGTCAACTCAAATCACGTTGTTCCTGAACAACTGGACATCATGCTAACACGAACACACGACAAGTTGTTCTTGCTCTCTGTATTAAAGCACTCATACCATGACACAATCTAAGTGACTTGTAAAGACGCTGAGCTTACCTTTGAATTCTGTGTAACCTGGAAATTTTCATGATGTATTGCAGTGAGGTATCCAGTTCTGCTGGAGTTCTGACATTTTAGCAGAAAAAAACACCGCTACTCGTGGCTCATTTCCATAATTTCGTCTGCAACGAGGTACACAACATTTCTACACCATTTCGAATCATTGCACTTAACTGTCGCATATATCAAGAGTGTAAATAAAACAAAGTAAGAAATGCATGCAACTATGAAAACTTCAATTGGTTAAGACATGTTCCTGCAAAACGCAAGAAAACGGAATGAAATCAGCCACGGCTGGTCCTGCCATCGAGCGGTACGCCACGTAACTACACCCTGTTGCAAGTCGGCGCAACAAGATGGCAGCACGGTAAGTAGCCTCATGTTTGTCCTGAACGATCGTTACTCGACGTGCAGTTTTTAGCGTATAGCTTGCCACCTGGAAACAAAGCCTCACAGCATGCGTTGTGACGTCACAACAGGAGTCAAACAATATCTGCACTTTGGGATGCCCTGCAACATGGATTGTCCATTTAAGTGAATGTATCATTACTTCCTGCGTCTTGCAAAAATGTAAATTATCATTTAAAGCAACGTAAAATAAATATGGTCATAATTTCTGTCACTGATTCCTATTATCACTGCAAATCTCATGTTTGCAACATTTCAACTTTTTTAAGTGCAGCTTTGTAATTTTAACATAGGCTCGTAGATTGACAAAACATAAATCGTAATTTGCACCATTTTGTGCTACAATTAGCGGTCCACGTATTCGCATTTTTATGTTAAAACGTATATGTTTCATCAGAATATAAAACATTAACATCTCTTAATGGGAAACAGGTGCAGATGTGATTCACTAATTGCAAAATATAGAGGCAGCATACCATGTTCATTTTCTATTAATGGAAAATTACCGAATTAGCTGAAACCTAGCCACCAAAATTTTCTTTCATACAAATAAACATCTAAAGAGCGGCACACAAATCAATGCAAATATTTTGGAATCTATTGATTCATGTAATGTCATCAATGAGTAAGGAAACACACATTCATGTCCCTTAAAAATAATAGAGATATTCTGTTACACACATCAGGCAGAAAAAAAACCACACACACAGAAAGCGAGGGGTGGGAAGAAATGGAATAATTATTTAAAAATATAAAAGTGACTTTTTATTTCACCTCATAATGTGATTTCCAATACACTCTCCTACATATCAATAAAAAAATTCAAGTATGCTCCAATGATGTTTTTACTTCTTTTAAAAAAACTTTTAAATTTTTCTACATAGCTGCATAATCTCCTCTCTTAATATGATTATTTAATATGATATTTACACAACAGAGCAGTATGGAACACCTGATAGATTCAAGACTATGTTTGTTTACATTGAAATCCACCAAACAAATCACTGGGAATATTACAGGATGCTACCTTCAGAAGCACACACCTTTGATTTCCCTATTGGAAAAACAAAATTTGTTGTTCTTTTACATTTTTTGAAGAGTTAAATAAACATATGTTACACATGATACATCTTCTTTGGGATATGCCAAGCCTCCTCGATCCTTTGCCGTTATCAAATGATCATCTTGCTTTACATCATCTGAAATAAGAAATACTCACAGTGCAATACTCACAGTGAGGTTTTTTTTTCAGCACTTGGTGTGAGCAGTATCCTGATATGTAGTGAAATAACGGCAATTTGTCCTCCACTATCCCTTCAACCTCATTCTCATCTACCATCAAACTTAATAAATCTGGTACTGGGATAACATTTAACCCCTGGATTTCAAAAGTTGTTTCAAAACTATATGACACGTAAATAACCACATCTCCAACTACTATAGACTGTGCTCTCAGCACTAGGTTTTTGCTCAGTTTCAAAAGCCTGTCTAAGAGAAATATGGTATTTTGCCCCACTTAATTCCAAACAGTCAGTCTATACTCTTCCAAGGAGCCAATAGGACCTCTTTTTGTCAGACAACCAGTAACTACTGAAATCAGTCAAAGCAGCTGTTGTATGTCTTAAAGCAAAGCGTGTTTCTTTAGAAAGTTTCCTGTTATCATTCAAGCCATGCCATAAACCTAACCAAGACACAAAGCTCTTTAAAAAATCAAATATGTGATAGGAATTAGAAGTTGCAGTTTCCTGAAAAACATTTCTTAGCCTCTGACCCTTAAGTAATGTTTTCGCATTCACAGTAAACCACTGAAGTTTTATTATTCTTATAAATGTTACAGCGCTTTAAGAATTTTGAATTCTTTTCTTCGAGGCTAGTCTCTGCAAAGCAACAACTGTCATATCATTAAAAAGCACTTGTTTAGCATCTTGCCTTTCAATTGAATTTGGAAACAGAGATTTTAAAGCTATTGAGTTTCACTATTGTAATAAATCATTCTTTTCAACGTCCCTCCATGCTCCTACTGAAATCAGGAAAACACAGAATCTGCTCCTTTTCATTGTACCAGTTGTTACAAATACACTTTAAAAGATGAACGGTATTTCCAAAATAGTACAGTGGGCGATCTGCAGAAGTCCTTGCAGGTTGACAGTACTTTACCTTTACTTCTGGCGGAGTGCTAAAGTTAGATATTGCTTCTCTATAAATTCAGTTATTGTCGCCCACTAACCCAACTACCTCACATCAAGTTGCTTCTAATTTAAGAATTACTTCTTTTATGTATGAGAAAACTACTTAAGCCTCAATTGTTTTAAGTGGGAGAATTTATACCACATCCTTGTAAGGTGAATGTAATCTTTGTATCCTAAAAACATAAACACTGGTTTCACACAAAAAGTTGTCACTGTTGAACGCACCACCTGCAATATTCCCACCTTCGTTGTCAAGTTTTTGATGAAAGTAATAAATACTCCTTGCAAAAATAGAATTGTAACTTAAATATACTCTGTTAGTGATATACGACGCCGCTTTTTCATTTTCTGTTAAAATATTTTATTATACAGTAGATAATCGACGGTCGCAATTTGCACACGATATCTACAATGTATTTACCATAAATGAGGTCCTCTGATTTAAGCTAAATTAGTGGTTTTTGTTGCTAATTTCAATAGGTACTGTCTAAAATTTTTTTTTGTTTAACGTTATTTTTTGTTTTATCACGATTTTTCTTTATATCGCTACGCTACGTTTAGCCTAGACATTTACTGAAGAATACAGCAATTATAGCGTCGCAGATGTGTTTGACGTCAGTATATGACTTTCAGATGGCGATGAGTTGTCGTCGCTGCTTATGGTGCAATTTCTCGCCGACACTCACAAGCACGTGTGAAAGTAGTGGAAACATCGCGTTACCCCGATATGTGTAGCTCAAGTTATGAGAAAGAATAGTTAGTAATGATTGTAAACATGCGCTGTTAAGTTTTAGCCACAATTATTCACATTACTTCAAATCCAACTGTCGGCGCTCATATTTTACATTTCCGTCAACGGAGGCCGTCATGGTATGAAACTGAACAATAACTTTAACTGTCACGGCGGGTATTGTCTTAGGGTTAAGAGACTAGACAGGAATTTGCAGAATTATTTACGTCTCCTTGTGCAGGATTCCAGTCAGTTGTTGTGGCAAAAGCCGATGGTGGTTATCATCGTAATCTTGCATTTTTGTTGAAATTTGACGCGACAGAAATACAGTGAACGTCCGAAATTCCGTCTCCGATTGTAAAAAAATTTTCGACCTAGAGCTGTTTTGGGGGCACTTTTTTTTGTTACATGTCATCTTAGTTGTTGCTTTACCAGATCCTTACGGATTGAAAACTAGTGAGCTGGTCTGAAATGTAGTGACGATCACTTCGGACCTCCGATATCGGTTACGAAACATCTGTGGGTCCCGTCATAGCACGATACTCAACTGTGTGGGACCCACACCACACAGAACCGACAGCGGCTAATGAACGTCTAGAGAGAAGGGCAGCAGAAATCGAGAAAGGTTTGTTTGAGAGTGTCGCGCAATTGTTGAAACAACTCAATGATGAGAGACGCAAGCTGTCCCACGAGAGGCCGCTTACGAAATGTCGCAGGCGACTGCTAAGCGAGGAGTCCAGAGGCGCTCTCCAGCCACTACGCGTCGCTGCCGTAAGGAGGCTGAAGGCAGAGTCAGGCCGGCCACAGCACGGAGGCGTCTCAGCACTCGCCCTTAACGCACTGCGTTCGCGAACGGAACGGGAAAAAATTTCGAAACAAGTTGCCGTGCCAAGTACCCAATGCCATGCACTTCACAGTGGCTTGCAGTGTACATACAGGGATGTAGATGTAGACGTGACAGTGAATATTCGGTGCTCGTAAATAAGTCGCGATGTAGATACTTCCAAAGCAGCAAGATGCGAACTTTTGTGTGCAGCTCCACATAAAGAGAGATTCAATTGTTAGATTTGTCCGTGCGTTCTCTAACGATAAATGACCAGGAATCTTGTCATGGATACTAACGATAGAGTAGCGTTATAAATCGTCTTGCTAATCTTACGGTAGGTCAAATAAAGTTTGAAATTTAGTTGGAATCCTGTCATTTCAAGATTCTTATTATGCTTAGCATTCAAACTACCCAACCGTCAGATTATTATGCACTGTTAACGGCTCAAACGTTAGAGCTCGCGACCGGTGGAGGAAAAACCTAGTCGGGCAAGTCATACGAGACGCGAGGTAAGAAAGTCGACTACAAATCAGTTGCGAGAAGTGTGGGGAGGACGCACTGGACTTCGATACGTGAATCACACGTAGGGGCGCTGTGCACCCCCGTCTACGTATTGTGGCAGACGATATTTCAAACATTCATTCCCCTGTTTGTTGTGATAGAGTTACGCTTTGCATCCCTGTGTGTGGATGTGTGACTAAAGTGGCAAACGATATACTGAACAAGAGCTTTTGTAGCCCTCTTGTCGTAGTGTTATTGTTGGAAGCTTTACGACACTGTTTGCGGACGATACGGCGGTCTGTAAGAGAGTGGCGACGCGAGAAGAAAGTGCCGATTTGCTTAATGACCTGCAGAGGACTGATGAATGCTGCAGCCTCTGTGAGTTGACCCTGAACGTCAATGAATGTAACATATTGCACATAGATAGGAAAAGAAATCCATTACTGCACAACTACACTATTGATTACAAATTGATTGAAGCAGTATCTAGGAGTAACAATCCAGAGCGACCCTATGTGGAATGACCATCTAAACCAATGATTAGTCTCATAAGGAGAAGAATTAGGAAATGCAACGCATCCACGAAACACGTGGCTTACAAGATGCTTGTACGGTCGATTCTTCGGTACTGTTCAACAGTCTGGGACGCTTACCGGGTAGGGCTGATAGGAGAGACAGAGGAGATCCAACGAAGAGCGGCGCGTTTCGTCTCGTCATCGTTTGGTCGGCGCGAGAGCGTCGCAGGGGTGCCCAACAAACTCCAGCGGCACACGCTGCAAGAGAGGCGCTGTGTACCACGGAGAGTTTTGCTGCTGAAATTTCGAGAAGGGATGAGTCGGACGGCTCGTTACTTCCTCCCTCAAACATTTCGCGAAATGACCACAACGAAAAAATTGGAGAAATTAGAGCTAACGCTACCGACAATCATTTTTAACATTCGCCATTCGCGACAGGGACGGGGAGGGTTGGAATCAGTTGGGTACACGCTCCCATGCTTCAGTGTCACACTTGGGCCGTTCCTCTAAATGCATTGTTTTTTCCTCTCTTTCAATTTGAAATCCTTAGGTCTCGTAATTATAAAACTTATCATCATTTTCTATGAATAATGCATGACTTCTTGTTTCTAATTACATATTGGACGCGAAATTCCTGTTTCCATTTCAAATACAAATTCCTAACTATCGATGTTTTATGAAAGACTATTCATAAAAGTTGATTGATGTAAGAAAACATAACAACTTAATTTTTAACGCAAAAATGAAGAACCAAATACTCTTTATTTGGACTATTTCCATCGTTTTATGCCCCAGAGGTAGACAAGTACCGTAGAAACATGAAAAACTATCATTTTCACAGCATCGAGCACATCATACAAATGCTGCATTTTTACGGGAGAACTGACCTGGAGCCAACCTGCGGGATTTGGCCTGAGAACTAACAAGAAAAAAATGGTTCAAATGGCTCTGAGCACTGTGGGACTTAACTTCTGAGGTCATCAGTCCCCTAGAACTTAGAACTACTTAAATTTAAGTAACCTAAGGACATCACAAACATCCACGCCCGAGGCAAGATTCGAACCTGCGACGGTAGAGGTCGCGCGGTTCCAGACTGTAGAGCCTAGAACCGCTCGGCCACTCCGACTGGCCTCTACGGAACAGGAAGCAGCCTCAGCCATTTTCTTACTGCTCATTACCAACGCGACAATCAGAGCACAACACTGCAGAAGCTGTAACTGCACACGATTTTTGAAATGAAAACTACGTTGCTAAAGGGTGATTAAGAAAATCGTTGATGGCTGTTACTGCATTTGAATATCTTAAAGTTTCAGTTAACGTAACTTAGCAGTAATACATATCTTATGTTCCTAATACAGAAATAGTACCTACACTACTGGCCATTAAAATTGCTACACTACGAAGATGACGTGCTACAGAGGCGAAATTTAACCGACAGGAAGAAGATGCTGTGATATGCAAATGATTAGCTTTTCAGAGCATTCACACAAGGTTGGCGCAGGTGGCGACAACTACAACGTGCTGACACGAGGAAAGTTTGCAACCGATTTCTCATACACAAACAGCAGTTGATCGGCATTGCCTGGTGAAACGTTGTTGTGATGGCTCGTGTAAGGAGGAGAAATGCGTACCATCACGTTTCCGACTTTGATAAAGGTCGGATTGTAGCCTATCGCGATTACGGTTTATCGTATCGCGACATTGCTGCTCGCGTCGGTCGAGATCCAATGACTGTTAGCAGATATGGAATCGGTGGGTTGAGGAGGGTAATACGGAACGCCGTGCTGGATCCCAACGGCCTCGTATCACTAGCGGTCGAGATAACAGGCATCTTATTCTCACGGCTGTAACGGATCGTGCAGCCACGTCTCGATCCCTGAGTCAACAGATGAAGACGTTTGCAAGACAACCACCTGCACGAACAGCTCGACGACGTTTGCAGCAGCACGGACTATCAGCTCGGAGACCATGGCTGCGGTTACCCTTGACGTATGGGGATGGCAAAACGTCATTTTTCCGGATGAATCCAGGTTCTGTTTACAGCATCATGATGGTCGCGTCCGTGTTTGGCGACATCGCGGTGAACGCACATTGGAAGCGTGTATTCGTCATCGCCATACTGGCGTAACACCTCGCGTGATGGTATGGGGTGCCATTGGTTACACGTCTCCGTCACCTCTTGTTCGCATTGACGGCACTTTGAACAGTGGACGTTACAGTTCAGATGTGTTACGACCCGTGGCTCTACCCTTCATTCGATCCCTACGAAACCCTACATTTCAGGTGGATAATGCACGACCGCATGTTGCAGGTCAGGTCCTGTACGGGCCTTTCTGGATACAGAAAATGTTTAGATTGCTGCCCTGGCCAGCACATTCTCCAGATCTCTCTCCAATTGAAAACGTCTGGTCAATGGTGGCCGAGCAATTGGCTCGTCACAATACGCCAGTCACTACTCTTGATGAACTGTGGTATCGTATTGAAGCTGCATGGGCAGCTGTACCTGTTCACGCCATCCGAGCTATGTTTGACTCAATGCCCAGGCGTATCAAGGCCGTTATTACGGCCAGAGGTGGTTGTTCTGGGTACTGATTTCTCAGGATCTATGCACCCAAATTGCGTGAAAATGTAATCACATGTCAGTTCTAGTATAATATATTTGTCCAATGAATACCCGTTTATCATCTGCGTTTCTTCTTGGTGTAGCAATTATAATGGCCAGTAGTGTACTTCGAAGAGCATAACAACACCAGTCTACGAGTGCTACGGCTTCTCATCAATCGTCGCGTTTGTGTTTGTTTACAACAGGTTTATTCTTATGACGGAGTCTAGTAAACAAGAGCTCTACAATGCTTAACTGAAAAGGCTATGAGCACACGTTCAGTAGGAGAGATGATTTCTCAGCAGCGAAGATGAAAAAGTGTGAGAATATTGAAGAATGGGATACAACCCGTCGGCTTTGATCAATGATGTCACACGTTACCACACATCTTGCATTGCAAAGATTTAAAACCATAGGCGAATGTTGAGAAACAAACATTTGAAGTACAGTGGCAACAGATCGTGCACATGTATCATGTACATCAATTATTTCGAATGTAGTGTGAGGCATATCGCTTTCTCTTACAGTAGAAAACCCTAGTATAAAGTGATATATCTGACATTGGCATGGAGTGCCTATGTTGATATATACACGAATTTTACGTTTATCAGTTTTTTCACCTTCATTGGTACTAGCGTCAACTGAAAAATGGGATACTAGTACTAGCGAAGCCGAAAAAAGAGACAAACATAAAATTTGTATCCTGTACTTCAGGTGACCTACATAGTCCAGTGGAAGAACACGATACTAGTACCAGCGAAGGCGATAAAGTACTGCCGGCCGAAGTGGCCGTGCGGTTAAAGGCGCTGCAGTCTGGAACCGCAAGACCGCTACGGTCGCAGGTTCGAATCCTGCCCCGGGCATGGATGTTTGTGATGTCCTTACGTTAGTTAGGTTTAACTAGTTCTAAGTTCTAGGGGACTAATGACCTCAGCAGTTGAGTCCCATAGTGCTCAGAGCTATTTGATAAAGTACTTGTATCCTATATACATGTATAGGTCAGCTGAAGAACAGGATACAACCATTGTAATTCAACTGAGGTACGTGATGCCAGTTATGCGTACGTCGCTTCTTCTTCTTTCGCCAATACTTCTTCAGCTGACCTACATAGTACAAGATACGAATCGAGTGCAGAGGAAACAGCAATTAGAACGACTGACTATCAGACACAGGTATAATTCGCAAGACCTACGCAAGTGATTCAAAATTACCACCAGCATCAAAAATCGTACACATTATTTATTTCTTAATAAAACATTCGTTTATTCCTAGTTACGATTATTACCACAGAAAGTAACCAATTTATTACCTATGATTCGAAAATAAATTAATATCTATGACTAAAATATGACGCCATTAGTCAAAGCCGACGAGTTTTATCCCATTCTTCGTTTGACCCTGAACACCTCCCAAAATATGGAAAACAAAGAGCTGCAATAGAAGAGATTGGTTTAACAGCATCTGAGATGACGAAGTGCTCATAGCTGTTAAGGTATGCATGTTAGAGCTCATGTTTAATAGACATTTTTGCTTCGAATGATCATTCCTGTCATATCTCTGAATATTGACCGTTGCTCCTGGGACAGCAGCAAATTGGAACGGTTATCACAAAAGAACTTTAACTATTTATCGAAATGGGAACGAACCAAGTACCGCGAAACAAGGAAAGACTACAGCTGCGGCACAGTCTTTAACGTAAGTCACGGCGCTCCGTCTCTTTCTTGTTACCCACAGCGATTGCAGCGCACCAAGCGGCCAGGAAGTTACACTGTTGAGTTCGGTGAGCTCTTTTGAAAGCGAAAGCAATGCGTAATTGTATATGTTGATGTGTAGAATGGTTTTTACAAACGGAAGCGTATGAAGCGCTGAACATTGGAAGAACAAGAAGAAGAAAACACCATATTTTTCTTTTTTTGGTTTCCTAACAACCCTAGCAGGTGTGAACGGCTACATTATGGAATAGTTTATTTACGATTTTCTTGTAACCTACAGATATTTACTAGAGAATGTCGTGTTCTATAGGGAAAAAAAATCGCTAGTAAACAGCAGGAGACCTGACCGTTTGCAGAAAAGCGTTTTCGGTTGCGACGGAAACTTCACAAGAAATTTCAGTCGCTAGCTTTCTCCTCCAAATGCGAAAATATTTTGTTGAAGCCGACCTACGTAGCGAGAAACCATCATTATAATAAGATAAGGGAAATCAGAGTTCGCACAAAAGATATAGGTGTTCGTTTTTACCGCGCGCTGTTCGGAGATTGAAATAGTGGAGAATTATTGTGAAGGTGGTTCGACGAACCCTCTGCCAGGCACTTAAGTCTGATTTTCAGAGAATCCATGTAGATATGTAGATGCAGTGGCGGATACATACGGGGGCGACCCCCCCCCCCCCCCCCCCCTTGCGGGGCTGATTCGTTCGTTTCTCTCGGCAGTCGACTCGACTGAATCGAGATATGGAGTAGTTCAGTAGTTCTACTAAAAATAAAATAATTGTGCTTACATAAGGCTGATTTCCAAAATAAGCCAGTTTTAGTTGTACTTCCCTATGTGGCACGCGCGATCATATTTTATACGTTTAGGCCTGGCACATAAATAGCTAACACACACCTACGAGTAAAGTCGCGACCATTCTAGTAATCTCGATTCGTTATCCTGTCTGGCATTTGTTCAAGAAAGTCGCGAATATTCTACTGTTTCCTTGTACAGAGAACCTTCGATACGTAGCGTTATAAATACGGACTATTCGCCGAATAGGAAGCTAGTTTACATTCAGAAGCAGAAATATGAATATTGAAGAATGAATAAGTAAAAAGTCCTAGTTGCAGCAAGTGCAAGTGTGAAGGCTAGTCAAGAGTGAGATTGACCAATTGATTGTGAAGTATTAATAATAGTAATTCGTAGTATTTTCTCAGTAAAAATATTGTTATGAGACTCGTAACAACATTTTTACCAATAACGTAACAATAGTTTCCCTTACCTAACTCGTAATCTACGGTAATAGCGATTTTCGAGAAAATGCCTAAAAGCGCATTTTTATTACAGTAGAAGTAGAGGGTAGCTCAAGATATTTATAGCGCCCCATCCTTGAGGTATTTCTGTATCCGCCACTGTGTAGATGTAGATATATATCTACTCAAAAACCTAAAGTTTTCTTCACTGCACTTCCAGTCAAATCAGTACACGTGGAATATAGGAAACGTGTAAGGAATGCAATACCTACGTTATTTAAAGTAGCAGATAAACTACCGCAACTGAAGTTCAAGGAAAGACACGACTGGAGTCACAATAAAAGAATAGAAGCAATAAAACTGTTTCCCAATACAGATGAAACCAACTCCGTAATTATTGCTGCGTCTGATTCACAAACAGTTAGAATCTTCAAAACATTCGATTCTGAAGCAAAAGTACTTAGATTTACAAAAATATTTCTGTATTAGAAAGCCAAGTGACGTGTAAGACTATGCGAAACATGAGGCTGCTTACGAAGTTGTTACGTGTCAAGGAAAGAGTCTGTCATAATTAGAACAGACAACAAAACAAATATATTCTTCTCATGCATGAAATATACGTTATATTCCCTTGTTTTCAGCAGAGTAAGCTACAATTATACGCATATTCGAAAGTATTACTTCATCATTCGGTTGTAGCTTACGTCATTGAACCAGGTTCAAATGGCTCTGAACAGTAGGGGACTTAACTTCTGAGGTCATCAGTCCCCTAGAACTTAGAACTACTTAAACCTAACTAACCTAAGGACATCACACACATCCATGCCTGAGGCGGGATTCGAACCTGCGACCGTAGCGGTCGCGCGGTTCCAGACTGAAGTGGCTAGAACCGCGTGCCACTCCGGCCGGCATTGAACCAGGAAAATTCGGTTGTTCCTACATGTGTTTCATGGTCATTCATGTCTCTTGACAACTTACTAATGCTTCGAACGCAAAAATGTAACAATTATATCGCTAATCGACTAGAAAAACAGTTAAAAACCAACTTAACTTTTGCGGTCGCTTTCTCGTCGCTTGGGGCGCTAGTATCACACCAGCTCTCAAGACGGTAAAAATATCCACAGTAATGATTGTCGCAATTGTATTAGACTGTGGTTGTAATTACACCACGACAAACGGTACGGATAAAAGAAAAAGCTTATTCTCTAATACAAATCGTCAAACTACGCTAAGTCTCGATGGATGTCGACATAATCAGTTACTCCATTGAGAAACGACTTGATTTCTTATCATAATTTGTAGATCTTGATTAATTCCGTGCGAAATGGCAGACTCAGTATTGGACTATATATTCGGCACAGTTCCGCGATCTTAAACCTGAATTTCACGTTTACGCATGTACGTTTCAGGTGTTTGGATACGTAAGACGAAACAGTTACGTTGACAATCGAACTTTGAGAAAGCGCAATGTACTTACCACCTCCTTTCCTCCCTTAAGACTCGCAACATGGCACGCATTGTGACAAAGCAGAAGAACCCACACGCAGAGTAGGTGGACTTTACATGGCGAGAGCATTACGTTCACGTCCAGAAGATACCTCCCAGATTTAGACGCAGACCAGGCATGCAAAACATTTGCTGATATCATTAGAACTTCTATTCCTTCCCAACGACAATCGAGACAGACGAATGACAGTGACAAGCTACCAGTGAGATCAATACTACGTAGCTCACTGCAAGCTACAGCGTTATCTTTGGCGAAATGGATTTCATGTACGCTCTTTTCATCATTTTCAACTTGTTAAAACACGTTTTTTTTTCTTTCAAAACTGAAATCCCGATTATTTACAATATATTTACATTTAGAGTACATTTGACATTCACACAAAAGTCGATACATTTTTATTGATTTCTTTAATAATTCAACCAATAATCTATGGACAATGAAAGCTCGAACTACTTGTAACTACACTGAAGAGCCAAAGAAACTGGTACACCTGTCTAATATCGTGTAGGGCCCCCGCGAGCACGCAGAAGAAGTGCCGCAACACGACGTGGCGTGGGCTCGACTAATGTCTGAAGTAGTGCTGGAGGGAACTGACATCATGAATCCTGCAGGGCTGTCCATAAATCATTAAGACACGAGAGGCTGGAAAACTCTTGTCAACAGCATGTTACAAGGCATCCCAAATGTCGAAATAATGTTGAGGTCTGGGGAGTTTGGTGGGCAGCGGTAGTGTTAAAACTCAGAAGAGTGTTCCTGAACCCTCACTGTCTGGGGTGTCGCAGTGTCCTGTTGGAAATGCCCAAGTCCGTAGGAATGCACATCGGGAATGAATGGATGCAGGCAATCAGTCAGGATGCTTACGTACGGGTCACCTGTCAGAGTCGTATCTAGATCCCATATCACTCCAACTGCACTCGCCCCGTACCATTCCAGAGCCTCCACCAGCTTGAGCAGTCCCCTGCTGACACGCAGGGTCCATGGATTCATGAGGTTGTCTCCATACCCACACACGTCCATCCACTCGGTACAATTTGAAACGAGTGTCATCACGACCAGCAACGTGTTTCCAGTCAACAGTCCAGTGTCGGTGTTGACGGTCCCAGGCGAGGAATAAAGCTTCGTGTTGTGCCGTCATCGGGGATACGCAACCGGACCTTCGTCTCCGAAAGCGCATATCAGTGATGTGTCGTTGAATGGTTCACACGCTGAACCTTGTTTATGGCCCAGCACTGAAATCTGCAGCAATTTGCGGAAGGGTAGCACTTTTGTCATGTTGAACGATTCTCTTCAGTCATCGTAGGTCCCTTTCTCGCAGGATCTTTTTCCGGCCGCAGCGACGTCGGAGATTTGATATTTTACCGGATTCCTGACATTCACGGTACACTTGTGAAATGGTCGTACGGGAAAATCTCCACTTCATCGCTACCTCGGAGATGCTGTGTCCCATCGCTCGTGCGCCGACTGTAACACCACGTTCAAACTCACTTAAATCTTTCCATTGCCACTGCAGCAGCAGTAACCGATCCAATAACAGCGCCAGACGCTTGTCTTACATATGCGTTGCCAACCGTATTGCCGTATTTTGCCTGTTTACGTATCCCTGTATTTGAATACTTATGCCTATACCAGTTTCTTTAGTGCTTGTAGTGCAGCAATGGCGTTGTGGTCAAGGGCTGGCTGGCATGGTAGCTCAACGTGTTTGGGGAGAGGGTTAAGTGCCCTCTGTGATAAAACTGAACGGATGTCGTGGGACATCCGCTCCGAAAAAATGCACTGAACAACAACGTAAAACAAATAGTAGCATCACTGTGATACGCCGCCACGCGGGATAGTGGTGTTCAAACCCACTTCATGCCAACTTGTTTTTTCTTTGTTCGCTATATTCAAATTCGTGTCGTGGCGTAACATCCGTTTGCAACAACAGGGTGTAAGAATGGGGCCTATATTGACAGTTGATTCCGCACAGCTACTCTATTAGAAGGGGAAAGGAATTGTCTTTCAAATGGGAACCGCAAACGTTTGAGGACAAGGCGACAAGTCAACCGAATCCTCCATCAGAAAACACGTCTCGTGTGTCATACACGGCATTAGTGGCAGTACGTGTGTCATGTGGTAAGAACCTCTTACCGACGCATCTAATTTGTATGCCTGATGCGTGAGTGAGATATGCCTCCTTGCCCGGTATAGGTGTTCGTATGAATGTCGTCACTTCCAAGGAAACGCTGATAATAATTTGTCACATAAGCTGCAACAAATGAACGCAACAGTTTCACAGTCACACAGTTTCTCTGTGCTCTGTCAAAACATACGTTTTAACGTCTTTTTAAGTTGCGTTCCATGTTGGAAGTTTTCACTCCCTTGTCGTAATACAGTTTGTAAGTAGGCTGTTTATGTTTTCTTATTGGCAACGTTACGTAGCGCTCTGTATGAAAATCACTGGCTGTGCTGTGTGCAGTCTGTGGCTAGTTTGCATTGTTGTCTGCCATTGTAGTGTTGGGCAGCTGGATGTTAACAGCGCGTAGCGTTGTGCAGTTGGAGGTGAGCCGCCAGCAGTGGTGGATGTGGGGAGAGAGATGGCGGAGTTCTGAAATTTGTAACACTGGTTGTCATGAACTGCTGTATATATTATGACCTTTGAACACTAGTAAGGTAAATACATTGTTTGTACTCTATCAAAATCTTTCATTTGCTAACTATGCATATCAGTAGTTAGTGCCTTCGGTAGTGTGAATCTTTTATTTAGCTGGCAGTAGTGGCGCTCGCTGTATTGCTGTAGCTAGAGTAACGAAGATTTTTGTGAGGTAAGTGATTTGTGAAAGGTATAGGTTAATGTTAGCCAGGGCCATTCTTTTGTAGGGATTTTTGAAAGTCAGATTGCATTGCGCTAAAAATATTGTGTGTCAGTTTAAGCACAGTCTTGTAATAATTGTTCAAAGGGGACGTTTCATATGTCGACCCTTAGCCGAGGATACCTCACTGAAATCTTCTGATTTTTTCTTGTAGTTTGTGTAATTAGTGTAGCTTTTGTTTATTGCTAGCGCGTAATTATAGAGAGAATTTCCTCTGTAGTTGTAGTTTTTCATTATTGTACAGTAAAACAGTTGTGGCATGCATGTAGATTTGCAGCAAGTATTTCGCAGCTGCCCTTGCAATTAGCTAGATATTATTTTCAGTGCTATGTTAATGTGTTCCCCTATTTTTGCTCTTCAAATTGTGTTTTTCTGTGTTGTCGTGTGAAATATTGTGACAATAATGGCATGTGAAAAACGTAGCACTAGGCTCCAAAGTAAACTGAGAAATGACAGTGTAGACGAAAGCAGTGTGTTAGCGCCACCGTGTAATGAATTAACTAATGTTCAACATAGTAACTTGGTAACTGTGCATAGGGAAATGGAGCGGGCGGCAAACAATGGCGTAGGCAGTGAAACAATTAGTGAACAGAGAAGCATTATCGATCGATCGCTCGACAACAGCTCGCCTCAGGAAGCCGAAATGACAGGACACAATTTTGCAAATACTGTTAATTCAGGTTTTGCGTCCTCACCGTTTTCTCAAATAAGTCAAGACACATTTTCTGCTTGTCAAAATGTGAATGTTGTCGGTGCAAATGCACTGCCGAAAAGCGTAGAGGAACAGATTCCAGACACTAATGCATTGTTATTACAGCTAACGCAACAAATGGAACAAAATCAGAGACAAACATAGCAAAAGCTTCAAAAGTTAGACACAATGGAACAACACCAGAGACAAACACAGCAAAAGCTTCAAAAGTTAAACACAATGGAACAAAATCTTCAAAAGTTAGACACAATGGAACAACACCAGAGACAAACACAGCAACAGCTGGACGCAATGGAACAAAATGTTCAAAAGTTAGACACCACACTTGAACAAACACGTGAAGATTTAACTACTGAGTTATATAAAATCGTATCGAAATGTCAAAAAGTCTGTAATGACGTAAAAACACAAATTTGTGAGCATTTCCTACCTATTTTTTCGCGTCATGAAAATGCATTACAGAATCACGAAGCAGCCATAAAAGAACTGCAAACTATTGTTCATGAAAATCACGACACCCTGCAAGCTAAAATTGACTCAGTTGCATCTACCGATTCGGTTATGCAACTTGCAAATACTCAGTAAAACTTAAAGGACACAGTAGATACGATTTCAACACAAATGGACACTCTGAAACTTGGTTCAGAAAAACACACAGAGGAAATAATTTCACTAACGGATAAAGTAGCCTAACTTTCAGATCAGTTCACTAACTTATCTACAAAGGTAGATGATGATCTGAATGACACAAGACCTGTAGCCATCACTGAGACAGAAGAGTATGAACAAATTAAGAAATTCAAACAAAATCAGAATCAAATTAATACGCAACACAAAAGAGAAATCCGGGAAGTACAAGATCAGTTGGCACAAGTAATACAAAAATTACATATTTCAGAGGACACTCGCGCTCCAACACTGGAAGAGGGACTTAGAAATACGGAACAACCAAAAATAATAACACAGGACACTTCGGAAATTATGAAAGAAATTGGCAAGGCACACCGAATTTTGAGATGGAACCACCGAAACGACGTAACAATGACCGACATGTGGCTCGCCGACATGATGATTTTGACTATAAACTGTTCATTACTACACGTAAATTCAAAACATTTAAGAATTCTGGCAACGACATTCATCCACAAGCATGGCTCCATCAATTCTCTCATTGTTTTCCTCCCAACTGATCGTTAGAGCACAGATTAGAATTTATGTATGGCTACTTAAAGAATGAACCAGCTGAAAGAATGCGATTGGTCATTCACGATTGTCACAGTGAAGGACAATTTTACCATGCGTTCCTCTCAGCATATTAGTCTCAAGCTACACAAGACCAAGTAAAACATAGCATTATGATGATGAAACATTTCGAACAATCTGAATTTTCCAGTCTTGTCAAATATTTTGAAGACATGTTGCAGAAGAATCAGTACCTGTCAAACCCATACAGCCCCTCAGAACTCATCCGAATTTGCTTAATCAAACTACCTGAACATTTACGACGTATTATTTTGTCAGGACGTTGCAAAGATGACATTGAAGCGTTTCAGGGACTGTTACAAGAATTGGAAATTGACACTGACAATCGCGGTACGCGAAAACAGGAACATAACAATTACAGGTCACATCCGTCACGATTCCGCGATGAAAGAAATAATTACTGGACACGACAAGGCCATTCTTACAACGTAAATCATGACCAAAACAGACACCACCCGTATGACAACCACTGGCAGAGTAATAGTTAGAGAGAAAGATCACATTTCCGTAGTAATGAATATGACAGAGACAATCATAGAATCAGACAATTTGGCAACCAGAACTATCATTATCACGGGAGACAGAATAACTTCAGACGCAACGGTCCACCGTGCAGTGATAATTCAGGGAGAAATTCTCCACCACTTAACCGAGAAGAGAGAAACTACAGGAACTACCGACATGACAACAGACGATATAATCATAACGACAGACGTCAATTTCATCAGAACTGGCGGGATTCTAACACGCCTGGGCCCTCTTGGCAAGGCGAATTTGTAGAAGTTAGGTCTCCTAATCCCAGTAACTACGCGCGCCAACAAAGAAACAGACAATGACTCGCACCGCAGGCAGCCACGTGCGCCGGCTGGCTCAGAGAAAAATAACATAGACGCTAACCTTGAGAAAAATTCCAGTATTCTTTACCGACGTATACCACATGATAATTGCGTTAAAGTTGAAACTCTGCGTACTAGGAAGAGCAAAGGGTTACACCACATTTCACATGTAAAACCATTTATTGAGAGATAATCTGCTTTTTAACTTAGTCTTTGCCATAAAACTTTTCACTCCATGCTACTAGTACAATTTGCCACTCTGAGAAACTGTTAACAGGCAACAATGTTTGAAGTTAAATATCCAGTCAAGAACCAAGAGAATTTATTTCAACAGAAATTACGAATGCATTGTTATAGTGAACAGACGACACAGTGTTGTTATTTGTACATTCTTGTTTGTTAGTTGCATGATTACGTGACGACTGTAAGGCTCACATACTTAGAACATTTACCAGTACTGCTAATGGGATTTTAATGCAACATTTTGGTTTACTTGAAAATACATTCTGGATTTAAAGTACTTTCTGTGAGATACCAGATGACACAGTGGTTAGTTTATGTGACAGCTACACGATTTTATCATGACACTACTAATGAGTGACAAATTTCCAATGTTGCTTTTTCAGTGTTTCTCTTTTATATCTGCAGTTTTTCTGTATTGTTCTGGAAAGTAAAACATGTTTTAGTAGTAGCTTTTGTGGTATAGCTACAATGAGACAGCCTTTTCTGTAGCACAACAATACGTTACATTATAGTACTTTCTTGATCACGGTAAGGTACGTAATAACTACGATATCTATACGCAAAGCATTTCACTTTCGTTTATGATGTGGTAAGTACATTGACTTCAGCAGAACTTTGCTTACAGAGGACGATAACTACGACAGTTCTACAGAATTATCTTACAGCAAGACACACATTTAGCGCTACAGGACACTCATTTGAGTGATTAATTTTGTACTTAAACCATTTATTTTTCAAGATTTTTGAATTACAAAGAAAGTTTTCCCTGATACATTTCATTCCATTGCAATAATCTGTAACACCTGAGGGTATAATTACATTAATCCTCAGGGGGGTACACGCCTACTTTGTGTACCATGTGTTTGGCAAGCACAAGGAGCCCTAGCTAATATGGTATTTGCTTATACAACTTTACACATCGGTACCATATTTCTCTAACACACAAATTACACAGCTATCTGATCATTTAACTGAGAGAGACAAACATTTATTTTACTACATCAGTGACAGATGTTTACGCAATTACACAGTTGGATAATTTCACACTTATGAAATTGTATTTTGTCTGTACTTCGTGAACTGTTCACATTTTTTTGGAACCATTGTGATACTATGAGAGCGTTGAATGATGTATTTGGTATGGGATCATGATTTTTGAAGTACATTTGAGGTAGATGACATTATTGAAATGAGCAGAGAATTTATTTTAGGTTTTGAAATTATTGGAGGAAGCTACGACGATTTTGAGAGTTGACTGAGGTGTTATGATGTTATTATTACGATGACTATGTGTATTATGCTGTTGCGGTATGTTTATGATCAATAAGCTGATGCTATATGAGTTATTTGATTATGATACGTATCTGTTATGATGAAATATTGAAGAAGTGTTGACGAATAAGGTAAGGAATAATGGGTAGTGGTTAGGGACTATGGTTTGTGAAAAAGGTTGTTGGAAACCAAGAATCGTACTTTAAGAGTTATGAAATGTATGTAAATGTGTGAATGTATTACAATGCCGACGAAAATTTTTTGGACACTGTTATATCAATAGGATTTTGTTTCTACAGATTTGTAACGCAAATTCTTGACCTGTGAAATATTTTTATATGAGACTGTCACTGTAGCGGAAACTGCTGTCGTAAATATTTCGGTAAGAAAGCTAAGTGACCACCTTCACTTCATGCGTCGTGGGCACCCAGCTGCACGACTGACGCCCGGAAAAAAGCCATTAATGTGTGCCTTTCAGAGGCACAGGTGGAGCAAAAAAAAAAGAAGGCCATTATCCACGCTGTTGACATTCCTTTGTAGAAAGCATCGTAAATACGACAACCTCAAACTTGAAAACATGATTATGCTGTAGGGTTCTTAATTTAAGATATTTACTGAAATGAAATAATGAGAAACATTTCACATCTATTGTCTTGCTAGTTGAAAGATTGTTTACTGCATTATGAAATGCCATATGGCTTGTGAATGACGTTTCACGCCTTGCTTTGCCTATTTTGTTTAATATCTAGTTTCTAGCTGCACTGCAGCATTGGTTAAAATAAAATTTTATAGATGTACTAATATAAATATTTTCTGTCTACAGATCGAGTAAATAATAATTTTTTTTTAAAAAAATAAGGGAGCACAAAAAAGACACTTACCTTCACAGGAACCGCATTCATAATTTTCTTTTCAAGTACTTGGTAATTTATTTTGTAGAATAAGTTGTGGTGCACCACTTTAATCACATAGATATTAAGATGTGAATAGACATTTCCCTTATCTGCATTGTTGTCTTTAGTGTAATATTTTTTCTGCTTGATCTTTGCTGTGCTTAGGTATTAGTTATAGCATTTGCTGCTGCTGTTTGCCAGGCATAATGTTACTGAATTTGACTTTGTATTACTCTGTTAAGCCAGTTTTACTGCGGATTTATTTTTCTTGTTTGCTGCGCATTGCCTTATATTAGTTGTAATATTGCTACTTGCTTTGAAAATTTCCATTTTTTTTTCTCATTGCTGTTTGTATTAATTGCTCAGTAGATTTAAGTTAGCTTAAGAGGGGGTAGACTATATAAGTGAATGAGTTGCGATGAATTGGAAGAAATGCATTTAGAAGTTATATGAAAACGATTTGGGCCAAAATGAGTATTGTACAATGAGCCATAATTATTTTGAAAGAAATATGGTTAGAATATAGAAAAGAGGTATAGATAGGACTTTTTGGGAATAATGATGAACGAAGGGAGATCTCCAAGAACAAAAAAGGTTTTGTTCGCAAAATACTGCAGTACCAAATGTTACACTGAAAACGAACCCTGTCCTTTCCACTGTGTTATCCCTCTATGTGTTTGGGTACCCTTGTGTATTTGATTTCTTCCTGTCTCTGTGTACTGTTTCATAGAATTTTTTTCTCTTCTAATACTAAGCTACATTCACTATGATGAGGAATACTGTTCTCAACAAATATAATTGGCATTAATAATACGTTACTTACTTTGTAAAGATGTTTAGACATTATTTATCTGTTCTGTTTTGTTGCTCAAGTGTGAAGTTGATGTTTCAAAAGTTATTCTGATCTTTTATGTATGTACTTATGTCATAATTCCTGTGACACTGATGTATATGTTATTTCTATTCTTTTCCAAAGCCCATGTTACTACAAATGTCATCTGTATTGATATGTTCTTTAATGATGTATTTTGTACCTTTGTAATTGTATTCTTATGTTATAAAATTGTAATTGACACCAGTTCATCAAATTAAGTAACTTGTAAGTTACATTTCACTGCACACGTTTCTGTTGGTCATAGTATATGGACAATATGTGAGAAGTAGGGACTGACAGTGTTTGCACGTGTGTTAATAATTCAGCAAGGGACTCGTTAACAACATTGCTGGTTCTAAGTACAATTAGAAAAAACTTTGTGAGTGCACAAGTGGTGGTTTATGGACTTGCTATTTTGTCAGGAAGCCTCTTCGATGGTGATTGTGCACCTGCACAGTTGCAACAGATGGCTGCAGGCCGTCTCTACAAGGACTGAAGTGGGTCTGCACCTTTGATGATCCATCAAGACCATTATTTCTACAAGGACTACAGTGGGTCTACACCTTTGCTGACTCACCAGTACCATTATTTCTACAAGGACTGCAGTGGGTCTGCACCTCTGGTGGCCCACCAGTACCGTAATCTCTACCAGGACTACAGTGAGTCTACTCTGTGATGACCTACATACCAATATTCTTCAAAACTTCGACTGACTCTGCGGTGGGTTTGCTCTGAATGTGGACCATTACCTGTCTGCATGTCAAGAGTCAGCACTGTCTTTCCGTTGAAAGGACAACACTACTTCTTCAAGACTGCATGGAAATCCACTACTTCCTTGTGCATTTTCTTTTACTGCTGAGACTTTGAGAAAAACACTGCAATTTTACTGTGATGAACGATCAGGACTGTCTTTATGGACTGTGAGAAAATTTTAGCTTTTGACCAACATTGTATCAATAAGTGTGTGCATATGATTTCTTTGTTATTGTAATTGGGAAAAATTTCAACAAATATGTATTGGCCAGTGCCCAAAACAATTTGTAAAATTTTTTGTGGGGAGCATGGGGGCTATGTAAGTAGGCTGTTTATGTTTTCTTATTGGCAACGTTACGTAGCGCTCTGTATGAAAATCACCGGCTGTGCTGTGTGCAGTCTGTGGCTAGTTTGCATTGTTGTCTGCCATTGTAGTGTTGGGCAGCTGGATGTTAAGGGGCTCCGGAACGCCCTATACTTGCAATGTTAAAATAACGCTTATAAATTACATCTTTCCTCACAAAGTATTTGAGGTAGGAAGTTGAACTTTTTACAGATTATTTATTGGAATATGGGCTACAACATAACACAGGGATTTTACAAAATTTTAGTTCAGTTATTAAAGATGATTTTTTTTCAATTGTAATGAAAATTCACAACATTTTTTTGCAATTTTTTATTTATATATTCAGAAATATACAGTTTTTTGGAAAAAGGCTGTGTTAAATTATGCAGAAGGTACTGTGTAACATTTACTGAAAGTTTGAAACAAATATGTTTGGAAGATCCTTAGAAAACATGTAATTAGTATGAGAAAATAAAAGTTTTGGGAATCGAGCGACAAAGATTGGATTAACTTTTTAGTGCATTCCAGGTCCATAGGATGGATTATCTTCATCCTCTGCAAACTCCTCCTCCAGCTTCCTCTTGTTCCTCCTCCTGTTTACTCTTGCTTGTATTTCTAGACTCTTTACAGCCCTGTCTGCAGCCCGAAGGCGTTCCTTGTCTAAAGCAAGCATCGCGCGTTGTCGTGTTCGTAGATTTTGCTACCATTTTCTACAGTTGCAGTTACTGCAACACTGTTCCAAAAGGTGGTCATGTATGAACACTTATCACATTTCAGTAGTATTTCACTAGCAAGTCCTACGTGCTTTATTCTGGAGAGTTCCAGAGCAGCTTCACTACAATGAATACATCTTACACAGTTTGAAAAAATTCCTTTGAGAACCGACATATCAAATATTTCATTCACATCCGATTCGCCCATAAAACATTCATAGTTTTCACTCATTGAACCAAGCTTTTTCTATGAAGTATTTTCTTTCCCACTTTGACTGCTATGGGCAGGTGTACTTGAGAGGTTAGGTTCACTCACTTGGTTATCGTCTTTATTGTTTACAGTGATAACACATACCTTTGGCTTTCCAACATTTCTCCTTTTCTTAAAAGCCTTCAGAGGATTTCTAATAACTTTACTTTTACTCATTATTATACTTCAACAAAACAGAGACTCAAGAAACAGAATTAATTACGAATATTTTCGAGATAATGACGGGGTAAATAAAGATGAAACAATCGACAATCACACCAGCGATATATATTGAACCATCACAGGTTAGCCACAACACATACTAAACCTCACATCACTAAAATGTACCTGATGAACACGGACGTTAATAATAATACCATTTGACAGCAGTTTAACAGCGCCACAGTGGGTCACGCCCATGTAGAACACATTTCAAAAAAAAATTAAAAATAGCTGTAGTCTTCGGAATTGAATAAATTATATATCTATTAAAAGGTAATAGTCTGCAGATTCAGAAAACGCAAAAAAGTAAAAATTGAACTTTTCATGATTTTGAGCCTTTCCGGAGCCCCTTAACAGCGCGTTGCGTTGCGCAGTTGGAGGTGAGCCGCCAGCAGTGGTGGATGTGGGGAGAGAGATGGCGGAGTTCTGAAATTTGTAACACTGGTTGTCATGAACTGCTAGTAAGGTAAATACATTGGTTGTTCTCTATCAAAATCTTTCATTTGCTAACTATGCGTATCAGTAGTTAGTGCCTTCGGTAGTTTGAATCTTTTATTTAGCTGGCAGTAGTGGTGCTCGCTGTATTGCTGTACGTAGAGTAACAAAGATTTTTGTGAGGTAAGTGATTTGTGAAAGGTATAGGTTAATGTTAGCCAGGCCCATTCTTTTGTAGGGATTTTTGAAAGTCAGATTGCGTTGCGCTAAAAATATTGTGTGTCAGTTTAAGCACAGTCTTGTAATAATTGTTCAAAGGGGATGTTTCAAGTTCACACCCGTTTATTTGTTGTTTTCATTTCTGTGAGGCGTGTGTGTGCTATCTCAACTGCTTTCACTATTCACGTTTAATAGCGATGGTAACGTATTCTTACCACATGACTCATATTCTATAACCAACGTATGGTATGACAACTGCTTAGCCAACAGAAAGAGAAGAAACATTAACGGGACAGACAGTTCATAATGATTTGAAAAAAAGGAAAAAAAAGTAAATGGCACGAGAGAGTTTTGAACATGACCCGTTTACTTGATAGTCCAACACCATGACCACTTAACCATAACACCGTGGCTATTCAGTTCAATCACTTCTCCGTTCACTGTTCGTATTTTTTTTTTTCACAGGTCAGAACACTTTCTTCCTGTTTCCATGCTTGATCTGTGTTCATTTTTAAACGGGCTATCCACCGAGCCACCAAATCTGATGGGGCTGCCACTGGGGGTTTCTGTTATAAGCACCCTCGGCGGTATGAAGCGCTACATTACAGGGCAGTTTATTTACGATTCTCCTGTAACAAGAAAGTGCTAGTAAACTCCTGAAGACATGACCTTCTGCAGAGATATGTCTTATATCTACCCAACAAATCAAAGTTTTATTCGCTACGTTTTCAGCCACATCAGTAAATGTGGAACGTAGGAGACGTATATGTAATGTAATACCTACATTATTTAACGTAACAAATGAGCCCCCACAACGATAGCTTATGGGGAAACGTCAGAAGTAATAAAACTGTTTCTCGACACGGAAAAATTCATTTCAAGAATTATTTGCTAAACCTGGGCCGCGAACGGCAAGAATCTTCAACACGTGCACTTTTGAAGCAAAAGTAATTACAATTACAAAAATACTTGTGTATTAGGAAGTCGAGTGAAGTGTTAGAAAGGGCAAATCACTAGACACCATGAAATTTTTTTAAGTGGCTTGGAAAGTGCCCACGGCAATAACAACAGAAATATATGCTACTCGTGCATGACATATGCGTTTACATTCTCTTTCTTTCAGTGCAGTACGCTGCAAATACACGTATTCGAAAGAATTTCTTAATGAATTAGTTATAACTTACATCATTGAACCAGTGTGGTTGGGCTGTTTTCACATGTATTTGATGATACTTCACGTCTCACGATAACTTACTAATACATGGAACGAAAAATGTAACAGCTGTTTCCTGAATTAAGTAGAAAATAACGAAAAACAAAACACTATCCTTAATACGCATGTGACTGCATTCTCACCCCTCGGGGCGCTAGTATCGCTCTAGCTGTCGAACGGTAAGGGAGTGTGGCCATAAAATCTAGAGCTGTTCCTAAAATATCGATATCCATCCAAAATATATCGATTTTCAGCGACGAGAAATTCAGCGCCGACATATCGACATATTTATATCGAAACGCCTATATCGAGTGCCGATATTTTTATTTTATATTCTTTTCTCCTATTGAATTTCTATTATTTATTTTATGTTATTATATTTTATTTATTATTATTTGTATGTCTATTATATTCTTTTTCACAATTTTCGGTAAATACTTGAAGCTTTTTTAAAATATGATAGTAGAACATAATTTTACTTTCTCTATGTGAATGAGTCATTTATGTCTCAGTGAATCAAATTTTTGTCGAAGTAATTAAACTTACGATCACCAGAATAATTATGACATATCTACTAAATTTTAGTGTAGGTATCACTGCCACAGTAACTCTATTAGTGTAATTTACAGGCTATGGTGTCTGTTTCTGTCGCCACGTTTTTTTTTCTTTTTTTTTTTTGTGAATTTAACACCTTATACAAAGGCGGGCTGTCAGCAGCACAATACGCCGCTCTTCAGCCTTGAGTTTGGCAACAAGTAGTACAGAAAGGTGGCACACAGCAGACAGTAAAAACGGTGGGCAAAAAAAGTAGACACTAAAAATCGAAAAAACATGGAGCCGTTCACGCTGGACGAGAAACATCACTAACACTGGGCGACACGATGCACAGAACATGGATGATGGCGACGGCATGTGAACGGTGGTGGCGTGACGGCGAACAACACTACACACAAACGAAGGCACATACACGAAACACTGACGGCGATGATCTCCGGCGCGCGAATGTTCACTGAGCGTGTATGAGTCCGGGGACCTGCCAAGAGAGGAGGTGGAGGAGGAGGAAGGGGAATGGGAATGGGAGAGGGGAGAGCAGAGATGCCATGGGCAATGGAGAGAGGGGGCGGGAGGAAGGGGCAGGGGAAGCCCGGGGGAGAGGGGAGGAGGGAGGGGGGAAAGGAAAGAGAAGGGAAGTGAAGGGAGGGAGGGAGGGTGCCTAAAGGATAGGACACAGGAGGTGGGGGGGTGGATCAAAGTTGATAGGAGGGGTAGATGCAGGGAAGGAGGACATCATCAGGCAGGGGGAGCTGGCGGAAGCCACCTTGGGAGAGGGTAAGGAGGGTTGAGAGATGGAGACCAGGTGGGACGTGGGAATACAGGTGCGGCAGCGGGCAGGGGTGGGTGAGGATCGGGGAGACGAGCGGGTGAGGAGGGTCGAGTTTACGGGAGGTGTACAGGATACGTATCCTTTCAAGGAAAAGGAGGATGTGGGGGAAGGGGATGAGATCATACAGGATCCGCGTGAGGGAGGGGAGACGGATGCGATAGGCGAGGCGGAGAGCATGGCGTTCAAGGATTTGGAGGGATTTATAAAAGGGAGGGGGGGCGGAGATCCAAGCTGGATGGGCATAACAAAGGATGGGGCGGATGAGGGATTTATAGGTGTGGAGGATGGTGGAGGAGTCCAGACCCCACGTACGGCCGGACAGGAGCTTGAGGAGACTGAGTCGGGAGCGTGCCTTGGCTTCGATTGTCCGGAGGTGGGGAGTCCAGGAGAGGCGACGGTCGAGGGTGACGCCAAGGTACTTAAGGGTGGGAGTGAGGGCGATAGGACGGCCATAGATGGTGATGTAGAAATCAAGGAGGCGGAAGGAAGGGGTGGTTTTGCTTACAATGATCGCCTGGGTTTTGGAGGGATTGACCTTGAGCAACCACTGGTTGCACCAATAGGTAAACCAGTCAAGATGGGATTGGAGAAAGTGTTGGGAGCGCTGTAGGGTGGGGGCAAGGGCAAGGAAGGCGGTGTCATCGGCAAACTGGAGATGGTGGACGGGGGCTGACGGCGGCGGCATGTCCGCCGTGTACAAAAGGTACAGAAGGGGGGAGAGGACGGAGCCTTTGGGCACACCGGCAGAGGGGAAAAAGGTGTAGGAATCTGTGTTATGGACGGTGACATAGGGAAGGACGGTGGGAGAGAGAGGAGCCGATGAGACGGACGTAGTTAATGGGAAGGGCGAAGGTTTGGAGCTTGAAGAGGAGACCGGAATGCCACACGCAGTCATAGGCACGTTCGAGGTCCAGGGAGAGGAAGATTGAGGAGCGACGGGAATTAAGCTTTTTGACAAGGAGATGAGTGAGGTGAAGGAGAAGGTCGTCGGAAGAGAAGGACGGCCGAAAGCCCCACTGGGTAACGGGAAGGAGGCGGTGCTGGCGGAGATGCTGGTGGATGCGTCGGGTGAGGATAGATTCCAGGACCTTGCTGAAGACTGAGGTAAGGCTGATGGGACAGTAGGATGAGACGGCGGACGGCGGTTTGCCAGGTTTAAGGAACATGAGGATACGGGAGGTTTTCCACAAGTCGGGGTAGTAACCGGTGGACAGGACTACATTGTAGAGCCTGGCCAGGGTGGAGAGGAAAGAGACAGGAGCTTCACGAAGGTGACGGTAGGTGGCACGATCGTGACCAGGAGCGGTGTTGCGTTTTGTGCGGAGTGTATCAATGAGACCCTGTGTAGTGATAGGGGCATTGAGTTCCGTGTGTGTAATGTTGTCCAAGTACTGGAAACCAGGAGCGAGGGGAGGGACAGAGGTGTCAGTTCGATCGCAGATATCCGGGAAGAGGGAGTAATCGAACTGGGGATCATCGGGGATGGAAAATACATCGGAGAGGTAGGAGGCAAAGTGATTGGCCTTACTAAGGGTGTCAGGGAAGGGGTGATCATCATGGAGAAGAGAATAGTAGGGGGAGGGTTTAGTTCTGGTAAGGCGACGGAAGGCTGACCAGAACATGGACGAGTTGATT
This sequence comes from Schistocerca americana, assembly GCF_021461395.2. Lineage (NCBI taxonomy): Eukaryota > Metazoa > Arthropoda > Insecta > Orthoptera > Acrididae > Schistocerca > Schistocerca americana. The sequence goes on from NC_060129.1 coordinate 65,952,553, forward strand.
GGTAGGGTAGCATTCAAGCGGGTGCATGTCTGTCGCCAGTCCCAGCGTTTCTTAGCCGCAAGCAAATTGCGAATGTGTCGTTGGAGTTGCCAGTGGTGTCGTAGTGTGTCCGGGTCACGCGTGTGGAGGAAGGCATGGTAGAGACGGCAGGATTCACGGAGGAGGAGGACGGCCTGTAGGGACGTGGGCTTCCACGGCCTCAGACAAGGTCTGCTGGAGAAAGGAAGCAGCATGGGTGACATCATCGGGGTGGTGGTTGGTGATTGGGTGGCTATCGACCTGGGTGGAGAGGGTATCCCAGTAGGCATTCCAGTCGGCACGGGAATAGTCATGGACATACTTAGGGGGAGGGTCAGTACGAGGGTCGGGGCGAGTGCGACGACCGTCTGAAATCGTGAGGAGGACAGGGAGATGGTCGCTACCAATAGGCTCCAGGACATCCACCGTTATGTGGCCAAGGAGGTTGGGGGAGGAGAGGATAACATCGGGAGTGGAGTTGGATTCGTGACGGGTGTGCTGGGGGATGGGGATGAGGTCGCCTTGAAGGGAGGAGAGGAACCGATGCCACCGCCGTAACTGGGCAGTGGAACGACTATGGATGTTGAGGTCGGCGGCGATCACGTAGGAGGAGAAGGTACGGTCAATGTGGGAGAGGAAGTCGAAGGGAATAGGGGCGTTAGGCCGGACATAGATGGTGGCGCAGGTTACGGTAAGGTCAGGGAAGAAGAGACTAAGGATCAGGTTTTCGGTGGGGTCGGGAAGGAGAGGTTGGAGCCGAACGGGGATCTGGCGGTGGTGACCAATGGCAACTCCGCCACGCGCAATTGGGAGGGGGTTATCGGAGCGGTGGAGGAGATAGGGTGAGGTGTAGATGGAGTGGTGGGGTTGGAGGAAGGTTTCATTGAGGAGGAAGGCATCCGCATGGTGGGTGGCAAGGGTGTGCAGGAAGAGGATCTTGTTGGCGGAGAGGGAGCGGATATTGTTGAAAAGGATACGTTGCTGTCGCGCCATGACAGGGATTTAAACGAGGGTGTCAAGACGGGAGAAGGTGAAATGGGCCTGGTTGTTGGAGTAGGTGGCGTACATCTTGAGTTGGAAGATGGAACGGGCGGAAAGGGAGATCTGCTGGAGGGTGTGGGGGCGCTGAAAGGGATGAACATTTTGAAGGACGATGGTGATGAACCTGATGATGTCCTCAGCGGTGGGGGTGGGACGAAGGGAATTGCCAGGAGGGGTGGGGGCGTCCAGGGGACGGACAGGGATGGTGAGTTCAGGAGCGGTCGGAGGAGGTCGGGCCTTACACTTCTGGGAGTAGGTGGGATGAGGGAGGTTACAGGTATTACAGGTGGGGGGGGACTGGAGATTGGGGCACTGCCGTAAAAAGTGGGCTTGCCTACAGTGCGGGCAGGTGGGGGCCTCGCGGCACTCAGATGTTGGGTGTGCATTATACCGCAAGCACCTTTGGCAGCGGAGGGATTGAGGAGGGGAACGGGAGGGGTCAACCTTATAACGCTGGTTAAAAAGGAGGACACCCTCCTTTAGGAGACGGTCTATGGAGGGGGCGAGCTCAGAAAAAGCCCGCATAAGGCGGGTGGGGCCGGCAGCGTTATGGATCCGGCGAACCGCACGCACTTCCAGATGGGGATGGGCCTGAAGCTACGCCAACACCTACTGCTCCGTGATCACTGGACTGAGCCAAGTGATCACGGTGGTGAGGGTCGGCGGGCGACGCAGAGGTTGGGGTTGGCGGGAGGGAGGTGGCGAGGGAGCAGGGGTGAGAGAGGCATGAGGGCCAAAGCGTGTGACAGGGATGCGGGAAAGGAGGTCTGTGTGGAGGGTAGGGCTGGGGGAGGAGATGAGTACCGAATCACGGCGAGGAGTGAGGAGGGAGATGGGAGCACCAGGACAATTCTGGCGAAGGAAGAGGGTGAGGTTCCGGGCTTCAAGGAGGGAGGGATCCGGACGGGAGAGGAGGTAGCGGTAGGAGGAGGGGGTAGAGGAGGAGGAGGAGGGGGCAGGGACGGGCAGGGAGACATCCATGGCATCAGGGGTGGGGGAAGGGGGATGAGGCAGAGCCTTTTTTGGAGCAGAGGAGGCAGGGGTGCCACTGGGGCGCTTGACGGCGGCGGAGGAGGTGTGGGGGATGGGAACAACTGGAATGTGGCGGGGAGTGGCAGGTCCTGGGGCTGGAGTCGGCGCCGGAGATGGTGATGGTGACGGTGAAGGCGAAGGCGGCGGCGACGATGACGATGACGGTGGCAGTGGCAGCGGTGATGGCGAAGGTGACGGGGAGAGCTGGGCGTGGACAGTGGCTCGACGGGCCACCACCCTAGCCGGAGCTGCAGTGACAGGCTGGGGGAGTGGGGGGAAAGGATCAGAACGAGAGGAGCGAGAGGAAGAAGCGGGAGAGGGGGTGACAAAGAGCGAGGGTGAAGGGAGAGTGAGGAGTGGTGGGACGGAAGGAGGGGGGTGTGACTGGGCACACCAAGTTATAGTGGTGGAGGCGGCGGAAGGGGATGTATTGACGATGGCGGTGGTGGTGGTAGTGACAGTGGTGGTGGGGGCGGACATGACGACAGGAAGAAAAAACGCACAGCACGAAAAGGAAAGGACACAAACTGGGAACAGGCGAAGACCCAGACGGACGAAGACCAGGGTCGGACGACCAGGGCGGACGGCGATGGCGGCGAGCACCGGCTGGCGGCGGCGGCGAGCACCGGCTGACGGCGGCGGCGGCGGCGGCGAACAGACGGACGGACGGACAGCAGGCAGCAGCGGAGACGGACGGACGGACGGACAGCAGGCAGCAGCGGAGATGGACAGCGAGCAGGCAGGCAGGCGGTCGGACGGACGGACGGCTACAGCAGTAAACGGCGGGCAGACGGGCAAGCAGACAGACAGACAGACGGCCACAATCTCCGAAAGCGGAGATTCCAACCTGAGAATAGCCCAAACTTTGTAATCGGGCGCCTTCGAATGAGGGGATCCAACCCTCAGGTCCCATGGCCACGTTTTTTTTTTTTTTTTTCTTTATTGTGATTTCATGCCCCTGCCCCACATGGGCAGGGGAGGGCTGTCAGCAGCACAATCCGCCGCTCTTCAGCCGAGTGACATGATAACTAAAACAAGAATAAATTAAGACATACATAAGGAGATAAAAAAAACATAAAACAGAGTAAGGGGAGAAAATGGAGGTAAAAATACACTGTCATGTAGAAGTTCATTGAGAACAGTTAAAAAAGTCACCAGCAAGTTAAAAAACACAGTTGGCGATTCTTAAAACACAGAGAAGACACTGGATGCGCATGCACAGGTTAAAAGTTGGCCACAGTATTAAAAACACTCCGAAACAACACACTTAAAACCCACTTGGAGCACACAGGACGAAGAATAAAACTACCAGGCGGGACCTGCGGAGGGAAAGGTCAGAGAGGATGGAAAAGGAGGGGAGAGCATGGGGCAGCTGGGGCAGCGGCGGGATGAAAAGAGGAGGGGCAACCGTGGGTTCACGAAGAGGCAGGAGACACATGGGGCGGGAGAGGAAAAGGGAAGACAGGGCAAGAGGGAGCGCAGAGACACTGAAAGAAAGCACAAGAGATGGATGGGGAGTAGGAGGGGAAATCCGCTCAGAAGGAGGGAGGGGGAGGAGAGGGAGCCCTGAGGAGGAGGCAGGAAGAGGGGGTTAGAGTTGGTAGGAAGGGTAGATGTCAGGGCGAAGCTCATCATCCGGGAGTGGTAGACGGTGGAAGTTGTGTTGGGAAAGGAGATGGAGGGTGTGGAGATGGAGAGAGGGAGGGACACAACGGTAAAGGCGCGGCAACTGGTTGGGAGTGGAGAGGAAGGGAGACACCAGGGGGTGAGGGGGATCAAGGCGGCGGACAATATATAGTGTGCGGATGTGCTCAAGGAAAAGGAGAAGGTGGGGAAAGGGGATGAGGTCATAGAGGATGCGCGTGGGGGACGGAAGGCGGATGCGGAAGGCGAGGCGGAGTGCATGGCGTTCGAGAATTTGGAGGGCTTTATAGAACCGGGGAGGGGCGGAAATCCAAGCGATGCTGGCATAACAAAGGATGGGGCGGATCATGGATTTGTAGGTGTGAAGGATGGTGTAAGGATGCAGACCCCACGTCCGGCCGGACAGGAGTTTCAGGAGGCGGAGGCGGTTGTGAGCTTTGTTTTGGATGGTAAGGAGATGGGGAGTCCAGGTGAGGTGGCGGTCGAGTGTGAGGCCAAGGTATTTGAGGGTAGGAGTGAGGTGGATAGGACGGCCGTAAATGGTGAGGTAGAAATCATGGAGGCGGAAGGAGCAGGTGGTGCGGCCTATGATGACCACCTGGGTCTTGGAGGGATTAACACGGAGGAACCACTGGTTGCACCAAGCGGTGAATTGGTCAAGGTGGGTTTGGAGGGTACGTTGGGACCGTTGAAGGGTAGGATAAAGGGCTAGGAAGGCGGTGTCATCAGCGAACTGGAGAAGATGAACAGGAGGGGGAGGTTTGGGCACATCAGCAGTGTACAGGAGATAGTGGAGAGGGGAAAGGACAGAACCTTGGGGCACGCCGGCAGAGGGGTAGAAAGTACGGGAGTTGGAATTGTGGATAGTCACATAGGAGGGACGATGGGAGAGGAAGGAAGCAACGAGACGGACGAAGTTGATGGGGAGAGCATAGGTCTGGAGTTTGAAAAGGAGCCCGGGATGCCAGACACGGTCATAGGCGTTCTGGAGATCAAGGGAAACAAAGATAGCAGAGCGACGGGAGTTAAGTTGGAGGGAAAGAATATGGGTAAGTTTTAGGAGCTGGTCGTCAGCAGAGAAGGAAGGCCAGAAGCCACATTGGGTAAGAGGAAGGAGGCGGTGCTGGTTAAGGTGGCGGTGGATACGGCGAGAGAGGATGGGCTCAAAGACCTTACTGAACACGAAGGTGAGGCAGATGGGACGATAGGAAGAGGTAGCAGAAGGGGGTTTGTTAGGCTTAGGGAACAGCAGGACACGGGAAGTCTTCCGCAGGTAAAATCCAGTGGAGAGGAGGACATTGTACAGCGTAGCAAGGACAGACAGGAAGGATGGAGAGGATTCCTTGAGGTGACGGTAGGTGACGCCATCATGACCAGGGGCGGTGTTTCGTTTGGAGCGAAGGACGAGTGTGATGTCTTGCATGGTGATGGGAGTGTTGATGTCGGAGGGGGGTAGCCGATCCAAGTACTGGAAGCGAGGGGCGAGCGGGGGGACAGAGGTGTCAGTGCGGTCAAGGACAGTGGGGAAGAGGGAGTAATCAAAATGGGGATCGTCAGGAATGGAGAAGACCTCGGACAGGTGGGAAGCAAAATGGTCAGCCTTACTGAGGTTGTCGGGAAAGGGTCGATCGTCATGGAGGATGGGGTAATGCAGGGTGGGATGGCTACCAGTAAGGCGGTGGAAGGCTGACCAGTACTTGGAGGAGTTGACAGGGAGGGTGGAGTTGAGGCGTGTGCATGTCTGACGCCAGTCCCGGCGTTTTTTTGCTGTAAGGAGGTTCCGGATATGTCGCTGTAATTGCCGGTGGCGGGTGAGAGTATCCCGGTCACGAGTGCAGAGGAAGGAGCGGTAGAGCCTGCGGGATTCACGCAGAAGAAGGACGGCCTGTGGAGGAAGCGTAGGGCGGTGAGGGTGGATTAGTTTGGTAGGGACATGAGCCTCCACAGCGTCAGTGATGGTCTTCTGAAGGAAGGAAGAGGCATGGGTGATGTCATCAGGGTGGTGGAAAGTGAGGGGGTGGCTTTCGACCTGTAAGGCAATGGAGTCCCGGTAGGCATCCCAATTGGCACGGTGGTAGTCATGGACAGATTTTGGAGGGGTAGGTGGGCGGGTGGCTGCAGTGGCAGGACGGGTAGAGGAGATGGTGAGAAGGACAGGGAGATGGTCACTACCGACGGGATCGAGGACATCAACGGCAATGCGACCAAGGAGGTTGGGGGAAGCAAGGATAACATCGGGGATGGAGTTACTTTCAGGACGGGTGTGCTGTGGGAGAGGAACAAGGTCACCATGGAGGGTGGCAAGGAACTGATGCCACCGCCGAAGGGTGGCAGGGTCACGGCTGTGGATGTTGAGATCAGCGGCGATCACATAGGTGGAGAAGGTACGGTCAACATGGGAAATGAAGTCAAAGGGGAGAGGAGCTGCGGGGCGAATATAGATAGTGGCACAGGTGACGGTGAGGGAGGGAAAAAAGAGGCTGAGGAGAAGGTGTACGGTAGGGTCATTGAGGAGGGGTTGTGGCCGGACAGGGAGATGCCTGAGGTGGCCGATAGCGACCCCGCCTCGAGCTAGGGGAAGGGGATTGTCAGTGCGGTGAAGGAGATAAGGGGAGACGCGGACCACATGGTGGGGTTGGAGGAAGGTTTCATTAAGGATGAAGGAGTCAACCTGGTGCTGGGAGAGGGTATGCATGAAGAGGCATTTGTTTGCAGGGAGGGAGCGAATGTTGAGGGAGAGGAGACGATACTGTTGATGAGCCATGGCGTTGGGTGTGGGAAGGGTGTGGGAAGGGGAGAGAGGGGCTTAAACGAGGGTGTCTAGGCAGGTGAAGGTAAAGTGGGCCTGGTTGTGGGAGTATGTGGCGTAGGTGTTTAAGTGGAAAACAGAGCGGGCAGCGAGGGAAATCTGCTGGAGTGTGTGGGGGCGCTGGAAGGGGTGGATGTTCTGCAGGACGACGGTGAGGAACCGGATGATGTCTTCTGCTGTAGGGGGAGGGCGGAGGGAATTGTTAGGGTGGATAGGTGGGTCAATGGGGCAAACGGGGACAGTGAGTTCAGGGTTGGTGGGAGGGGGCTTGGCTTTGCATTTGGAGGAATAGGTGGGGTGAGGTTCATTGCAAGTGTTGCAGGATGGGGGGGAGGCGAGGTTGGGACACTGTTTGAGGAAGTGGGAGGCTTTACAATGGGGGCAGGTGGGTGGGTTCTTGCAGTTTTGGGTGAGGTGGTCATTGTACAGAAGACAACGCTGGCAGCGGTAGGATTGAGGAGGGGAACACGACGGGTCAACAGGGTGGCGGCGGTTGAAAACCAGGGCTCCCTGCGTGAGGAGGTGGTCGATGGAGGAGGCGGACTCTGTAAAGATACGCATGAGGAAAGTAGGGCCAGAGGAGTTGTAAATACGGCGGGCAGAGCGGACTTCCAGGGAGGGGTGGGCATTCAGTTCCGCCAACACCTCAGCCTCCATGATCACAGGGCTGAGTTTTGTGATGACGGCAGTGAGGGTCGGCGGACGGCGAGGCGGTTGGGGTTGACGAGGAGAGGAGGATGTAAGGAATGGGGTGAGGGATGCGTGGGGCCCAAAGGTGATGCAGGGAAGGCGCCGGAGGAGATCAGTATGGAAGGACGGAGAGGGAGACTTAATGAGGACAGAGTCTCTGCGAGGGATAAGTTGGGTGATGGGTGCACTGGGGATGTACTTCCGGATTTCAAGGGTGAGGGTGCGGGCATCTAGGAATTTCGGATCAGGGTTGGCTAGGACAAAGGTATACAGGGAGGGGGCTGGAGAGGAGGGAGGTGGGGTGGTATCCATAGCGGGGTCAGTGGGAGGTGGGGCGGGCAGTGGCTTTTTGGAGGAAGGAGTAGAGGAGAGGTCACCACTGGGCCGTTTGGAAGATTTTTTGGCAGGTGTTGCCTGGGAGGAGGGATGAGGGACTGGATGGATGGGGAGGTGGTGGGAGGCAGGGCCCTCCTGTGAGGCAGAAGCACCGGATGAGAGGGTAGGGCGCTCCGTGGTGGCGACTGTGGCACGGCGGGCGGAGACTCTGGCAGGGGAAGCAGTGGTAGTCGCAGGGGGGAGAGGGGGAAAGTCGTCTCGGCGGGCGACAGGAGGGGGAGGGGGGTTGGGAGCAGGGACAGAGGCAGGAGCGGGAGAAGCAGCAGGGGCACTAGCAGGGGTAGGAGCAGGAGTGACGTACAGGTGGGGATACATCGATGGAGAGGAGATAGATGGGGAGGAGACTGTGAGTAGGGGAGGTGCATGAGACGGGTGAATCCCAGAGGAAGCACTCCATGACGTTACAGTGGGGGCAGGTGAAGGAGAGGTGTAGATGATGGTGGTAGTTGGGGCGTCCATGACCGCAGGCGGCAGCGAACACCGAGAGACGGCGGCAGCGGCGAGCACCGAGAGACGGCGGCAGAAGAAGCGGCGAGCACCAAGAGACGGCGACGGCGGCGGCGGCGGCGGCGGCGGCTGTAGAAGCGGCGACCAGGTGGTGGCGGCAGAGGAGGAAGCGGCGAGCACCGACAGACGGCGACCAAGTGGCGACGGCGGCGGCGGCTGCGGCAAGCACCGGGCGGCGGCGAACAGACGACGGCGGCGGCGGCGGCGGCGGCGGCGGCGACGGCGACGGCGGCGGCGGGCAGCAGTGACGGCGTGCAGACGGGCAACAACGCGACAAGCACGATTGGGGCTCTTCCACGTCGAAGATACACCCTGAGAGTAGCCTAGGCAGTGCGAGTCGTCGATGAGGAAGTGAGGGAATCCAACCCTCGAATCGCGACGTTTTTTTTTTTTATTATTATTTTTCTTTATTGTATTTCAATTCCCCATCGGGGCGGGCTGGCAGCAGCATATGCGCTGCTCTTCAGCCGAAAGACATAGAACAAAACAATAGAAGACATTTAAAAACAGAAAAGGAGAGAAGAAGGCGAACATAGATATAAAAAAGGGAGAACATCATGGAAGGCAATATACAAAAAAACGGAGTGACTGTAAAACGGAGATAAAAAACTGTTTAAAAGTAGCACACACAAAAAGCCACACACTGCGACGATTAAAAGAGCACAAGGCACAGTATGACTGGAGCATAAAGGTGTTGACGGATGGCAGAGCACACAACGTAACACTGACGGCGAACCACAAGGCAGTACACAATTAAAATCACACCTCTTGACGCACACGGGAAACAGCACGAAACACAACACTGACGTGGCACACTGATGATGATCAATACAGAGGATCTGCCAGGTTCAAGGAGATGAGGGAGACCTGAAGAAGGGAGGGAGGGGAAGAGATGGGGGTGGGGAATGGGGGGCGCTCAGAAGAGGGCCAGGTAGGGAGGGATGTGGGAAGGAGAGAGGCAAGTATGGGGTGCAGGGTCTCAGGGGAGGGGGGGATGGAGGAAAATCCGCTCTGGGAGAAGGAGGAAAGAGGAGAAGGGGGCCCTGGGGAGGGGGGGGGGGGGAACAAGGCCGGGTTACAGTTGGAAGGAAGGGTATATGTCACGGCGAAGTTCGTCATCCGGGAGGGGGAGGCGTTGGAAATTGCCCTGATGAAGGAGATGGAGGGTGTGGAGGTGGAGAGAGGGAGGGATACAGCGATAGAGGCGCAGCAACAGGCGGGGGGTGCAGAGGAAGGAGGAAACCAGAGGGTGGGGGGGATCAACCCTGCAAACAATGTAAAGGATGCAGAGATGTTGGAGAAACAAGAGGAGGTGGGGGAAGGGGATCAGTTCATACAGGAGCCGTGTGGGGGAAGGAAGGCGGATACGGAAGGCAAGGCGGAGCGCATGGCGTTCAAGGATTTGAAGAGCCTTGTAAAAGCGGGTGGGGGCGGAGATCCAGGCGACGCTGGCATAACAGAGGATAGGACGGATGAGGGATTTGTAGGTGTGGAGGATGGTAGAAGGATGCAATCCCCATGTCCGGCCGGACAGGAGTTTCAGCAGGCGGAGGCGGGAATGGGCTTTCTGCTGGATGGTCAGGAGATGAGGGGTCCAGGTGAGGTGTCGGTCAAGGGTGAGGCCAAGGTATTTCAGGGTGGGGGTGAGTTGGATAGGACGACCATAAAGGGTGAGGTAGAAATCTTGGAGGCGAAAGGAGCGAGTGGTACGGCCTATGATGATTGCCTGGGTTTTGGAGGGGTTGAGATGGAGGAGCCACTGGTTACACCAAGTGGTGAACTGGTTAAGGTGGGTTTGGAGGGTACGTTGAGACCGTTGAAGGGTAGGATAGAGAGCCAGGAAGGCAGTGTCATCAGCATATTGGAGAAGGTGAACTGGTGGGGGTGGCTTGGGCATATCAGCTGTATATAAGAGATAAAGGAGAGGGGAGAGGACAGAACCCTGGGGGACGCCAGCCGTGGGATAAAAGATACAGGAGTTGGTGTTGTGGAGGGTGACATAGGAAGGACGGTGCGAGAGGAAGGAAGCGACCAGACGGACAAAATTGATAGGCAGGGCATAGGTTTGGAGTTTAAAGAGGAGACCGAGATGCCATACACGGTCATAGGCATTTTGGAGGTCAAGGGAAACAAAAATGGCGGAGCGACGGGAGTTGAGCTGGAGGGACAGAAGGTGAACAAGGTTGAGGAGTTGGTCGTCAGCAGAGAAGGAGGGTCGAAAGCCACACTGGGTAAGGGGGAGGAGGTGGTGTTAAGCAAGTAGCCGATGGATACGGTGGGAGAGGATGGATTCAAGGACCTTGCTGAAGACGGAGGTGAGGCAGATGGGACGATAGGAAGAGGCGGCAGAAGGGGGTTTGTTGGGTTTGAGGATGAGGAGGACGCGGGAGGTCTTCCACAGGTCAGGGTAGAAGCCAGTAGAGAGGATGACATTATAGAGATGGCCGAGGACAGTTAGGAAGGAATAGGGGCTTTCTCGAAGGTGACGGTAGGTGACACAGTCGTGACCAGGGGCCGTGTTGCGTTTGGACTGGAGGAGAAGTTTAATGTCTTGTGCTGTGATGGGAGTGTTGACGTCGGAGGGGGGCAACTGCCCCAAGTACTGGAGACTAGGAGCAAGTGGAGCGACTGAGGTATCAGCACGTTCCATGACGGTGGGGAAAAGAGAATAATCAAAGCGGGGATCATCGGGGATGGAGAAGACCTCGGAAAGGTGGGAAGCGAAGTGGTTGGCCTTACTGAGGTCGTCTGGAAGGGGGCGATCGTTATGGAGAAGGGGGTAGTGGGGAGCGGAAAGGGAACCAGTAAGACGATGGGAGGCAGACCAGTACTTGGAGGAGTTGATAGGGAGGGTGGCATTGAGTCGTGTGCAGGTCTGGCGCCAGTCCCGGCGTTTCGTTGCTGTAATAAGGTTCCGTACGTGTCGCTGTATTTGCCGGTGGCGTTGGAGTGTATCCCTGTCACGAGTGCGGAGGAAGGAGCGATAGAGGCGGCGGGATTCATGGAGGAGGAGGACAGCCCGCGGAGGGAGAGTGGGACGGTGTGGGTGGATGGTTTTGGTAGGAACATGGGCCTCCACGGCGTCAGTAATTACCGTCTGAAGGAAGGACGAGGCGCGGATGATGTCGTCAGGATGGCGATAGGTAAGAGGGTGGCTTTCGACCTGGGTGGAGATGAAGTCCCGGTAGGCATCCCAGTTGGCACGGCGATAGTCATGGACAACCTTGGGAGGGGGTGCAGGTTGCGGAGCCGGAGGGGGGCGGTTTGCAGACGTTATGGTGAGAAGGACAGGGAGGTGATCGCTACCTGTGGGGTCAAGGACGGTGACAGTGATACGCCCAAGGAGGTTGGCGGAGGCAATGACAACATCGGGGGTGGTGTTACTTTCGGGTCGGGTGTGCTGGGGAACGGGAACAAGGTCACCCTGGATTGTGGAGAGGAACTGATGCCACCACCGAAGGGCAGCAGGAGTGCGGCTATGGATGTTGAGGTCGGCGGCAATCACATAGGTGGAGAAGGTGTGGTCAATGTGTGAGATGAAGTCATAAGGAAGAGGAGCAATGGAGCGGACATAGATGGTGGCACAGGTAATGGTGAGGGAGGGGAAGAAGACGCTAAGGATAAGGTGTTCAGTGGGGTCATTGAGGAGAGGTTGTGGCCGGACAGGGATATGCTTAAGGTGGCCAATCGCGACTCCACCCTCCGCACGAGGACCAGGGGCATCAGTGCGGTGGAGGATATAGGGGGAGGTGCGGATAGAATGGTGGGGCTGGAGAAAGGTTTCGTTCAAGAGGAAGGTGTCGACCTGGTGGTGGGAGAGGGTGTGCATGAGGAGGTATTTGTTGGAGCGGAAGGAGCGAATGTTCTGGAAGAGGATGCGAGACTCGTGCCGCGCCATGACGGGAAGGAGGGGGGGAAGAGAGGGAAGGGAAGAGACTTAAACTAGGGTGTCGAGGCGGGTGAAGGTGAAGTGGGCGTGGTTGTGGGAGTAAGTGGCGAAGGTGTTCAGGTGGAAAACAGAGCGAGCAGCAAGGGATATTTGTTGGAAGGTGTGCGGGCGCTGAAAAGGGTGAATGTTTTGGAGTACAACGGTAATGAACATGATGATGTCCTCGGCCGTGGGGGGTGGACGGAGGGAATTGTTAGGATGGACAGGAGGATCGACGGGACGAACTGGGACTGTAAGTACAGGGGTGGCTGGAGGGGGTTTAGCTTTACACTTGTGGGAGTATGTGGGATGGGGGCCATTGCAGGTATTACAGGAAGAAGGACCAGCGAGGTTGGGGCAGTTCTTGAGAAAGTGGGAGGCCTTGCAATGGGGACAGGTGGGGGGGTTTTTGCAGTTGGGAGTCAGGTGTTCATTGTACATCAGGCACCGTTGGCAACGGTAGGATTGGGGAGGGGATTTGGAGGATTCAACAGGGTGGCGACGGTGGTATATCAGGGCACCCTGGGTGAGGAGATGGTCTATGGACGGGGCGGACTCTGAGAATACCCGCATGAGGTAGGTGGGACCAGAGGCATTGTGGATACGGCGGGCAGAGCGGATTTCCAAGTCCGGGTGGGAGTTCAGTTCTACCAACACCTCATCCTCTGTGATCACTGGGCTGAGCTTGGCGATCACAGTGGTGTAGGTGGGGGGGCGACGGGGAGGCTGGGGCTGATGAGGAGTGGAAGCGGAAAGGAAGGGTGTCAGAGAGGCGTGGGGGCCAAACATAACTCGTGGGAGTTTTCGCAGGAGGTCTGTGTGAAATGATGGGGACGGGGACTTGATAAGGACTGAGTCCCTGCGGGGAATGAGTTGGGAGATGGGAGCACCAGGTAAGTACTTTCGTATTTCCTTGGTGAGGGTACGAGCGTCGAGGAACTTAGGTTCGGGAGTTGACAGGACAAAGGTGTGGAGGGAGGGGGCCAAGGTAGGGGTGGCAGGAGGAGGGGTGGTGTCCATGGTGACGGCAGGGGGAGGGGGAGGTGGCGTTGATTTTTTGTGGGAAGTGGCGGGAGCAGAGTCGGTAAGGACGCGCTTTTGGGGTGTTTTGGAGACTGGAGGCTGGGAGGAGGGGAGAGGGACGGGGAGGAGAGGGAGGTGGCGGGTGGCAGATCCCTGTGGCGTAGTGGAGGCACCGGGAGAAGCAGCTGGTTCAGTGGTGGCGATGGTGGCTCGGCGCAACGTGATGCGTGCGGGAGATGCAGAAGACGACGCGACGGGGTCGGTGAGAGAGGGGAAGCCAACCACCTGAGGGGCGGCAGCAGAGGCGGCAACAGAGGCGTACGTGAGGGCGGGGGTAGTAGTGGGAGCTGTTGAGGGTGCGGAGGCTGGAGGAAGGGTGTAGAGATGTGGGTATGCAGCAGGGGAGGAGATAGGGGGTGGGTAAGTGGAGGAAGGGAAGGGGAGGTGGAAGCAGGGAGGCCAGAGGCGGCACTCCAGGAAGTGACTGTGGGAGAGGGGGAGGGGGAGGTGTAGATGACGGTGGAGGTGGGAGTACTCATTGCAGACGAACGGCGACGGACAGACGGACGTGCAGCAGGCGGCGTCGGCGTCGGCGATGGGCAGCGGCGAACAGCAGGCGGCGTCGGCGTCGGCGTCGGCGTCGGCGGCGAACAGACGGACGAACAGCAGGCGGCGGCGGCGGTAGCGGTTGCGACGACGGCGATGGACAGCCAGCAGGCGGACGGACGGACGGACGAACGAACGAACAGCGACAGCAGCGGGCAGACAAACAGACAGACAGACACACACAATCTTCGAAGACGGAGATTCCACCCTGAGAGTAGCCCAGACTTTGCAATCTGACGCTTTCGAAGGAGGGGATCCAACCGTTTAGATGTGCCACGTTTTTTTTTTTTTTTTTTCTTTATTGTGATTTTAACACCTTATAAAAGGCGGGCTGGCAGCAGCACAATACGCCGCTCTTCAGCCTTGAGTGTTACAACAAGTAGTACATAAAGGTGGCACAGAGTAGACAGTAAAAACGGTGGGCAAAAAAATGTAGACACTAAAAATCGAAAAAACATGTAGCCGTTCACGCTGGACGAGACACATCACTAACGCTGGGCGACACGATGCACAGAACATGGATGATGGCGACGGCACGTGAACGGTGGGGGCGTGACGGCGAACAACACTACACACAAACGAAGGCACACACACGAAACACTGACGGCGATGATCTCCGGCGCGCGAATGTTCACTGAGCGTGTACGAGTCCAGGGACCTGCCAAGAGAGGAGGTGGAGGAGGAGGAATGGGAAGGGGAGTGGGAGAGGGGGGAGCGGAGATGCCATGGGCAAAGGAGAGAGGGGGAGGGAGGAAGGGGGATGGGAAGCCCGATGGAGAGGGGAGGAGGGAGGGGGGAAAGGAAAGAGGAGGGAAGGGAAGGGAGGGAGGGAGGGTGCCTAAAGGAGAGGACACAGGAGGTGGGGGGGAGGATCAAAGTTGATAAGAGGGGTAGATGGAGGGGACGAGGACATCATCAGGGAGGGGGAGCTGGCGGAAGACACCTTGGGAGAGGGTAAGGAGGGTGGAGAGATGGAGACCGGGTGGGACGTGGGAATACAGGCGCGGCAGTGGGCGGGGGCGGGAGAGGATCGGGGACACGAGCGGGTGAGGAGGATCAAGTTTACGGGAGGTGTACAGGATCCGTATCCTTTCAAGGAAAAGGAGGAGGTGGGGGAAGGGGATGAGATCATACAGGATCCGCGTGAGGGAGGGGAGACGGATGCGATAGGCAAGGCAGAGAGCATGGCGTTCAAGGATTTGGAGGGATTTATAGAAGGTAGGGGGGGCGGAGATCCAGGCTGGATGGGCGTAACAAAGGATAGGGCGGATGAGGGATTTATAGGTGTGGAGGATTGTGGAGGGGTCCAGACCCCACGTGCGGCCGGAAAGGAGCTTGAGGAGACGGAGTCGGGAATGTGCCTTGGCTTGGATCGTCTGGAGATGGGGAGTCCAGGAGAGGCGACGGTCGAGGGTGACGCCAAGGTACTTAAGGGTGGGAGTGAGGGCGATAGGACGGCCATAGACGGTGAGATAGAAATCAAGGAGGCGGAAGGAAGGGGTGGTTTTGCCTACAATGATCGCCTGGGTTTTGGAGGGATTGACCTTGAGCAAGCACTGGTTGCACCAAGCGGTGAACCGGTCAAGATGGGATTGGAGAAGGCGTTGGGAGCGTTGCAGGGTGGGGGCAAGGGCGAGGAACGCGGTGTCATCGGCAAACTGGAGGAGGTGGACGGGGGGCGATGGCGGCGGCATGTCCGCCGTGTACAAAAGGTACAGAAGGGGGGAGAGGACGGAGCCTTGGGGCACACCGGCGGAGGGGAAAAAGGTGTAGGAATCGGTGTTATGGATGGTGACATAGAAAGGACGGCGGGAGAGAAAGGAACCGATCAGACGGACGTAGTTAATGGGAAGGGCAAAGGTTTGGAGCTTGAAGAGGAGACCGGAATGCCAGACGCGGTCATAAGCGCGTTCGAGGTCAAGGGAGAGGAAGATGGCGGAGCGACGGGAATTAAGCTGTTCGGAAAGGAGATAAGTGAAGTGAAGGAGAAGATCGTCGGAAGAGAAGGATGGCCGAAAGCCACACTGGGTGACGGGAAGGTGGCGGTGCTGGCGGAGATGCTGGTGGATGCGTCGGGTGAGGATAGATTCCAGGACCTTGCTGAAGACCGAGGTAAGGCTGATGGGACGGTAGGAGGAGACGGCGGACGGCGGTTTGCCAGGTTTAAGGAACATGAGGATACGGGAGGTTTTCCACAGGTCGGGGTAGTAACCGGTGGACAGGACTACATTGTAGAGCCTGGCCAGGGTGGAGAGGAAAGAGACAGGAGCTTCACGAAGGTGACGGTAGGTGGCACGATCGTGACCAGGAGCGGTGTTGCGTTTGGTGCGGAGTGTATCAATGAGATCCTGTGTAGTGATAGGGGTATTGAGTTCCGTGTGTGTAATGTTGTCCAAGTACTGGAAATCAGGAGCGAGGGGTGGGACAGAGGTGTCAGTTCGATCGCGGATATCCAGGAAGAGGGAGTAATCGAACTGGGGATCGTCGGGGATGGAGAAAACATCGGAGAGGTATGAGGCAAAGTGATTGGCCTTACTAAGGGTGTCAGGGAAGGGGTGATCATCGTGGAGAAGAGGATAGTAGGGGGAGGGTTTAGTTCCGGTAAGGCGACGGAAGGCCGACCAGAACTTGGACGATTTGATCGGTAGGGTTGCATTTAAACGGGTGCATGTCTGTCGCCAGTCCCGGCGTTTCTTAGCCGCGAGCAAATTACGAACGTGTCGCTGGAGTTGCCGGTGGCGTCGTAGTGTGTCCGGGTCACGCGTGCGGAGGAAGGCACGGTAGAGACGACGGGATTCACGGAGGAGGAGAACGGCCTGTGGGGGTAAGGTAGGACGGTGGGGGTGGATGGCGACAGTAGGAACGTGGGCCTCCACGGCCTCAGACAAGGTCTGCTGGAGAAAGGAGGCGGCATGGGTGACATCGTCAGGGTGGTGGTAGGTGAGAGGGTGGCTATCGACCTGGGTGGAAAGGGTATCCCGGTAGGCATTCCAGTCGGCTCGGGAATAGTCGTGGACATACTTAGGGGGAGGAGCAGTACGAGGATCGGGGCGAGGGCGACGACCGTCTGAAATGGTGAGGAGGACAGGGATATGGTCGCTACCAATAGGCTCCAGGACATCCACCGTTATGCGGCCAAGGAGGTTGGGGGAGGATAGGACAACATCAGGAGTGGAGTTGGATTCGGGACGGGTGTGCTGGGGAATGGGAATGAGGTCGCCTTGAAGGGAGGAGAGGAACCGATGCCACCGCCGTAACTGGGCGGCGGAACGACTATGGATGTTGAGGTCGGCGGCGATCACGTAGGAGGAGAAGGTACGGTCAATGTGGGGGAGGAAGTCGAAGGGAAGAGGAGCGTTGGGGCGAACATAGATGGTGGCGCAGGTAATGGTAAGGCCGGGGAAGAAGACGCTAAGGATCAGGTGTTCGGTGGGGTCGGGAAGGAGAGGTTGGAGCCGAACGGGGATCTGGCGGTGGTGCCCAATGGCAACTCCGCCACGGGCAATTGGGAGGGGATTATCGGAGCGGTGGAGGAGGTAGGGCGAAGTGTGGACTGTGTGGTGGGGTTGCAGGAAGGTTTCATTGAGGAGGAAGGCATCCACGCGGTGGGTGGCAAGGGTGTGCAGGAAGAGGTTTTTGTTGGCGGGAAGGGAGCGTATGTTGTTGAAAAGGATACGTTGCTGTAGCGCCATGACTGGGATTTAAACGAGGGTGTCAAGACGGGAGAAGGTGAAATGGGCCTGGTTGTTGGAGTAGGTGGCGTACATCTTGAGTTGGAAGATGGAACGGGCAGCAAGGGAGATCTGCTGGAGGGTGTCAGGGCGCTGAAAGGGATGGACATTCTGGAGGACGATGGTAAGGAACCTGATGACGGGGGGGGACGAAGGGAATTGCCAGGAGGGGTGGGGGCGTCCAGGGGACGGACAGGGACGGTGAGTTCAGGAGTGGTTGGAGGGGGTCGGGCTTTACACTTTTGGGAGTAGGTGGGATGGGGGAGATTGCAGGTATTGCAGGAAGGAGGGGATTGGAGGTTAGGGCACTGCCGGAGGAAGTGCGCTTGCCGACAATGCGGGCAGGTGGGGGCCTCGCGGCACTCAGTTGTGGGGAGCGCGTTATAGCGCAGACACCTCTGGCAGCGCAGGGATTGAGGAGGGGAACGGGAGGGGTCGACCTTGTACCGCTGGTTAAAAAGGAGGGCACCCTCCTTCAGGAGACGGTCAATGGAGGGGGCATGCTCAGAAAAAACCCGCATAAGGCGGGTGGGGCCGGCAGCGTTATGTATGCGGCGAACCGCACGCACCTCCAAATGGGGATGCGCCTTGAGCTCCGCCAACACCTCCTCCTCCGTGATCACTGGACTAAGCCGAGTGATCACAGCGGTGAGAGTTGGCGGGCGACGCGGAGGTTGGGGTTGGCGGGAGGGAGATGGTGAAGGAGCAGGAGTGAGAGAGGCATGAGGGCCAAAGCGGGTGACAGGGATGCGGGAAAGGAGGTATGTGTGGAGGGTGGGGCTGGGGGAGGAGATGAGGACCGAATCACGGCGAGGAGTGAGGAGGGAGATGGGGGCACCAGGACAATGCTGGTGAAGGAAGAGGGTGAAGTTCCGGGCTTCAAGGAGAGAGGGATCAGGACGGGAGAGGAGGTAGCGGTAGGAGGAGGGGGTAGAGGAGGAGGATGAGGGGGCAGGGACAGGTGGGGAGACATCCATGGCATCATGGGTGGGGGAAGGAGGACGAGGCGGAGCCTTTTTGGAAGCAGAGGGAGCAGGGGTGCCACTGGGGCGCTTGACGGCGGTGGAGGAGGTGTGGGGGATGGGAACAACGGGAATGTGGTGGGGAGGGGCAGGTCCCGGGGCCGGAGTCGGCGCCGGAGATGGTGACGGTGACGGCGAAGGTGATGGCGACGGTGACGATGACGATGACGGTGGCAGTGGCGGCGGTGATGGCGAAGGTGACGGGGAGAGCTGGGCGTGGGCAGTGGCCCGACGGGCCACCACCCGAGCCAGAGCTGCAGTGACAGGCTGGGGGAGTGGGGGGAAGGGATCAGAACGAGAGGATTGGGAGGAAGAAGCGGGAGAGGGGGCGACAAAGATAGAGGGTGAAGGGAGAGTGAGGAGAGGTGGAATGGAAGGAGGGGGGTGGGACTCGGCACAGCAAGTTATAGTGGTGGAGGCGGCGGAACAGGAGGTATAGACAATGGCGGTGGTGGTAGTAGTGACAGTGGTGGTGGGGGCGGACATGACGGGAGAGAGAAACAAGAACGAACAGAACGAAGAGGGGAGGACAGAAACTGGGGACAGACAAAGACGAAGACGGATGAAGACGGCCGTAGACCAGGGTCAGGACGGCGGCGACGGCGGCGGCGGCGGCGGCGGCGGCGGCGGCGACGAACAGACGGACGGACGGACAGCAGACGGCAGCGAACAGGCAGACGGACGGACGGACAGCGACAGCAGGAAGCGACGGGCAGGCAGGCAGACAGACAGACAGACACAACCGCCGAAGACGGAGATTACAACCTGAGAGCAGCCCAGGCGTTGCAACCTGACGTCGTCGACTGAGGGGATCCAACCCTCTAATGTGGCGCCACGTTTTTTTTTTTTTTTTTTTTTTTTCATATATTGAATTTCAACTCCCCCCGAAGGGGGCGGGCTGGCAGCAGCTTAGTATGCCGCTCTTCAGCCGACAGATTTTGTGACAAAGATCAAGAGAACAAATAATAAAAAAACAGGCGATAAAATCGGAGACTTAGAGAGTAACAAGGCGAAAAGAAATCGTGGAACTTAAAACAACAACAGAGGGATGATGATGCTAAGATAAATACATACGAAGCAGACAGGGAAAACAATAGACAATTAAAAAACACGGCGACAGTCTGGATTCTGTTCGCAAAGGACATAAAATTCACACCTAGCGACAGCATGGTTTCTGTTCGCAACACGAGAAAGACAAACAACACTGAATAGTCACTGGAACACTGCACTAAAAAGTGGGCAAATGTGACACCACAGTCGAGAGCAGGTGGGGGGAAACTGGACAGAAGAGGGGAAAACAAAAAAGGGGGGAAAGGAGAGGAAAAGCAAAGGGGGGAGCCGGGAAAGGAGCTGAAGGAGGATGAGGACCCATAAGAGGGGTGGGGGGCAGACGCGACAGGGAGTGGGGTAGGCAGAGGAGGGGAATACAAAAGGACTGGGGGGAGAAGGGAGGTAGGGAGAGGTTGAGTGGGGAGAAAACAGGACGGAAGGGAGGGGGGAAGAGGGAGCCCAGGGAAAGGACAGAGGAAAGGAGGGGGATTGAGGATCAGAGTTGATAGGAAGGATAAATGGAGGGAGAGAGGGCATCATCCGGGAGGGGGAGTTGACGGAAGCCACCTTGGGAAAGGAGATGGAGGGTGGAGAGATGGAGGGTAGGGGGGACACAACAGTGAAGACGTGGCAGGGGGCGGGGATGGGAGAGGAGAGGAGCAACCAGGGGGTGAGGGGGTTCAAGACGGCGGGAGGTGTAGAGGATGCGGATATGTTCGAGGAATAGGAGCAGATGGGGGAAAGGAATGAGATCATAGAGGATCCGCGTGGGGGACGGGAGGCGGATACGGAAGGCGAGGCGGAGTGCATGACGCTCAAGGATCTGGAGGGACTGATAGAATTTGGGGGGGCAGATATCCAGGCAGGACTGGCATAACAGAGAATGGGACGGATGAAGGATTTGTATGTGTGGAGGATGGTAGAGGGGTGCAACCCCCATGTCCGGCCAGAGAGGAGTTTGAGGAGTCGGAGGCGGTTGTGGGCTTTGGATTGGATGGAGCGGAGATGAGGTAGCCAGGTGAGGTGACGGTCAATGGTGAGGCCAAGGTAGGTTAGGGTGGGGGTGAGGCGGACAGGTCGTGCACAGACAGTAAGGGAGAAATCCAGGAGCCGGAAGGAGCGAGTGGTACGACCTACGATGATTGCCTGGGTCTTGGAAGTATTGAGTTTCAGGAGCCATTGGTTACACCATGCAGCAAAAAGGTCAAGGTGATTCTGGAGAAGGCGTTAGGACCGTTGGAGGGTAGGAGCGAGGGCGAGGAATGCGGTGTCATCAGCATATTGCAAGAGGTGTACTGGAGGGGGGGGGTTGGGGCATATCTGCCGTGTACAGGAGGTAGAGGAGAGGGGAGAGGACAGAGCCCTGGGGCACACCGGCAGAGGGGTAGAAGGTGTGGGAAGTGGCATGATGGATGGTAACATAGGAGGGGCGGTGGGAGAGGAAGGAGGCCACCAGACGGATGTAGTTGATAGGAAGGGCGTAGGTTTGGAGTTTAAACAGGAGACCGGGATGCCAGACACGGTCGTAGGCCTTTTCGAGGTCAAGTGAGACAAAAATGGCGGAGTGACGGGAGTTAAGCTGGAGGGAGAGGAGATGAGTGAGGCGGAGGAGTTGGTCATCAGCAGAGAAGGAAGGTCGAAAGCCACATTGGGTGTTTGGGAGGAGGTGGTTTTGGTGGAGGTGGAGATGGATGCGCCGGAAAGGATGGATTCCAAGAGCTTGCTGAACACCGATGTGAGACAGATAGGACGATAGGAAGAGGCATTAGATGGAGGCTTATTGGGTTTGGAGAACATCAGGATACGGGAGGTTTTCCACAGGTCGGGATAGAAGCCAGTGGCAAGGATGACATTGTAGAGGGTGGCAAGGAGGGAAAGGAAGAAGGAAGGGCAGTGTTTGAGGTGGCGGTAGGTAACGCAGACGTGGCCGGGAGCAGTGTTGCGTTTAGTGCGGAGTGTGAGGCTGATGTCCTGTGTAGTGATGGGAGTGTTAAGTGCAGAAGGTGGGGTGTGGCCCAAGTACTGGAAGCTAGGAGCAAGGGGAGGAACAGAGGTATTCATACGGTCCATGACATCAGGGAAGAGGGAATAATCAAAGTGGGGATCATCTGGGATGGAAAAAACATCAGAGAGGTGGGAGGCAAAGTGGTTGGCCTTACTGAGGTTGTCAGGAATGGGACGGTCATTAAGGAGGAGAGTGTACTGGGGGGTGGGGCGGTTCCCAGTAAGGCGGTGGAAGGCAGACCAATACTTGGAAGAGTTGATGGGGAGTGTGGTGTTGAGTCGTGTACATGTCTGGCGCCAGGCTCGGCGTTTCTTCGCAACAAGCAGGTTGCGGATGTGTCGCTGTAATTGCCGGTGGCGGGTAAGTGTATCCCGGTCACGAGTGCGGAGAAAAGAGCGGTAGAGGCGGCGGGACTCTCGAAGGAGAAGGACGGCCTGTGGAGGCAGGGCGGGGCGGTGAGGGTGGATGGCTTTGGTGGGGATATGGGTGGCGACGGCGTCAGACAATGTCTGGTGCAGGAAGGCAGCAGCGCGAGCGATGTCATCAGGAGACTGGAGGCTAAGGTCGTGGCCGTCAACCTGGGTGTGAATGGAATCCCGGTAGGCATCCCAGTTGGCACGGGAGTAATCATGGACATGTTTAGGAGGGACGTCAGGGCGAGGAGCGTGGCGGGGATGGCGACCGTTAGAGATAGTGAGGAGGACAGGAGCATGGTCACTGCCAATGAGGTCGAGGACATCCGCGGTGATGCGCCCAAGGAGGTTTGGAGAGGCAAGGACCACATCAGGAGTGGTGTTGGATTCGGGCCGGGTGTGCTGAGGCAGGGGAACCAGGTCTCCCTGGAGAGTGGTGAGAAACTGATGCCACCGCCGGAGGTCGGCAGGATCACGGCTGTGGATATTGAGGTCAGCAGCAATCACGTAGGTGGAGAAGGTGCGGTCAATGTGGGCCAGGAAATCGTACGGGATGGGGGTGCGAGGGCGGACATAAATGGTGGCACAGGTGATGGTAAGGATGGGGAAGAAGAGGCTGAGGGTGAGATGCTCGGCAGGATTGTTAAGGAGAGGTTGGGGCCGGACAGGGAGGTGCTTGAGGTGGCCAATAGCAACTCCGCCACGCGCGAGAGGGTACGGGTTATCAGTGCGGTGTAGAGTGTAAGGAGCTGTGGAGACGGAGAGACGGGGTTGAAGGAAGGTTTCATTTAGGACGAAGGCATCCACGCGGTGCTGACGTAGGGTGTGGAGGAAGAGGAGTCTGTGGGTGGGCAGGGAGCGAATGTTGTGGTACAGGATATGGTATGGTTGTTGTGCCATGGGAGTGGAGAGTTAGACAAGGGTGGTGAGGGGGGTGAAGGTGAAGTGGGCCTGGTTGTGGGAGTATGTGGCATAGGTGGTAAGATGGAAGATGGAACGGGCAGCGAGGGCGATTTGGGAAAGAGTGTGTGAGCGCTGGAAGGGGTGCATGTTTTGGAGCACAATGGTGGTGAAACGGATGATGTCCTCAGCAGTAGGGGGAGGGCGGAGCGAGTTGTTGGGGTGGATGGGGTCATCAACAGGACGGACAGGCACGGTGAGCTCAGGGGTAACTGGTGGAGGTTTCGCTTTACACTTTGAGGAGTAGGTAGGATGTGGTTCGTTGCAAGTGTTGCAGGAGGGGGGAGAGGTGAGGTTGGGGCAATGCTTGAGGAAGTGGGAAGCTTTGCAGTGGGGACAAGTAGGGGGGTTCCTGCAGGCAGAGGTAACGTGGTCGTTGTAGGTGAGACAGCGTTGGCAGCGGTAGGATTGGACGGGGGAACGGGAGGGGTCCACCTTATGACGCTGATTGTAGATGAGGGCTCCCTCGGTGAGGAGGCGGTCAATGGAGGAGGAGGATTTGGTGAATATCCGCATGAGAAAAGTCGGCCCGGCATCATTGAAGATGCGACGGGCCGAGCGGATTTCAATGTCGGGCCGGGAGTTGAGTTCCGCCAACACCTCAGCCTCCGTGATCACGGGGCTAAGCCTCGCGATCACAGCGGTGAAGGTTGGCGGACGCCGGGGAGGTTGAGGCTGACGGGGAGAGGACGGGGTGTGGTAGGGGGTGAGGGTTGCACGTTGGCCAAATTGGATACGGGGGATGCGGGAGAGGAGATCGGTGTGGAGGGAAGCACTGGGGGATTTGATGAGGACCGAGTCCTTGCGAGGAATAAGTTGGGAGATGGGAGCATTGGGGTAGTATTTCCGGATGGCGAGGGTGAGGGAGCGGGCATCAAGGAATTGAGGGTCAGGATGGGAGAGGACAAAGGTGTCGGTGGCAGGCGGGGCGGGGGCGGGGGTCGGAGCCGCGTCCATGGGGGTGGGTGGGTCACGGGGGCTGGGGGTTTTTTTGGAGGAGACTGCAGGGGAAGGGTCAACATTCGGGCGCTTTGAAGGTTTCGTGGGCACGACCGGGTGGAGAGGGGGCAGGGGTACGGGTTGTAGGGGGAGATGGCGGGGGGCAGGACCACCCTGAGCAGCGGATGACGCAGACGGAGGGGGCGTGGGTGTCACTGAGACTGTGGAACGTTGAGCAGAGATCCGTGCCGGCTTGGAGCCTGTCGGAGGTGGTGCGAGGAGCGGCGGAAAGTCAGTAGCTGTCGATGGGGCGACAGTGATAGGGGAGGGGGAGTTGGGGGTGGTTACAGCCGAAAGTGGTGCAGGGGTGGGGTGGACAGGGAGAGAAGGAAGGACGGGAAGTGGGGTGGAGGAGGAGCTCCATGTGATGGTGGTTGGAGCAGCGGAGGGAGAGGTGAAAATGATAGTGGTGGTGGTGGTGGTGGTGGTGGTGGGTTGGGACATGGCGGCGGCGCGCGAGAAGGGCGGCGGCGGCGACCAAACGGCGGCGGCGGCGGCGGCGGCGGCGGCGGCGGCGAGCACCGACAGGCGGCGAGGACCGGAAGGCGGCGTCCAGCACCGGCAGGCGGCAAGCGACGGTGGCGAGCACCGGCAGGCGGCGACCAGGCGCGCCACGTTTTTAAACGCTGAACACTATATAGCATTTGCCACAAATCGTGACAACAAGTATTAAACATTCTTCGAAGAAGTATTGTAAATCTTCATTCATTTACATCAACGTCATTACAGAACAAAGTACATACAGTTGTTGAGATTAGCGTTACTTCAGATACTATCCGACAAGACGTCAAAATAGGAAATAAATGCGATTGCCAGCTGTCTGTTGCTACTGGTCGGGGACGGCGGGCCCCACAGCTGTTGCGGGGCGTCGCCAAGAGATGGCAGAGCGGTAGCTGGTCCTTGGCTCGCAGCAGTACGTGTAGTAGTAATAGTAGTAGTAGTGGTATTAACACCTGTATGCAAGAATGTCTACCTCTTTGCTAATACTTTGGTTGGCCAATAAGAGGCAGGCCGACGGCAAATAAAAAGGTCTTCTGTCAAAGTTCAAGCTAATTAAAACGTATTTTGAATTACTTAAAAAAAAAAACAGATGGCTATGACAGATGATTGTTCTTTTAATGCGTACCATACCCAGAAACAACGTCCATATCATCCCTGGCTCTATGCGGAACAAATACGTTTTGACGATCCTCACATTGAATTCTGACTGTCTTTCTCGCCTTCTCCAAACGTTTCTGGAATTCAGTTTTGACACTTCTCATAACACAAGGCTTATTTCTGGCATTATCACACATCCAGTGCATTTGACATTTCTCAATCTTTTCACTAAATTTGTAGAAGCTGTCTGTTCATCTATAAATCTTCCACAGTGGGCCACTAAATACACCCTTTGGAAAACGGTGTTTCTTTTTTCCATTTGCAGTCTACCTCCATTGACCAAGAATCTCTCTCCAGTCATTCTTCGGAGAAGAAAAATAAGTCACATCTAAAGACTGCATAAGACTAGTACAGTTCGGTGGAATGCAAATGAAATTTGTGTTGTTTTCCTCACACAGCTCCGTAGTTTTCATTAAGATGTGAGAAGAGGGATTATCTCTAATAATTACTCTCCGTCGTCCTTTCTCTGAGGCAAACAGGAGGAAGTGAGTCTGAAACCAACTGTCAAACACACTCTGTTCTAGCCAATCACTCAAATGTGTTCATTTGCTTCCAGGAGGCAGTGTGCGATTTGCGGGGGTGGGAGGGGGTGGGGGGGGGGGGGTGGGGGGGGGATTTCACCCCCTCTGTATCAGACCATCTCCTCCTCTGGCTTTAATTTATGCATCCCAACCTGGGATGTTTATTTCCCACGCACTGGAGTAAAACTTTACATGTAATTTAAATTTGTGGAGCCGAACACTGAAAGTTTTTAATACAGTCTTACTATTAATGTGTTTCCTTATTAATTTTGAAAAAGTGTTACGTAGTAGTTAACCATTTCAAAACATTTAGAACTAAATCATCATTCCCATGTCGTCATTGTTGCTTTCGTCTAAGGTGCGTCATCCGTTTACTTGCGAGGGAAGTAGTGTGGCAGTCATATTGCAGCAGTCGTACCGCAGAGTTGGGTGAGCTGGGGGCTGAAAGTCCCACCCCAGGCCCTAACACAGGGTGGTGACCGTCCCAGTACCTGTCCGAACATTCACTGTTAGGCCAGATTTTGGCAACAGTATGGTGCGGACTAACGCGCCTGGGACGAGAGAACTCTTTACTAAATACCGCACCATCGTCTGCATCTAGTTCCTGGGATACTATTTCGTGGATCTTCCTTAAGTACTCTTCTCTTCCACCATCGTTTTCTTTTTCTTTGGTTTTCATTTCCGTTGTTAGCTGCATGTGCAAGCACCAAGTAGGCCGACGCTGCGATACTTTATCATCCTTTATACTGTTAGACCGACACACGTGTGGCACAAATTCTGTTGCTTTGGTATATATTAACCTGCCGCATGCAACATACGCCGCAAGATGTTGCCTGTTCTAGCATTCTACAAGACGTCGCCCCAGCGTAAACGAGGCTTTAGAGCCAGGTCTGTATTGTATGATGGATGTGAGGTGTTGCGTACGAAACTATAACCTACAATCAGATTCAAACGTCGTGGAGAACTGTGAAGAGGTGTCATCCTGCAGCAACATAACGCTCGCCCACATTCTGCCAAACGGACAGCCGACGCAATAAAGGAGTTGAGATTCGAGGTATGAAACTTCCTGGCAGATTAAAACTGTGTGCCCGACCGAGACTCGAACTGGGGACCTTTGCCTTTCGCGGGCAAGTGCTCTACCATCTGAGCTACCGAAGCACAACTCACGCCCGGTGTTCACAGCTTTACTT
Organism: Schistocerca americana; assembly: GCF_021461395.2. Lineage (NCBI taxonomy): Eukaryota > Metazoa > Arthropoda > Insecta > Orthoptera > Acrididae > Schistocerca > Schistocerca americana. The sequence goes on from NC_060129.1 coordinate 65,979,296, forward strand.
TTTGAATTCCCGTCGTATACCTGTATGTAGAAGAATTTTGTAAATAAGTTTTACCTATAATGTACTTTTAAAGATATAACAAGGGATGGCTTTTCTGATAATGCATACGCGTGAATAGTGAGTTTCGGCACTAACATCTATTTATAAATAACTGTTTAACCACGGGTATCGCCACGGTCCAAGCTAGTAACATATGTAATTATACTAACCCCCTAAGACATCCCTCCCACTGATAAAAGCACAAAACGCACACTGCATTGATGTCGTTTTTCCATGTGTGTGTGTGTGTGTGTGTGTGTGTGTGTGTGTGTGTGTGTGTGTGTGTGTTAGTCATGTGGATCCCTAAGAATTTGGTGTGGTGAATTCAAGAATTCGACGTTACTGTCACTTAGTGTTACTGTTGGAGCCTGGAGAGTTCTGTTCTGAATGGTGTGGAAGGTTAGGCATACTGTCTGTTTTCCACTGAAGTCCAGTCCATTCACTTCAAGCCATGAGCCTAGTTGGATTGTAATCCTTTTTACTGCTGCTGACTGGATAGATTCATCTGTATTTGATGTAAGGACATCAGTATAGTCAGCAAATGGAAACGCTTTACTAGTGGATATGTGGGGGCAAGTAGAAGTAATGAGGTACTAAAAACTGATCATCATGGCACATCATGTTTAATGACTTGTCTCTAGGAGTTGTGATTGATTTTATTTATGTGGACGTATTGTATTCAGTCTTCAATATAACTGCTGAGACAGCCATGGGCAGTGCCCCTTACCCATGCAAATCCAAATTTTGTAAGAGTATGTTGTGGTTTACTGCATGAAAGGCCACTGTGAGGTCAAGAAAGACACCTACAGCTGGGAATTTTTCATCAAAAATATGTAGAGCAGTATCAAGAAATTCAAATTTTGTATCAGTAGCTGTTTTATTTTCTTGGAAACCATAATGGGCAGAAGAAAGAATTACTGCTTAAAAAAAAAAAGTATAGGCATTGATCTGGGAAATACTTGAAAATTTTACACAACTGTGGCCAGAAAGTAGAAGTTAACATACTGATGGACACGTCCGGTAGCAAACACTAGCGATGTTGTTACTAAAAAAGCAGTTCTGCAAGGCATGATTACAACACTGCCTGACAGGCTCTATAAACAAATTTGGATACAAATGTGGAGTGATAATGTGGAATAAAGAGCATTGACATGGCATGAAAAACCCATATGTTGCAGTTACAACTGCATAATTATTAAGGAACGTACCACTCGTGCCCTCCAGAGAGACTATGCCAGAGGTGTAAGGAAAGGAGTATAAATAAGGGAGCCCAGAGGCTCAAAGCAAGCAGTCATGTCACCAAACTTTGTGTCTCGAACTAGAGAGAGTAACGATTGTTGCAGGCCAACCGCAACAACCGTCTGCTGATGAATTTCAGCAACTGGCCCACTGAATGAACCGTCAGCTCTGCTATAGAGATGTGCCACAGTCGTGGCGAGGCAGGTCCCAAACTTCGTACTGCAGAGGTGTGGGCAGCAGGGGTCAGCCGTCCTTTGCTCTCTGGGCGATACCGTCCGACAGACTGCGAGCCACTGTCTGCACGGCGGAGCTGGGATGTGATATCGTGGCCTCCCCGATTTGAGGCTGTCCTGTCACTGAAAGAGCTGCCCCGAGTGGGCGACTGGAGGATGTGATGGTTTTTAATAGGACATTAGGGATGCTGTGGAAGTGCACAGGTAGTCAGACAAAAGGACACTGTATGTTGATAGTAGGCATTTGGCAGGGGACACTGAAGCATATGCTGTATATCGTGAGACATCCAGTATAGCACAAACGTGTAAGAATTGCATCTCGCGAGCCTGCAGGAATCGCTTCGTGGTGTCGTCAGAAAGCGTGACAGTGTTGCCTGGTATCTAGACCTGTAAGCAGCTCTGTTGACATAACTGATATCATCACCTGTTGGCCACAGCCTTTATACAGACTTGTTTCAGTTGTCATTTTGGAATGTCAAGCCACTCCAGATTGTTTGAACGAGGCTTCCATAAAAAGAATTAAATGTAGAAACAATCTTTGAATGTGAATATTCTCGATTAAGGTGACATACTAATCCGCAATATCGTTGGAGTTACTTAATAGTCTTACGTGATTGATTGAAGCCAAATGATTACAAATTATTGGTTGAATGGCAGAGAGTTTTATGGTATAACAAATATTATGCATTCAGGAGAATGTTTTATTTATTAAGTGCAGCTTACTAAGACATTTACAGTAAGAATTTGTCTTTGCACCCATACAAGCAGTAGCAAATGTGGGAAAATGGATGAAATGTAAGGGATATGTAGTGAAATGCCTCTTACATTTTTCCAGTTTGTGTATGATATCTGTACTTAATATGCATGAAAACACACGTCGGATGCTTGCTTATTTTCTAATATATGTTTTTGGGCTTGACCTAGTAGCTTTATTTTTTATTATGAAAATGTGTTAGTTATGGGAAAGTGCATTTAAATATGGCGCAAACAAAGTATTAGGCAAACACAGATATCTGTCTGTTATCACAACCTTTATTTCTCATCCACTGAGTTCCACAATTCCAGTTATCACTTTTCAACCTAATGTAGGCCTCAGGCTATATTACAATTAAACTTGTTACTCCAGCCAAGTATTCAAGAAAAAGGGGGCAGGGGGGCATGAAATCCAATATAGTACTCTAGCTCAGATATGTGTTCTTACCCAATCTGTGTTACCGACATGCTTAAATTTAGATCGTTGTTGATCTGTAAACAAACAGCTATATGTCAATCATGTTTTCTTCAAATCCAGTTTATTTTTATGTGATCTTTTGACAAAAAGAGATGAATGAGGGATTTTTAATAGTATCTAAGCAATACTGAGATCTCCAAATTGTATGATTGTTATAGTTGCAAGTCACTGATTGTCAGAGTGTATCAGGTAGAGATAAATGTGAAACAAAACATTTAAATAAATCATGAAGCTTTCGGTCAGTTTCAACTAATATTTTTTATGTAGCAGACAGTCACAATTTTCTTCCGTATTTCGATATATATACATACTACACAAACAACCAAATGATACATGGTATAGGGTACCTTGTACCACTCACTACAAATCATTTTCATTCCTGTTCCACTTACAAGTAGAGTGAGGGAAGAAAGGCTATCTATATGCTTCCATACGAGCCCTGATTTCTCATATATTCTAAATTTTCTCAGTAGTGTTGTAGAAAAAGAACTCTGTCTTCCCTCCATTCTCATATTAGTTTGTCAAGCATCTTTATAATACTCGCACATTATTTGAACCTATCGGTAACCTTCGTCGATCCATAATGGAAATTTACCAACAGCCGTATGTATTGTAGAAATTTATTTTATTTTATGAACTTCTATGTGCTACCCCCCCCCCCCCCCCCCATGAACCATGGACCATGCCGTTGGTGGGCAGGCTTGCGTGCCTCAAGCGAACAGCTGAAAGCAAGGGGAAACTACAGCCGTAATTTTTCCCGAGGGCATGCAGATTTTCTGTAGAGAGCTGCATCAAACCAGTCTCAGGACTGAAGACCACAACAACAACAACAACATGTGCTACCCAGTTTCGGCATTACATTGATGCCATCTTCAGGCCCCATTCGTCATACTCGTAAAATTGGTATACACGGAAGGAGCCATATAACTTGATCCGTGAATCAATCGTCCTACAACAGCTTAACACCTGAGTCTGTGTCGCCTAGCCACCAAGAGCTGTAGCAGGACGATTGATTCACATATCCTATTATATGTCTCCTTCTGTGTATACAGATTTCACGACTATGGTGAGTGGGGCCTGAAGATGGCATCAATGTAATGCCGGCCTGCAGATGGCATCAATGTAATGCCGAAAGTGAGTAGCACATAGAAATTCATAAAATAAAATCAATTTCTACAATGCATACGGCTGTTGGTAAATTATTGCATCAAGAAGAATATTGGTAACCTATCTAGAAGCCCACCTTCGAGTCACTTCAATGTGTTGCTTTAATCTGACCTGGTGGATATCCAAACATTAGGTAAGTACTCATGAATGGGTCACACAAGTGCTCTACATGGGTGGTCTTCCCCTCATTCCCAATCTTGCAAAACATATCCATCTTCCCAGAGGATGGAAGTAATGGACCTGAAAATTAGAAATGTTATTTTATTCTAGTGCTGTTCTTATCTCATACTTCACACAAAGCATTTCATAATTTTACAATGAGTATTGTCAGCCTCACATATAGCAGTAACATTAAAATCCTGTTTAATATGAACCGTAGTGTTAAACAGCATATGCATCCTTGAGTCCAAGCATCATTTTTAATTATAATTAATTATAGAAGGAGAGGCTAATAAAGTAGTTTTTCACTTTGTATTTTTTTTAATATCTTAGAATTTCCAGTTTTCTGCCTGGTACCTAGCAGCAAACTGTTTGATTGTTGTATTAGAATATAAAATTCTATCCTGAATCATAGACAGGGATGTGTAGTCTACATGAACAATATTTTTACTTCCAGCATTTTGCAAGTTCATTTCACTGAACATAGCAAAACTACCCCTGTTATTAACAACAAATACTATTAGTGAGCAAATATATTAACATGTAGGTGAGACACCCAAGGACACTGAAGAGAGTTTTGTAAGGTGCTGAGCTATCAGTTTTACACAATAATTTGACTCATGTGGCTAAAAAGTTACGTTAAACTTCCACATCAAATTTGTATAAAATCCAAAGATTTTCAGATAGCCTCAATCACCGTCAGCATGGACTAAGTCTGACTGTCAAAAACTGGTGAGGTTCACAGTTTTACGCCCAGTGGATGGCACATGATTGGCTAAATTACATCATGATGACAACATGGAGATGGCATATGCTAAGATGACAATCTCTGCATTCATAGGCTATATTAGTGTTGCTGTCCAGCATGGCTTGCAGTGCCATCACTCATATCGGATTATAACTATCATACGGTATAGGTACCCAGATATACGAGTTGTTTGAAGACTTCTTACGTAATAGAATCCAGTACATTGTCAACGATGAGACAGGAGTTCCATCAGGAGTGCCACAGGGAAGTGTGATAGGACTGCTATTATTTTCTGTATATGTAAGTGATTTGGCAGACAGGGTGCGCAGCAATCTGCAGTTGTTTGTGGATGATGTTGTGGTGTATGTGAAGATGTCTTCATTGAGTGACCTTAGGAGGATACAAGATAACTTAGACAAAGTTTCCAGTTGGTGTGATGAATGGCAGCTAGCTGTAATGTAGAAAAACGTATATAACGCAGATGAGTAGGAGAAACTGTTGTGTAATGTTCGAAATACTGCATTAAAGTTAAGTTTTTTAAATAATTCAGCATAATGTAGCAAAGTGATATGAAATGGAACAGGCATGTTAGGGTAAGGTATTAATGGTAGACTTTGGTTTATTAGGAGATTTTTGGAAAAGTGTAGTTCATCTGTAACGGTCTCTGCGCATAGGGCACTAGTGCGACATGTACTTGAGTACTGCTGGAGTGTCTGGGATCCCCACCAGGATTAAAGGAAAGGTGGGCTGCAGATTTGTTATGAACAATATGCAAGTATTATGGAAATGCTTTGGGAACTCAAATGGGAATCCGTGGAGGGAAAGCAATGTTCTTTTTGAGGAATAGTTTTGACAAAATTTGGAGAACCGACACTTGAAGCTGACTGCAGAAAGATTTCACTGCCACTAATGTACATTTCACCACTAAGATCAGATGAGAGAAATTGGGGCTCTTACAGAGGCATGTAGACAGTCATATACCCCTCTCTCTATTTGTGAGTGGAACAGGAAAGGAAATGAATAAAATATCATCGGTTTCCAAGCCACGTCAATTTGAAAACTCCGAGGCGAGAAAATGACCAGTAGCGGTACAAGATACCCCCTGTCACACTCCACATGGTAGCTTGCAGAGTATGTGTGTAGATGTAAAACTATGTAAAGTTCTCCTCTGCAATTTTTCTTTCTCAAGTGCATGTTTCCATGTATTGATTTAGTTATACTAGCTAATTTGAAACTGTTTTAAAATATTAAGGTTCATATTCATATATATTAACTTGTGTGTGAGATTTGATCTGTTCTTGTACCTAGCTAAAACTAAAACCAAGAGCAAGTAAACAAATAAACAAATAGCTAGGTGTGTTACCAGTGTCTCTTGAAGCTGTGACCATACAGTTTAATTTCTACTGCTTCCCTAATCACAGACACAGTTGGAGTCATGGGCCTGAATCCTCGTCTGTACAAACAGCCTGTTTATTCATTAGGCTGTTCTTGGAAACTGCTGCTTTTAGTGTTCCTGTATTTAAGGTGGCAATGTTCAACACAACAATTAGCAACAGTCTGTATAGAGTGCCCTTCATAACAGATACTGCAATTACAAGTAATTTTATAAATCCTCAGTACTCTGAGGCTAAGAGTATTTTTGACAGATCGTGTCTCTCTAATTTTCCTGGTTGGCCAAAAGATCGATCTGATTCTGTGGCCAGTTTAGACTCTACTTATCTTACTTGTTGTTGCACCACAGAATGGGAAGCATTCTACATGCTGGACCACATGGCTCAGTTGAATGGTATCAAGTCTTGTTTTCTTTGACAGATTTGACCTAATTACACAGGCAGAATATGCACTGCAGTGGTGGAGGTGGGTTAGATTTTGCATGAGTAATGGAAAGGTGAACAGGCATGGGCAAGGGACGAACTAAGCTAAATAGGAAATAAAGGGGTGAGGGTGAGGGCTTGAGGTGATGAGATGTTCAAAGCCATAAGAGATTATATCACAACATTAAGATAAGACTGTGGAATGCACATCCTAATGCATAACTGAAATTTTTATAGCACTGTACTATACGAATTAATAGCAGCCCCACTTTCATCACATAATTTGTTAGATAGCCAATACCTATATTACACAATATCTCAACAAATGCGAACAATCTCATGCTTGGATGAATACGCAAACACAAACATTATTTCAATACTACTCATGAAGATAAAAAAAAAGTCATTAAAAATAGAAAACAGTAGACAATATCCAAACACGGGGAGAAGAAAGAAAGCCTTCACCCGTCTGCAAAACCACAGGCCAGACCAGTTTCACAAAGACTGTATAACTGCATCCAGCACCTAATGTCTGTCAATACCAGTCATTATAAGATGACCTCTACATTTACCTGTTAGTGTTGGCATATGCAGCCACCAGTACCAGGAACTTGCTGTTTACGTCTTCCTTTGATCATGCATCATCATTTTCCATTTAATCACCCAAAATCAACTCCACCTTTTTTTCTTGCTCCCCTACCCTCACTTGCGCATCCCACCACTAATCATTGTAAAAATAAATTGATGTGTTTCTTCTAACCAGGATGAGTGATTTGTGTTTAACAGATAGAATAGATGACATCTTATCAGATACGAAAAACAGTACTGTAATTTTAATGCTATTCATTGTGTATTCAAATGCATATCATTTTCTTATATATAATGTTGGAGTACATGATCTCTTAAACTATTGCTTCTCTTCATTGCATTTTTGGTGTTTGTAAATTTTAAGACACTTTATTGTAATGTGACTTCTATAGTGCAGTGGCATTATAAGTCAATAAAGATAGATTTGCCAAGGGCCCAATGCTTCTCCACAATCCTCCTACCTATTCTGGTGCATATTTATCCATGCTTCTTCCTATCCCGACTCACTCATCGATTGTAAATAATATTATGTGTAATACATACCTATATACAGTTGCGATAATTTAATAACATGTTAATGCACTATGAAATTTCACTTTCGCCTTATTATGTGTTTTTGCAACACCTGATAGACTTACAGTAGGTCTCCCTCCCTTATTTTAAGTTTGGCAATGCTACAGATTGCTAGCTGTCATTTATACAAGGTGTGAAACTTTGCTTCTGCCATTTTTCCCCAATATTGAGGCTTTAATGAAACAAATTGGTTACACATGTATCATTCACTGTATTTTCCATCGCTGGCCACTACTTTCTCCCATCTTTTGGGCAATGTACGAATCCCGCATCGAAAAAATTGTTCATCTTTTGAAGCAATCCACGAATTGATCCAATTTGTAGCTTCTTCATGAGATCGGAAGTGTTGGTCAGCCAGGCCATGTGCCATTGATCTAAACAGATGATAGTCAGAGGGAGCAATGTCTGGAGAACATGGGAGTCAGGTAGGGCTTCCCATTTTAATGTTTAGAAGTACATTTCGACCTCTTTTGCAATGTGGGGTCATGCTGCAAAATCTCTTTATTGTGCCTCTCACTGTATTGCGGCCGTTTGTCTTTCAATGCGCCCGTCATTGTTTTAACACCTCATAGTACAAGACGCCGAACTGGTCCCACTAAATGCAGAGCATGATCTTGGAGCCGTGAATATTCGGTTTGGCCGTCGACGTGGAAGCATGGCCGGGATATCCCCATTGTTTAGGGTTATCGTAATGAACCCATTTTTGTCCCCGGTTACAATGTGATGCAGATATCCCTTCCATTTTTGCCTCTGATGCAACTGTTCACAAACACACAAATGCTGTTCACCGTCTCTTGGTTTCAGCTCACAGGGGACCCAAGTTCCTTCTTTTTGAACCATGTCCATAGCATTGAGACATTTTGAAATGGTTTGCTGTGTCACTCCCACTAATCGTGCCAATTCTTCTTGAGTTTGAAGCAAGTCTTCACTCAGCAATGTCTCCAATTCTGCATGTTCAAAAACATTCTCTCTTTCACCACTATGCCGGTCTGCGACGTTAAAATCACCGTTCTTGAAGCATTGAAACCACTCGCAACACATTCTTTCACTAATAGCATCCTTACCATACATACTTGAGAGCATTTGAAGAGACTCAGCCGCTGTTTTCTTCATATTGAAACAAAACAGTAACATATGATTCTTCAGTGTCACCTGGTGTATTTCTTGCTTGAACAGTCCATGGGTGTACTGTTCGAGCAAAACGGTAACACCCCCCACAAATGACGAGAATTAGGCTCGTACACTGACATTTTGAATCAAGAACAACTTTATGATGCATACACAAATAGAGTAATGATTGAATGAGGTTACGCTGACCGAGGTCCAAGCTAACTGCCTGACATCTGCGATCTGTTTCTTTCGACCGCTATGTACATGGTGGCAGCCAGTCAAGGAAATTGGTTTAAAAAATGTATTTCAAAGGCGCAGTCAAATCTTTAGAAGTTTACTCCTAGATTAACTTATGCTGTGCCTACGTGACACAAGTCGCCTGTCTTTCAAAACTGAGGCAGTTCTGTCGAGTTAAAGCTGCTGACAAGAGACACCCTGAGACCTCTGCTGAAATGTATTCACGCCATTGGTTTTAGCCAATAGTGTGTGTGGGATACAGGTCACGTGTGTGGATGCTAGAGAGTTCTGCGGTGTGGAACACGGTTGCCTCACTCTGCTGCAATCCAGACCTCGAGCAGAACAGACGTCTTTTTGGAAGGCAGAGCCTCTGGCTCTGGCAGCCACCAATGTAAGTTAACATGAACTGCTTCCCCTTCCGTTGCCCATATCAATTAATCGTTTGACCTCCTAGACCAGCCATAAACCTGCTAACTTCTGACCGTAGGCGCACTCCTTGTATGCCATACGCTGAAATACTGTATATTATCTTTCCTGTTCTGTCATTTAACAGCAGCCCTGGATGCCCACTCTCAACTCCCGTCCACTCGACCTCCTGCACATTGTCGTCACGAGGCATATGTAACAACCTTCCCCCCTTCCCTGCCCATATACAGTATAGCTACTTACCATTGTCGCCACCTATCGGGAAACGGTGTAATAAAAGTTGTACACGATGTATAAGCTGAGATTATTTTGTACTCCTCCCACTGTGTTGTCTTGTCATTCTGCCTTCCCTTCACTTTCCAAACCATCCTCCCTTACTCATACCACACGTATTAATGATGAACTTTTGTTGGGATGTGATCTTTTGTGCCTTTATGATTCTTATTTATCATGAAGGAATAAACCCTTTACATTTATTTTATGGTCTTACAGTTGATTTTGTTAACTGTCCATCAAAATTTGACACTAGATCCTAGGACCCCTACAATCATGCTACCTAGTTATATGTTATGATTGCTAATTTTGTAATGGCATAGCACTGTCAGTTGAGCACCAATGTTACAATAGATAATATTTGACATAATGAGATTTTCACTCTGCATTGGAGTGTGTGGTGATATGAAACTTCCTGGCAAATTTGTGTGCCGGACCGAGACTCAAACATTGGACCTTTGCCTCTTGTGGGCAAGTGCTCTACCAACTGAGCTACCTATGCATGACTCACGCTCCGTCCTCACAGCTTTTCTTCCACTAGGAGATGAGGTACTGACAGAAGGAAAGCTGTGAGAATGGGGCGTGAGTCATGCTTCGGTAGCTCAGCTGGTAGAGCACTTGCCCGCGAAAGGCAAAGGTCCCGAGTTAGAGCCTCGGTCCGGCACACAGTTTTAATATGCCAGGAAGTTTCAATTCTTGACATGATATTCTGAAATTAGGTTTTTCTGTGGTATGTTAACTAGTTTGTTGATGAACCCATATGTTTGCTCTTAATGTGTCATACAGAATTTGTGCACGTATGGCAGCTGTGATGTTTTTTGACAGACTAAAGATGGGCATTGCCTAAAATGCATTAATAAGAAAATTTAAATTACAATTGGGCTCTTCTTGTTAGTGACTCAAAACGGTAATAGATACATGCTCAGTTACTCATATAATCGTCATGGGCCTCTTGAGTGACTTCAGTTTGAAAATTTAACTGGAAACTTCAATAAATTATCACTACAATTACATATCTTGCATCTCAAAACAGCTTCTGTGTTCCAGTTACAATATTTAGCTGTCACTTACCTGTTATTGCTTGTTTAACATTTAGTCAACTATCTGGTGATTAAAATTTTACATTCCACCTCATTTCCTCATGCATTTATTAAAAAAGGAAATAATTGAAAATACTCACAACTTAGAAATAATAGTACTTCGTTGTTAGAAAACCCACCTTTATTTGTTCTATTTCATGATCCTGCCATCTATTGTTTCTACCTTTTTTAAAATTCAATCATTTTACAATTTTTTGTTATCTTTAGTGTATTTCAAAATATATAGCAGGTGAAGATGATGTGACTTACCAAATGAAAGTGCTGGCAGGTCGACAGACACACAAACGAACACAAACATACACACAAAATTCAAGCTTTCACAACAAACGGTTGCCTCATCAGGAAAGAGGGAAGGAGAGGGAAAGACGAAAGGATGTGGGTTTTAAGGGAGAAGGTAAGGAGTCATTCCAATCCCGGGAGCGGAAAGACTTACCTTAGGGGGAAAAAAGGACGGGTATACACTCGCACACACACACATATCCATCCACACATATACAGACACAAGCAGACATAGTCTGCTTGTGTCTGTATATGTGTTGATGTATATGTGTGTGTGCGAGTGTATACCCGTCCTTTTTTCCCCCTAAGGTAAGTTTTTCCGCTCCCGGGATTGGAATGACTCCTTACCTTCTCCCTTAAAACCCACATCCTTTCGTCTTTCCCTCTCCTTCCCTCTTTCCTGATGAGGCAACAGTTTGTTGCGAAAGCTTGAATTTTGTGTGTATGTTTGTGTTCGTTTGTGTGTCTGTCGACCTGCCAGCACTTTCATTTGGTAAGTCACATCATCTTTGTTTTTAGATATATTTTTCCTACGTGGAATGTTTCCCTCTATTATAACCATATAGCAGGTGATTCATACAAGCTACTGAAATACCAAGATGAGTTTAATCACAGCACTCCCAGAAATTCTATAGAATGAGTTAATACTGTGGTTAAGATCACTTTACAGAGAACTCGCTAAACAATCATTTAAAGTCTCATGTTGCAGTTTACCACTGTATTTGGTGAGATGCCAGTGTTTATTTAGGCAAATATATTATTGACTTAACGTGAAAGTTCAGTGGTTTTTAGAATACATGAGATTTGAAAATATATTCCAATTATTAGACAAAATTTACTTCCTGTATTTGCCTTTATAGTGCATCTGAATTCAATTATCCGTACTCTTTACTTTCACTTGGTTCTTTTATTTCACTGCATCAATTCACTTTCTTGTATTTTATTGTTTTGACAAATGCCTGCCAACTCATCAGACCTAACATATTTAACCTGTAACTAGTACCACCAGATTGGCTGTGTTTACAGCAAGGAAGTTTGTGACTACACCATTTTTTGTTTTAGTGTGGTGAGACTGACACCATCCTACTGCTTGAAAGATTGCTCTCCCAGACAGAAGTGGTGTTACATTCTCATAATGAAATGAAAGTAAGTGAACAGATATGTTAATGTTGAGGTGTAACATGAATTTATGAGGACCAGGAAGCTTGCTGTTGGTTGTGTTTCTATGTACAAAAGCTGTTGTATACGTGTGTCCACATAGCATAAAACTAGTTACGGATTGTGACACACACATCACCAACATTTGGAACTGGCCAAAGACCAAAACTGGCCAGTAATGCAATGAAGGCATCTTGCACAATAACACAGACAGCCTACAGTGGTTTCTCGAAATGGTTTCGTCGTTTAGAAATGTGACAGATAAATGGTTCTCTTCAATAATAATAATAATAATAATAATAATTGTGACAGATAATAATAATAATAACCCCCGTGGAGGCCAGGGAAAAGGATAGGCCTCCGGTATGTTCCGCCAGTCGTAAAAGGCGACGAAATGAACAAACCACTAATAGGGCTAACCCCCCTTTTAGTGTGATTAGTTGGTTCAGGACAGAACTAATGAAGCCTCGGACAAGCACTGTCATGGTCGGGGACGACGCTTGAACCCTATGCCCGTCCACAATGGTAATGACACTGCTAGCCACACGGAAAATGATTTAAATCCAAATAGAGGTGTTTTGCAGGATATGCTTCCTGCAACCACCCTAGAAGGAAAACAAAGACAGAGGATGAGATGGTCAGATGAAGTTAACCGACACCTCACGTTCTGTTATTACCAACCAACAAACTTAGGAACCAACACAACTGGATACATATCACAAGTATACACAAAATTTATTACCAGATACCCAGAATTAAATTTTTTAACAGAACAACGACTAGCTGATCAGATCCGTCTAATAATCAAAAATAACAGGATACCCCAGTCAGAATTAGAAAACATCAAACAAAAAGTACAACAAATACTGGAACAAAATAATGTGCAATCAGAAGAAGAAGAAGAAAATACAGTAATGGACTCAAACATCCCAGAGTAAACAAACAAAGAACAACATGCATCAATTAAACAATCAGTGGAAAACGAAATCTTAAGACAGTCACCAGAATAAGCACAAATAGAACATGAAGTGACGCACATGTTAGATATAGAAGAAAAATTTCAGCTGACATATATAGAATACAAAGACACAAATACAGACATTAGACCATTCTTGCATAGACCACCAAATAACCCACAAGTCGAAACAACAATAACAACTATCAACACAATCATACACAACAAAATAAATGAAAATACAACTATGGAAGAGTTACAACTACTAGTTTATATAGTAGCACTCACTACACTAAATATACACACTAGGCAGAGATCAGAACAAACCAACACACAGAAGAAACCCACAAAACCAGCATGGCAACACAGGCTACAGATCAGAATAGAAAAACTGAGAAAAGACATCGGACAGCTAACACAATTTATAAGAAATGAAAGATCAGACAAAAAACGAAAAAGGTTAGGCAAAATCTCACAACAAGAAGTGATAGAGCAATTAGATGAAAAGAAGCAGAAATTACAAGCATTGGCCAAACGACTTAGAAGATACAAAAAAAGTGAAAATAGAAGGAAACAAAACCAAACATTCAACACAAACCAAAAGAAATTTTACCAGACAATAGATAACACACACATTAAAACAGACAATCCACAAAACATAACAGACATGGAACTCTTCTGGAGCAACATGTGGTCAAACCCGGTACAGCATAACAGGCATGCACGGTGGATACAAGCAGAAACAGACACATACAAGATGATACCACAAATGCCTGAAGTGATAATTTTGCAACATTAAGTCACCCAAGCAATTAATTCTACTCACAATTGGAAAGCCCCTGGAAAAGATAAAATAGCAAATTTCCGGCTAAAGAAGTTCACCTCAACACATTCACATCTAACTAAATTGTTTAACAGTTACATTGCAGACCCATACACACTGCCTGATACACTTACACATGGAATAACTTATCTGAAACCTAAAGATCAAGCAGACACAGCAAACCCAGCTAAATATCGCCCCATAACATGCCTACCAACAATATACAAAATATTAACTTCAGTCATTACACAGAAGTTAATGACACATACAACACAGAACAAAATTATAAATGAAGAACAAAAAGGCTGTTACAAAGGAGCACGAGGATGTAAAGAGCAACTGATAATAGATGCAGAGGTGACATATCAAGCTAAAACTAAACAAAGGTCACTACACTACGCATACATTGATTACCGAAAAGCTTTTGATACTGTACCCCACTCATGGTTACTACAAGTATTGGAAATATACAAAATAGATCCTAAATTGATACAGTCCATAAACATAGTAATGAAAAATTGGAAAACCACACTTAATATCCAAACAAATTCAAATAATATCACATCACGGCCAATACAGATTAAGCGTGGAATATACCAAGGAGACTCATTAAGTCCTTTCTGGTTCTGCCTTGCTCTGAACCCACTATCCAACATGCTAAATAATACACATTATGGATACAATATTACTGGAACATACCCACACAAAATCAGACATTTGCTATACATGGATGATCTAAAACTACTGGCAGCAACCAATCAACAAGTCAACCAATTACTAAAGATAACAGAAGTATTCAGCAATGATATAAATATGGCTTTTGGAACAGACAAATGTAAGAAAAATAGCATAGTCAAGGGAAAACACACTAAACAAGAAGATTACATATTGGATAACCACAGTGACTGCATAGAAGCGATGGAAAAAACAGATGCCTATAAATATCTAGGATACAGACAAAAATAGGAATAGATAATACAAATATTAAAGAAGAACTAAAAGAAAAATATAGACAAAGACTAACAAAAATACTGAAAACAGAACTGACAGCAAGAAACAAGACAAAATCTATAAATACCTATGCCATACCAATATTGACCTACTCATTTGGAGTAGTGAAATGGAGTAACACAGACCTTGAAGCACTCAATACACTTACACGATCACAATGCCACAAATATAGAATACATCACATACATTCAGTAACAGAAAGATTCACATTAAGCAGAAAGGAAGGAGGAAGGGGATTTATCGACATAAAAAACCTACATTATGGACAGGTAGAAAATTTAAGAAAATTCTTTATACAACGAGCAGAAACTAGCAAAATACACAAAGCAATCACTCATATAAATACATTGGCTACACCACTACAATTTTATAACCACCTCGACAACCCTTTAGATCACATAACATCAATAGATACGAAGAAAGTAAATTGGAAAAAGAAAACACTACATGGCAAGCACCCGTATCATCTAACACAGCCACACATAGATCAAGACACATCCAACACATGGCTAAGAAAAGGCAATATATACAGTGAGACAGAAGGATTCATGATTGCAATACAGAATCAAACAATAAACACCAGATATTACAGCAAGCATATTATTAAAGATCCCAATACCAGAACAGATAAATGCAGTCTTTGCAAACAACAAATAGAAACAGTAGGTCACATCACAAGCGGATGTACAATACTAGTAAATACAGAATACCCCAGAAGACATGACAATGTAGCAAAAATAAAACATCAACAACTTGCCATACAGCATAAACTAATAAAACAACACGTTCCTACATACAAGTATGCACCACAAAATGTACTGGAGAATGATGAATACAATTTATACTGGAACAAAACCATTATAACAGATAAAACAACACCACGTAACAAATCTCACATCATACTCACAAACAAAAAGAAGAAATTAACACAACTAATCGAAATATCCATACCCAATACAACAAATATACAGAAGAAAACAGGAGAAAAAATTGAAAAATACATCCAACTGGCTGAGGAAGTCAAGGACATGTGGAATCAG
This sequence comes from Schistocerca americana, assembly GCF_021461395.2. NCBI lineage: Eukaryota > Metazoa > Arthropoda > Insecta > Orthoptera > Acrididae > Schistocerca > Schistocerca americana. Next base: position 65,995,499 of record NC_060129.1, read on the forward strand.
GATAAAGTTGACATTATACCGATTATACTATCAACTACAGGAGTCATACCACACAATATCCACCAGTACATCAACGCACTACAGCTACATCCAAACTTATTTATACAACAACAGAAATCTGTAATTATTGATACCTGTTCAATTACCCAGAAGTTCCTAAATGCAATGTAACATATACCGTACAGTTAAAAGGAAGTCATGCTTGATCAAGATCCGTGTCACTTTCCATTTTTAACTAGACATAACGTCTGAGAAAGAAAAGAAATAATAATAATAATAATAATAATAGTAATTATAATGACAAGAACTTTATTCATCATCTTATGATACAAGGATAATTTTGCTTAATTCATGAGTTCATAACAAAGGGCTACACATATGGACATTTTTTACAACAAACTTTGATACAATAAGGCACAGGTCTAAAAGTAATTTACTTGTAGGTGAGCCTTCATTTGAAGGAAGAGAGCCTTTCACCTTAACAGCTAAGATGTGTATCAACAATATAAGGAAAATACAGATTACTAGTCACTAAAAATACAACACATTGAGTTACAGACAAGACAGGCATAATAAAAAGACACTTTAAACCAAAGCCTTCTTTGTTTTAAAAAAGGAAGACAAAAACACCCCCCCCCCCCACACACACACACAGTGAATGAATGACTGTGTATCTGTGTTTAATTTTCTGAATAAGGCTTTGGCAGAAAGGTAATGCTTCACGTCCTTTTGTTGTGCCTGTTGACAACTCAACATGTCTTCTTTAAGGTGAGAGGCGATCTACCTTCTCCTCATATTATTGTTATTCCAGCCTGAAGTTTCCACTGATTGATTTCAACTGAGATCTAATTTATTACATTAGTTACTTAAGAAATAACTTAAAATTAATACTGGATAATAAAGTATTTCTATTAAATGATGCTAAGAGTACATAATGAGGCCTATAAGAAAATGCCTTTATTCAGTGTAAAACCGAGATACTCATCCAGTGGCTAATGTGGGTTGGCAATAAATATTCTTTCTAGTTTGGCTTTAAATTTTGCAGTGGAGAGTGATCTGACTGAAATGACAAGCATCAATCCTGCATCTAGTAGGTTTCTCTGATAAAGTGCAGTTTGGTGGCTTATAAGATGAAATTGATATACGTTTCTGGTATTATGCTTGTTCAGGTCAGCGTTTACATTTAGACTAAGAGCTTGGGGCAACATAATCGGTTTAAAAGTATATACTGACCAGCAAGAATACTATGATCATGAACCTACTATCAATATAAACCCATTCAGGCAATAGCAGTGTCACCTGGTGAGGAATGACTGCTGGTGAGACACACACATGGCGCATTGTAGTATCAGTGAATATGCTGTCCGTGTATAGAATGGGCAAGACCCATGACCTTTCTGAATTTCACCAAGGGCAGATTGTGATGGCCTGCAGGCTCAACATAAACATTTCAGAAACGGCACCACTTGTTGGGTGCTTAAGCAGTGCTGTGGTGAGTGTCTTCAACAGGTGGTGAAACTAACTACAGGCATCATGGGGTTGCATGACCACCCCTCAGTAGAGATGTCGGACAGTGTAGGCTGCTGGGCAGACTGTGGCGGAATGAACATCAGAATGTAATGCTGGGCTGTGTGTGTGTGTGTGTGTGTGTGTGTGTGTGTGAACACACAGTGTACAGAACACTTCTAATGATGGGATGCAGCAGCTGACAATCCGGGCATATGCCAATCTTGACACCACGACATTGGCAAGTGTGACTGCAATGGGCGCGAATCTGTTGTCCTCCAGGGTAACAGCTCCTCGATACCTGTACTGCAGAATCCAACAAGTTGGCTGCACCTCCATTATGCTATGGGCATCCACAGGTCCAGTGGAGCTCGTGCGAGGCACCACGATGGCCGAGCAGTGTCGTACACTGGTTGCACATATACACTCCTTCAGGACAATCGTGCAGAGTGTAATGGTACTTGAATTATGTAACCATTATGGCAGCTCACCTGAACCTCTCGATACCAGCATTATTCTACTGTGTTTCTGTAAAGTAGTTAACATATTTCTGAGACAACATTCAGATTCGATTTCGTTAATGTAGAGATACTTTGATACATTGATATGTTTATGTTGCAATGATATTATTCTTATGTGTATTCTTTCTTTTATCACTATGATCTTTGACGTACTTGTAAGTCTTGATTTTTGGGCGCGTAAGCGATTATCAGTAAGTTAGAGAGTCGGACCTTGAGAAAGTCAAATCTTGGACGTCATGTTGAAAAGACGTATATTGTAGTCAGCTTATAAAATGTGAACAGTGAGGAAGATGTTTTCAAGTATGTTTTGTATTGTGAAGTGATGTTTTGTGTGTTAGAGATATTGCAACAAAAGCAATAAAAAGGAAGTGTAACTTAAATTCAGAGTGCTAATTATTTTTTACATCATCATTGTGCTAACTTTCAAAGGTTTAATCTTCAAAGAATGCTTTGTGAAACACATCTATAAAACTTTTGAATATAGCAGAATAAAACCTAGGCCTCTTTGCATCCGAGCTTGGAATCACCACCACCTAGATTTTCGACAATTGAGCCACGATTTTACAATGAGACCAGTGTGGGAAATACGAAAAGATAAGTGCCTAGTTTATTCATTATTACATGAAATGACTTTATTAACTGTGCTACAATGACACCTGCCACATAACAACTTAGTTGTTGCCCGAAAATGCAGTATTTAGCAGCGTGAGCAACACCACAATCATTATTAAATTTTGACCTTTGTTGTGGTAGGGTTGTTAGAAGAGCCATATTTCAACAAGATAATGTGCCATGTTACAACACCAGGAGTGTGATGGCGTGGTTCAAGGAACACAGTGGCGAGTTCCAATTGGTATGCTGGCTCCCTAAATAACCAAACCTGAACTCGATTGAACACATCTGGGAAGTGATTGGAAGTGTCATCAGAGCTCATTGCACTTCTCCCCAGAATTTACAGGAATTAGGTGACCTGTGTGTCCATACGGGTTGTCAGCTCCCTTCATAGACCTACCAATGCCGCACTGCTTCCGTGCCGTGATGCGTCACTGCTGTTATCCGTGTCCGAGCTGATCCTACAGGGTATTAGGTAGGTGGCTATAACATTCTGGCTGATAAGTGTACAAATGTATAACAGTTAATATCCCAGCTTTAGGGAATTGAACACAGCACGAGTCTCTTAGTTCTGCACCACAAATTATTCTTACAGCCTTCTACTCCAACTTTAAAAGCGTATGAAGATTTGCTCGTGTTTGGCATCCCATACGTCTAATCGATACTTTATACTAGAATACATTGACATATGATAAGCAGACAAAATGTGGGTATTGTTTCGGTATTTGCTCTACATATTTATCGCAAATACATTTTAAGCCAGTTTACTTTCCGGTGAGTGAACATATGTATCCCAGTGTTGTTACTCCCATGATTTTGATATATATTGCTTTGATGGCAATATCAGTTCCACAGCACAGCTGAATTTCAAAATATGTCTTGTGGGATTAAAATCCATTACTGCTGTTATCTTGTGTTGACAATGAGAGTACTTTCATTTAAATACTGAACTATATAATTTGTAATACAGTTTCATAGTGATCTTTATGCCTGCACACAATGAATGTAGCATCAGTATACAGAACTAGTTTTGAATTTGGGGAGCAGTATTTTGTCATTTACATAAAAAAAAATCAACAAACGAAGGCAGCAAAGTGCAAAGCCGAGGGTACCCTGTATTACATATCAGTGCACACAGATCTGTGTGTGCCACTCATCATTCTTAAGAGTGAAAACTGATTTTTGTGAGATCAGATTTTCTAAGACTAAAAAGAAGATATAAGATGTAGACTGGCAATGGCAAGGAAAGCGTTTCTGAAGAAGAGAAATTTGTTAACATCCAGTATAGATTTAAATGTCAGGAAGTCGTTTCTGAAAGTATTTGTTTGGAGTGTAGCCATGTATGGAAGTGAAACGTGGACAGTAAATAGTTTGGACAAGAAGAGATAGAAGCTTTCGAAATGTGGTGCTACAGAAGAATGCTGAAGATTAGATGGGTAGTTCACATAACTAATGAGGAGCTATCGAATAGAATTGGAGAGAAGAGAAATTTGTGGCACAACTTGACTAGGAGAAGGGATCAGTTGGTGGGGCATATTCTAAGGCATCAAGGGCTCATCAATTTAGTATTGGAGGGCAGCATGGAGGGTAAAAATCGTAGAGGGAGACCAAGAGATGAATACACTAAGCAGATTCAGAAGGATGTAGGTCGCAGTAGGTACTGGGAGATGAAGAAGCTTGCACAGGATAGAGTAGCATGGAGAGCTGCATCAAACCAGTCTCAGGACTGAAGACCACAACAACAACAACAAGACTGAACAATTATCAGCATAATTACCCAGCAATTTTCCCTGAGTGTTTACTATCTCTCTCCATAAGCAACTGATGGAGATTAGCTAAAACAATATCTGTACTTGCAGATGGAGGTCTGTCTATATCCAAAATTGTGTGTCCTTTCACAACTACAGTTAATTGCAGAAAGTTCAGTGTCACCTTCAACACTTAAAGAACTTACATCTTTGGGGCCCTAATTTTTGCCACTTTTGCAACATCACCTTAAGGCTTGATCTCCCTGTTAAATGATGAGCAGAAATGCTTTGTTAATGGGTGCATAATAAGGTTCTTTTTTGGTATACCTGTGCTCTGTAATATCTGAAACATTTGGTTTATTAACACATGCAATGATGTCCAAATCTTTGTGCTTACTTCCTCAGCTTGTAAAGTTTTGGAGGATAATCTTCAAACTGTATTTGGATTGGTGGATCATATCTGCAGATTTAATTCCAACTTGTGTGTTATCTAAATTTGTATAGTCACCACATTTTTTAATTTTTTATTTTTAGTTTGTAGCCATAAATATCCTCATTAAGCTAATCAGATGTACATGTCAAACTGGGAAAAGGACACAAAATGGCTACACACAATAATAATAAAAAGAAAGATTCCAAAGGAGTTCCTGACAGCTAAATGTAAAAGTCGTTTGTTTTTGGATATATTACATCCAAAAGCTTAAGAAGGCTGTTAGTTTAGTATCTTCAAGGCATAATGCTGCTCCACTGAGCATCACAATAAACAGCCTGAGATAGTAGAGTACTGTGATACTACCTAAGAAGAAATTGATGCACCACTGGATGTGAAGTGCACAATTTACTCCACACAGCAGGTGCTCCAGAAGATGGACTCTCACTGTGCTGTGCCATCATGTATATTTCTCTGGTAAATACATAAGTGGTATATTCTACACTGACAGAAAATTGAATAATCACATTTTTGCTTAAAGTTCCTTAAATGGCAATTGATGAGACCATATCTGAAAAGACAGCTATCAACCCCACTTTCCACAGGAGGTAGGACTACAAATTACCAAAATTCTGAAATGTGAAACTTGTAAACCTGGAGTTGATCTAGCAAAACAAGTAAGGTCTGACATGTGTCCCAGATCAGACGAGAAAACAAAAGGTTACTGTCTTAGCTATAGCACACAAATATGCAGTGACTAAGAAGTGGGTGTGATGACTATGTACACTCTTTGACATAAAACTCGACCGGCGGCCGGCCGCTTCAGAGGCTAAGTCCGCGCCGATCGCGACATGGGACAAAAAAACTGGCCAACTCGCTAATTCTCTAAGTCCAGTTATCTACACAATCTGGCAACACTGTAGACTGCGGCACTTCCTGGAGGAAAACTTGTCCCACGATAGAGAAACCCTAGGCTGATTACGCCTGTGGTCTAGCGGTAGCGTGCGTTGTTTCTGTTCATAATGTCAGTGGATTGAGAGCAGCTGGCATAAAATATTTTTATAGCCTCTTCTGTCTGAATGCTGAAGACGTGAATGTAATGGTAGCGCAGATTCAATCTATTTCGCTTTGTGACACGCCGGTATCAAAATTTTATCCAGTAACGATTTTGCAGCAGATTTCCTGCAGACTGTCCTCCTCTGGACGCCGTATGCGGCAAAGCTCCGGGATCCATTTGCTGGCTACTGGCAGCGGCCGTGGCGACAGCAGCGGCGCTGCACTCCCCCGTTCTTTATCGAAAGCGCCTGCTACCGCTCATCGCTTTTGATGATTTAAAACGCTTTATTATTAAATGTTGCTCCACAGAAAATTTCTACAATTTCCATTCACGCTCAAAAGCAACGGAGACAGACGCCCTGATTAGTAGGCGGGTATTATATTACATTAATCGGCAAGAGCTGAGTATGGCCCGAAATTAATTTTATAGACTGGGACGAAATTAAACCACCTCACTACATTCGATGAATTTATAAATGCTTCATACCTCGTTTCTTTTCCTTTCAAACTCAATTATTTGTGCAACATTTGGTCAATGTTTGGATGTTTTCGTCAAGCCAGAGTGAGCGTCTGTGGTGTAAAGTGTATTACAGTTCTTGTTTCATTCCTTATGGTAAGTCTATGCGATAAACTGTGTGAATACCTTGCAATGCATGCTCTGTAGCAGTGCAGGAACACTGCACATTTGGAGTTCCATGTATGGGTTCATGAAGTATTTATTGTTGATCGGAAGTGATAGTTAAGGTCATCAGATTTAAACCAGAAAACTTTGTCGTTTGAAGGTTTCAGAGAACGGAAAGGAATTGCTAACGCCGGTGTTAGAAAACGTCTACAGTTAAATGCTATTGCAAAAATTTAGAAGAAGGGAACTATATTAATGAACATGTGCACTTCATAAACAACCTTCTGACATGTTAGACCTATATGACGAACAAAGCTCAAATTTATATCGTTGACAGTCGGTTTGAATCTTTTCAGGACCTATTTTACAGTGAAGCACCTTGGAATTTGCAAAGTCGAATCGCACGAAGGTTGATGTTTAAAGGCATTCTTCAGATTTCGCATAAGAAATTTTTACTAGCAGTTTGCAACTCCATTAATTAAAATGGAAAGTAAAAGGTTGTAGTCAGCGGCTTCTACCGTGATTCGAACTGCTATGTCTTATAGTACAAGCACTGCAAAGCACAAGGGAACCTCTGAGCTAACGACACACTGGCGGCCAGAGGCGGACTATAGTCACTGCGATGTTGCCTGAGCCTCAAAACGCAACCTTAAACACACAGAGGAGGTGGAGATTACTGTTTTAACGTCCCGTCGACAACGATGTCATTAGAGACGGAGCACAAGCTCGGATTAGGGAAGGATGGGGAAGGAAATCGGCCGTGCCCTTCCTAAGGAACCATCCCGGCATTTGCCTGTAGCGATTTAGGGAAATCATTGAAAACCTAAATCAGGATGGCCGGGGGCGGGATTGCACCGTCGTCCTCCCGAATGCACACACAAACAGGTGTTACTTATGTGAAGAACGCCGTTCTTGGAGTCCAGAAATTAAATATACTTTCTAATTGTGTCATCTTGCAGTACGAGTCTTCGATGTGGGAAACGAATGTCAAGTGAATTTAGCGAGGTAACGCCGACCTACACCCGGAAGTAAATGCACTATCAGAGTGTTGACAAATACTTGCTACGACGCTGCCATTCCTCGGCTCTCTGACGAGGCAGCTCTTCAGCGAAATGCTTGCCGTGATTCTCCGATACGGTTCTTCAGAGTGGAGACGCGCGCGCACGTTTGGTTTTTATGCGGCGTTCTCCCCTGATGGTTTCTGACGTCGCCTTGTGGGCTATGTATACATATGAGACATTCAATTATCATTAATCCAGAATGATACAAGTTTCAGCTTCCGGCGTGGAAGAAGGCTGTTGACGCCGACATTATATCATTTCAACGTAGGGAAAGCAAAACGGATCATTCAATGTTTCTCATTCAACATAAAGCATGTGAGATAAATTTCCGTAACGTACATAATCATCTAAAAATACAAACGAAGTAAAAATACACCGGAAGCTTATTCGACTTGAATATAATGTAAGATACCAAACGCTTTGCACCTCGATGTCGAATTTGTCCACTTGCAATCTTTTGCAGCATACACATAGAATGTCATGATTACCACGAGAATGAAGAAATATGTTGGTAAGGATGGAAGCAAGAAAGGACGCAGTCAACAAATATTCTATTCCTCATGGCATACATTTCATTTGACACGTAAGAAGAGGTAAAGCGGGAATTTACTTTCGTTAACACGAAAGATATGCCGCACATATTGATAACGAGGAAGTCTGCGTCTTCATACGTTTCCTTAGCAAATATCAACTTTAAATTGCATAACGCAAACAATTTTAACAGACGCGAATTCCTACCCAGCATCTATTGTCCCTGTTAACGAACGACGAGAGATGTTAAATATTGCTTCTTCACAAGTAACTTACTTGAAATGCCGTGAGGTAAAGCTGTGTGTTGGACACGGATTCGAACCCGGAACCTAATCGGATTGCTATCGAAGCACAGTCAAATGTGACATATCGGAATTTTGCGGCACTAGCTAGATGTTTTAACTGAAATGACGAGACGAAACATTATTTTTTTCCTTCCCAGGACTCCAACCCGGCACCTATCGCTGTTATATTCTAGAGAAAACGAACGTTAAATATGGGTTTGTTGCACCAGCAGTGACATGTGAGCATGTTTGAACTGAAATAATATGACGAAGAGTTCAGCGCTCACTGGGAATAGAGCCCCACACATATCGTTGTTGACTACACACAAAGAGAAGTCAGCTACCGAATTTTTCTCCACCAGCTGCTCAGTATAGCATCTCGAACTTACAGTCATCTCGCAAATAGTTCTGTGTCTCACTGGGAGTTAAAAACGTCAGATATCGTTAGTGTTGACAGCGAATGAAAATACATTAAAAATCAAAATTATTATCCACCAGCAGATAGATGTTCTCATGATAGAGCTTGATAATACATAATTAAATTCGATCCCATTCACGCGTAATATGTGAAGGTGTTGAGGAATCTGCAGTTTTGAACAAACAACAAATTGTAGCCGAGCTGTATTGCCACGAAGGGATCAAATTCCGCGTTAAGGGTGGTCTGAGTTGCATTCCCAGTTCAGAACCAACTTTATCGACATACAGAAGCTCAAATAAAAGATGGAATAAGTGTCCTGTGACCATACATAGCGTTTGTGTCGTCACTTGAAATAAATAACTAGTATAAGAAAGGTTACTGGTGATAGAGTTTCTACATGTCGCCACTCCAGACTTTATTGTGGTTCAACCTACCGTCTACTTGGTAAAGAAGGAATATCATCTTTAATGTGAATTTTCAGACCACGCAGCCATTATATCTCCTTCACTTGGTGTAGCCAGGAGAGAATGGAATCTGTCTCTCCCTATCTAAAATCATTGACAGAAGTGGGAATCGAACCCAGACCATAGGTATAACAACCTACCATCCGTCCAACAGACCACGAAATCCTCTTCTCTGCGAGTCATTTTTCTATCGTTACGCAGTTGCGCCACACTGGATGAGAATTCTGACACACAGGCTCCCTGTAGTAATTTGCAGCATGTTCAGTAAATTCATTTATTTGGTTGACCGAATCACCATGAACTAGCTGCCTCGGCTACCCAGTGCATACATTCGACTATTTTGTAATCACAGAAATAAAATCACGTAACTGCCACCTACACACAACTGCCAACAGTGTAGGATGCAGAAGTTTAAATAGGAAGTGTTCCTTTCCACTTGAGCTATTCTATTGCGCTATCTGTTACTAGAAAACGTCGCTCAGTCCAAAAGAAAAGCTGTAACTGTTTGTCTCTCAGAAGTCAAGACCTGGCCATATGCATAATCTCACAGTGCTGTGGAATCCAAAAGTTCTGGAGGAATAGTTGCCGAGCTCTGGAGCTGTTGTAGCTGCGTGTCAGCTTGTAGCATAGATAAGATGTCGCGAGTTCGAATACATTCAGTGCTACATTTAATAAAACGCAATTCTGCTCTCTGCTGAAGTTATCAATCTAATGGAACTTTGAACATAATTCCCTTCACTTCTCAACGCAAAGTAGTCGCATGTGGAAAAAGGACTAACTACTGTGACATTTTGTTCTATTCAGGTTTAATAGACAGCAGGCAGCAGATGCATCTCGAAGATGTGCAGGGAGAGCGCATCGTGCCATAACATGTCAGAAAAGTATTTTCTTCATTAGCCGTCGTGTGGTAGTGATATTTTATTCTTCTTCAAGCTTTGACAGCTTTAACTCAGAACAAGTTTTCTACATGCCTGTAATCAATAAACTGCATGTGCATTGTCAGACTGTCTACATCTACATCTATACTCCGCGAGCCACCTTACGGTGTGTGGCGGAGGGTACTTATTGTACCACTATCTGATCCCCCCTTCCCTGTTCCATTCACGAATTGTGCGTGGGAAGAACGACTGCTTGTAAGTCTCTGTATTTGCTCTAATTTCTCGGATCTTTTCGTTGTGATCATTACGCGAGATATATGTGGGCGGTAGTAATATGTTGCCCATCTCTTCCCGGAATGTGCTCTCTCGTAATTTCGATAATAAACCTCTCCGTATTGCGTAACGCCTTTCTTGAAGTGTCCGCCACTGGAGCTTGTTCAGCATCTCCGTAACGCTCTCGCGCTGACTAAATGTCCCCATGACGAATCGCGCTGCTTTTCGCTGGATCATGTCTATCTCTTCTATTAATCCAACCTGGTAAGGGTCCCATACTGATGAGCAATACTCAAGAATCGGACGAACAAGCGTTTTGTAAGCTACTTCTTTCGTCGATGAGTCACATTTTCTTAGAATTCTTCCTATGAATCTCAACCTGGCGCCTGCTTTTCCCACTATTTGTTTTATGTGATCATTCCACTTCAGATCGCTCCGGATAGTAACTCCTAAGTATTTTACGGTCGTTACCGCTTCCAATGATTTACCACCTATGGCATAATCGTACTAGAATGGATTTCTGCCCCTATGTATGCGCATTATATTACATTTATCTACGTTTAGGGAAAGCTGCCAGTTGTCGCACCATGCATTAATCCTCTGCAGGTCCTCCTGGAGTACGTACGAGTCTTCTGATGTTGCTACTTTCTTGTAGACAACCGTGTCATCTGCAAATAGCCTCACGGAGCTACCGATGTTGTCAACTAAGTCATTTATGTATATTGTAAACAATAAAGGTCCTATCACGCTTCCCTGCGGTACTCCCGAAATTACCTCTACATCTGCAGATTTTGAACCGTTAAGAATGACATGTTGTGTTCTTTCTTCTAGGAAATCCTGAATCCAATCACAAACCTGGTCCGATATTCCGTAAGCTCGTATTTTTTTCACTAAACGTGAGTGCGGAACCGTATCAAATGCCTTCCTGAAGTCCAGGAATACGGCATCAATCTGCTCGCCAGTGTCTACGGCACTGTGAATTTCTTGGGCAAATAGGGCGAGCTGAGTTTCACATGATCTCTGTTTGCGGAATCCATGTTGGTTATGATGAAGGAGATTTGTATTATCTAAGAACGTCATAATACGAGAACACAAAACATGTTCCATTATTCTACAACAGATTGACGTAAGCGAAATAGGCCTATAATTATTCGCATCTGATTTATGACCCTTCTTGAAAATGGGAACGACCTGCGCTTTCTTCCAGTCGCTAGGTACTTTACGTTCTTCCAGCGATCTACGATAAATTGCTGATAGAAAGGGGGCAAGTTCTTTAGCATAATCACTGTAGAATCTTAAGGGTATCTCGTCTGGTCCGGATGCTTTTCCGCTACTAAGTGATAGCAGTTGTTTTTCAATTCCGATATCGTTTATTTCAATATTTTCCATTTTGGCGTCCGTGCGACGGCTGAAGTCAGGGACTGTGTTACGATTTTCCGCAGTGAAACAGTTTCGGAACACTGAATTCAGTATTTCTGCCTTTCTTCGGTCGTCCTCTGTTTCGGTGCCATCGTGGTCAACGAGTGACTGAATAGGGGATTTAGATCCGCTTACCGATTTTACATATGACCAAAACTTTTTAGGGTTCTTGTTTAGATTGTTTGCCAATGTTTTATGTTCGAATTCGTTGAATGCTTCTCTCATTGCTCTCTTTACGCTCTTTTTCGCTTCGTTCAGCTTTTCCTTATCAGCTATGATTCGACTACTCTTAAACCTATGATGAAGCTTTCTTTGTTTCCGTAGTACCTTTCGTACATGATTGTTATACCACGGTGGATCTTTCCCCTCGCTTTGGACTTTAGTCGGTACGAACTTATCTAAGGCGTACTGGACGATGTTTCTGAATTTTTTCCATTTTTGTTCCACATCCTCTTCCTCAGAAATGAACGTTTGATGGTGGTCACTCAGATATTCTGCGATTTGTGCCCTATCACTCTTGTTAAGCAAATATATTTTCCTTCCTTTCTTGGCATTTCTTATTACGCTTGTAGTCATTGATGCAACCACTGACTTATGATCACTGATACCCTCTTCTACATTCACGGAGTCGAAAAGTTCCGGTCTATTTGTTGCTATGAGGTCTAAAACGTTAGCTTCACGAGTTGGTTCTCTAACTATCTGCTCGAAGTAATTCTCGGACAAGGCAGTCAGGATAATGTCACAAGAGTCTCTGTCCCTGGCTCCAGTTCTGATTGTGTGACTATCCCATTCTATACCTGGTAGATTGAAGTCTCCCCCTATTACAATAGTATGATCACGAAACTTCTTCACGACGTTCTGCAGGTTCTCTCTGAGGCGCTCAACTACTACGGTTGCTGATGCAGGTGGTCTATAGAAGCATCCGACTATCATATCTGACCCACCTTTGATACTTAACTTAACCCAGATTATTTCACATTCGCATTCGCTAATAACTTCACTGGATATTATTGAATTCTTTACTGCTATAAATACTCCTCCACCATTGGCGTTTATCCTATCCTTGCGGTATATATTCCATTCTGTGTCTAGGATTTCGTTACTGTTCACTTCCGGTTTTAACCAACTTTCCGTTCCTAATACTATATGCGCACTATTTCCTTCAATAAGAGATACTACTTCAGGAACCTTGCCCTGGATACTCCTGCAGTTTACCAATATTACGTTAACTTTTCCTGTTTTTGGTCTCTGAGGACGGACGTTCTTTATCAACGATGATAATGTCCTCTCTGGTAAGCCGTCAGGTATTTTTTTATCGTTTCGCCCAAGGGGGGGGTCCCTCTAACCTAAAAACCCCCGGGTGCACGCCACACGTACTCTGCTACCCTAGTAGCTGCTTCCGGTGTGTAGTGCACGCCTGACCTGTCTAGGGGGGCCCTACAGTTCTCCACCCAATAACGGAGGTCGATGAATTTGCAACCATTATAGTCGCAGAGTCGTCTGAGCCTCTGGTTTAGACCCTCCACACGGCTCCAAACCAGAGGACCGCGATCGACTCTGGGCACTATGCTGCAGATATTAAGCTCAGCTTGCACTCCGCGTGCGATGCTGGTTGTCTTCACCAAATCAGCCAGCCGCCGGAAGGAACCAAGGATGGCCTCAGAACCCAAGCGGCAGGCGTCATTCGTTCCGACATGTGCTACTATCTGCAGCCGGTCACACCCAGTGCGTTCAATAGCTGCCGGAAGGGCCTCCTCCACATTACGGACGAGACCCCCCGGCAAGCACACCGAGTGCACACTGGCATTCTTCCCCGACCTACCCGCTATTTTCCTAAGGGGCTCCATAACCCGCCTAACGTTGGAGCTCCCTATAACTAATAGGCCCGCCCTCTGTGACTGTCGGGACCTTGCCAGAGAATCGGCCACTGGCCCAACAGGCGAGGCATCCTGTGGTGGCTCGGAAACGATGTCATCACCACTAGGAAGCACCCCGTACCTGTTGGAAAGGGGTAAGGCAGCTGCCACGCGGCCAGATCCCACCTTCGCCTTTCGGCCAGGCACGCGCGAGCCCACCACTGTCCGCCATTCACCCTGGAGTGATGGCTGACCGGTAAGATGCTCACTGCCGGAAGACGCAGCGACATCAGGGGTTCCATGTGATTCCGAGGCCACCGAAGTAGGCATAGGTCTCACCACAGTTGCCCCAACGCCACTACGAGCCGACGCCTGCGCCTCGAGCTCGATGAGCCTAACAGACAAAGCCTCCACCTGCCCCCGAAGAGTGGCCAATTCTCCTTGCGTCCGCTCACAACAACCACAGTCCCTACACATGACTTTGTTTACCCTACTCAATACGGTGACAAATTCCCAAGATAATCTTCTGATGAGCTACTCTGATAATCAAGAAACACTCACTGAAATACGAGACGCGAAAACTACGCTAGGTTTTCCCAGAAAAACTATTAAAAAGCTAAGCGCAGCAAATAAGTACAAAAACGCTTTATACAAACAGTACTCGCTGCTGCTGGTGCTCTCGCTCTGCCTGTCACAAGACAACTGCTGATTCAAGTGACTAGTGGCTAACGGCCGCGAAACAAACAAAAGACGGTTTTAGGGCGCTTTCTGTTCTAAACGATCAAGAAAACACTAAGAAATCTAACACGAAAACTACGTAAAGTTTTATCAAGAACTGTTAGTTACTATGCAGAGCAGATAAACACAAATAGAATCCCTTCCTTAGTGGAAGGTCGTAAATAAAATGCAAAATAAACGCTTTATACAAACAGTACTCGCTGCTGCTGGTGCTCTCGCTCTGCCTGTCATAGGTAACATCAGAGAATTCGCATATATCGTTGATGATTAATTTCTCTCTCATGTTTACTATTGTTTTAACAACACTAAAGGAAACCTTACGAAAATTGTGCACTGTATTATAAGAAGTGAAATAAAACTAACCATGATAACCTTACGACGAAAGTATCTGTACACAAGCATGCCTCTATCGACACGAATTAGTAAAATACTACTCACTTAGATTTTGATTGGGTCTGTGTTTAATTGGTATGCTGTGTCATACTCAAGAGGTATGCAAATGTGGCATTTCATAAATATAGTTACGTATTCCTAGAAACCCAAAATTCGCTTGTCAGCAGCGGAAAGAGGCGTTACCTGTGGTGCAGCATTGTAAGTTTTTCAACATTGCACTATGAGCTGAAAGCGTTTTCTTGCGATTTCCTTATTGATGTTTGATCTGACTGCTTGTAGCTCTTTCACAGAAGGGATAAAAACGCTACAGTCAGTGAGACTGGAACTGCGAACCATAACAGACGCTGTTTCACAGGTCAGCACGTTACCACAGAGCTGGCGAGGAGGTATGGGTCTCAGTTTCCTATTTCGAAGGCAATAGGAACTAGAACTCGTAAACCGCTATTTAAAGGTCGAGATTAGTTGCGATTTCCACCTGCAACG
Source organism: Schistocerca americana (assembly GCF_021461395.2). Classification (NCBI taxonomy): domain Eukaryota; kingdom Metazoa; phylum Arthropoda; class Insecta; order Orthoptera; family Acrididae; genus Schistocerca; species Schistocerca americana. Next base: position 66,010,792 of record NC_060129.1, read on the forward strand.
ACTTTCCTGGGCTGAAAACCGTAAATTTTCAATCTTTTGTTACCCTTCAAGCGACAATAACTCAGATTATTCAATGGAAATAACAGTAAAATCAAGTGAACTTTGAGGCTTAATTCCGTGCACACCAGGAAGTAACTCGTCGATCACAGAGTTGCCAAACATACGTTGCCTTATTGCCAAATCTCAGTTACAGTACCAGCAGGAAGAAGACGAACCGATGTGATCCTACAGCGGTCTGGGAAGTGACCATAGCTGGTGTCTCCAAGTCGCGGCTGCTACGGCCTGGAATACGTAATGCGTCTGATTCGCTTTCTGTAACTAGGTTTAGGAACTGGAGCGTAGTTACTAATAATACTCAGAACTGACTGCAAACTGAGCATCATAAATCAGTAACTCTCATTGTTGTTTTTATATTTCTTTCGTAAGTGTACTCAAAACTAAGGAGAGAGAGAGAGAGAGAAATAAAAAGCAATGAGAGAGAGTGTAAAAAATTGTTGTAAAGAAATTGAATCATGGTATTTAAAGAAATCTTTCATTAAAATGACACGTTCCACATCATTACGAAATGTTGTATTCATGATCTATGGAACAAGAGGTAATCTAATGTAATCTAATCTAATATAATCACATCATATTGATGATTAGCCATGAAGAGTCATGAATTACCGAAATTTTTGCCAATACAAGTAACCAAATCTAAACTTGAAAATAAAAGACGACAATTTTTGTAATAAACCGTTACTCCTGTCAAGACCCTTTCGTCCCTGTTATCTAACCACGAAAGATGTCTGATATACCTCCATTCTGAAGTAACAAAGTGTGCATGCATTTAAAGATTAAGTGCATGATGTGAAGTTCTGTGACGGAGATACGAACCCAACACGTAATCCGATTGTTAACTAAGAAAAATCAAATGTTACGTATCGGTTTTTCTTACGAGCCGCTGGGTGTCTGAATCTAAAATAAGGATACAAACTTTTGTGCCTAAGCGACAATCGAACTGCACACCTACCGTGCATCCACGACTATAGCTTAAGTATCAGTTGCTTACTCATGAACAGTAAGATGTGTGCGTGTTTGACCAGAAATAACGACACCTGTTGCGATTGTTGGCAACACATGAACAGACATTGAAATTGCGCGTTAATTTTCACTAGCAGGTCGGTGTGCACCTGATAAAGCTAGAAATGAAATTATGAATATTTTTGTACTGGATCAGGTTTCAGACCCACATACTTACCTTTGGAGGAGACCTAGAGAAGATTGCAGTCTTGGTAAAAGGAACGAAATGACTGAACTATACTGTTCCGAGAGATTCAGATCCTCGAAAGAGGAGATACGAATTCGAATCACAGTCCAGCACCAAATTTTTAAACGTCTCTAGTTCAATCAAGTACAAGTAAAATAAGAGCCCTGTCCCTTTAAATGGCTATCGGTTCATCAAATAAAATAACATTTGCTAATGTAAGTAAGCTTACTGGCGACTGTATTTCTGTTTACCATGATTTCCGCTGTGTCATTTCCCAACGTTAACCGGCTCTGCCCAGTCGGTAATGAAGGAACGTGATGTTTGATGCGGATTCTGGATTATAACGTCTTTCTCTTGAGGTTACCAGAGGTAAAATAAATATGTTTGTGCCTCTTAAAAGTAAATGCCTGAACCCACGCATTGCACCTGTGATAGCTCGTTCCACCAGACCATTGTGGTCACATTACCCAGCCCCAGGAGTGTGCTGTAACGGATGATGTGCTTAGCTTACAAAATTAGTCACGGTGGAAAAAATGCGAGTCTATTAAATGGTCAAGTAGAAGCAAGCTTCTGACGCAGAGATTATGCTATTCTCATGTCAGCAGGATGTAAAGACTCTTCTAGGCATCATAGGCAGGATGTGAAGCCATTTTGATTTTTCACAAATTCAGCAAATTTCTTAGTTCGAGAAAATCCACTGTGAAGTGTGAAGTTGCCGGATAATTCGATTATTACTGTTATTATTAATATCATTTTATTCATACCGCTGCTGGAACTAACTTTGCCTCTTCATGAATATAGAATGGCAAGTCATTAATATATAATAAGAACAACAAAGGACCCAAGACTGACCCTTGTGGAACCCCATTCTTGATAGTTCCCCAGTTTGAGGAATGTGCTGATCTTTGCATGTTACGAGAACTACTTATTTCAACTTTCTGCACTCTTCCAGTTAGGTACGAATTAAACCATTTGTGCACTGTCCCACTCATGCCACAATACTTGAGCTTGTCTAGCAGAATTTCATGATTTACACAATCAAAAGCCTTTGAGAGATCACAAAAAATCCCAATGGGTGGTGTTCGGTTATTCAGATCTTTCAAAATTTGACTGGTGAAAGCATATATGGCATTTTCTGTTGAAAAACCTTTCTGGAAACCAAACTGACATTTTGTTAGTACTTCATTTTTACAGATATGTGAAGCTACTCTTGAATAGATTACTTTCTCAAAAATTTTGGATAAAGCTGTTAAAAGGGAGATTGGACGGTAATTGTTGACATCAGATCTATCCCCCTTTTTATGCAAAGGTATAACAATAGCATATTTCAGTCTATCAGGGAAAATGCCCTGTTCCAGAGAGCTATTACACAGGTGGCTGAGAATCTTACTTATCTGTTGAGAACAAGCTTTTAGTATTTTGCTGGAAATGCCATCAATTCCATGTGAGTTTTTGCTTTTAAGCAAGTTTATTATTTTCCTAATTTCAGAGGGAGAAGTGGGTGAGATTTCAGTTGTATCATATTGCATAGGTATGGCCTCTTCCATTAACAGCCTAGCATCTTCTAATGAACACCTGGATCCTACTATATCCACAACATTTAGAAAATGATTATTAAAAATATTTTCAACTTCTGACTTTTTGTTCGTAAAGTTTTCATTCAATTTTATGGTAATACTGTCTTCCTCTGCTCTTGGTTGACCTGTTTCTCTTTTAATAATATTCCAAATTGTTTTAATTTTATTATCAGAGTTGCTGATTTCAGACATGATACACATACTCCTGGATTTTTTAATAACTTTTCTTAATATAACACAGTAGTTTTTATAATTTTTGATAGTTTCTGGGTCACTGCTCTTTCTTGCTGTCAGATACATTTCCCTTTTCCGGTTACAAGATATTTTTATACCCTTAGTAAGCCATGGTTTGTTACAAGGTTTCTTACGAGTATATTTAACTATTTTCTTGGGGAAGCAGTTTTCAAATGCATTTACAAAAATGTCATGAAATAAATTATATTTTAAATTGGCGTCAGGTTCACGGTACACCTCATCCCAGTCTAACTGCTGTAGGCTTTCCCTGAAATTTGCAATTGTTAAATCGTTGACTGAACGTACTACTTTGGAGGACTGTTTAGTATTGCTGAATGGAGCTATGTCATATATTGTAACAAGCTGTGCACCATGATCAGAAAGACCATTCTCAACAGGCTGAGCATTTATCTGGTTAAACTTATCTTGGTCTATAAAGAAGTTATCTATCAGTGAGCTGCTATCCTTTACCACCCGAGTAGGAAAATCAATAACGGGTGCCAAATTGAAAGAACCGAGTAATACTTCAAGGTCATTTTTCCTATTACCCTCTTTCAGAGAATCTACATTGAAGTCCCCACAAATAATAATTTGCTTCCCCCTGTCTGACAGATAGCACAACAAGGAGTCCAAATTTTTCAGAAATAGATGAAAATTTCCTGATGGGGACCTATATACAGTTACAATTATAAATGTGCCTTTATTTAATTTAAGCTCACAGGCACATGCTTCTATATGTTTCTCTACACAAAACTTTTTTGTTTCTATACTTTTTGCACAATGATAACTTTTGACATATATGGCAACTCCTCCTTTCTCCATATTTTCTCTCATTACATGTGCAGAGAGCTTATATCGACTTACATTTACCTTATCCATATCAGTAACAATGTGATGCTCAGACAGGCATAGTATATCTATTTCATTCTCAGCTTCTAAATCTTCTAAACAAAACAGAAGCTCATCTACTTTATTCTTTAAACTCCCAATATTTTGATGAAATATACTCACATTATTTTTAATTATACTTTTATGAGAACCTTTCCTTATTCTAACATTTGCAGTACTCTCCCGTCTGAGTTTCTCATTGTGCTTAGACCTAGTTCCTATACCAGTGGTCACACGGTGTTCAGAGAGGCAGATTATGTCAACTGGGTTGGGTGACTTTAATTCATCAATGCAATTACCTAGGATTGAGATACAACTTGGTGGAGATAAAATTTCTGGTGATTGGTGAAAATTTATGATTGATAGCTGTGGTTGGTGATCCAATGTGCTAGAATTGTGCTGTTTAATTTCTTTCCTAAACTGAAGATTTGTTTCAATCCTGACCTCTCGTAGAACTTGACATCTTTCTGTCTTACCTATACTAAAAAAGGTGCTGCTCCAACACCTGTAACCACTGGTATTTTACCTTTCATGGCAGTGCCTCCCCCCCTTAAATTTCCTGCTATTACCCCAGCCAGTTTCCCCTTCCCTTTCCTGTTGAGATGTAGGCCGTGCTTGGTATAGTCCCACCTACTGAGATAATCAACAGGAACCACACCAATATGAGCCCCCGCACCCGACCCAAGCAGCCGTTCCAACTCCAAATTAACTCTCCCAACAGAAGAGTTCAAATGAGGCCGGTCATGGCGTCTCAAGACAGATACAAACTCAACATTGGTGTGTCTCGATGCCGACGCAATCTTTACCAGGTCACACTCTATACTGTACCCAGGATCTCTGTCAATGCTGTTCCCTGGCCCTCCCACAATAACCACGGTGTCTTCCCTGGTAAATCCTTTACAGAGTGAACCTAAATCCTCTGTCACCTGATCCAGACTAGCACCTGGTTTGAAAAAATTTGTGACCTGGTATTCTGGTCCTAATTCCTCCTGCAGAAGTTGGCCTACACCTCTGGCATGAGAACTGCCTAACAACAAAACTTCCTTCCTTTTCGATGACTTTCCTACATTCTTTTTCAATTTCCTATTGAAAGTTTGTTGTGCCCTGTCTACACCTACCTCTGCTTGAGGCTCATCAGTTTCTAATTGAAGCAACAGGTCAAACTTATTTTTGACATTCTGCACAAAACTGTCAGACTTAGTTCTAGGCCTGTTCCTTCTGCTACCTGTTGCCACTCCCACCTCTCTTTGCCCTTCTCCCTCCTTAACCTGTCCAGATCTTCCCTAGCCTGATCTAGCTCAGCCTGAAGGGCAGCAATTTTCCCCTCCTGTTCCACTATCTTCCTATCTCTGCTGCAAATCCTACATAACCACTGATGAGCCTGATCCACTTTCCCAACACCCACGCCACTGCAGTCCCCCCAGTGAAAAAAACTACTACATCCATCACACCAAACCCCGGAACTAACAATTCTACGGCAAGTCAGGCACTTCTCACTCATGGCAAAAATAATACTTTAGCTAGAATAAATCAATTAAATTACCGAAAATCAAAAAAGACGTTACAAGAATTAAGCCTAATCACAAATGTATATAAGCAAGCTTCTGATTTAAAATTCCGCTGTTTTTCTGAAATCGCAAGAAAACGCTTTCAGCTCATAGTGCAATGTTGAAAAACTTACAATGCTGCACAACAGGTAACGCCTCTTTCCGCTGCTGACAAGCGAATTTTGGGTTTCTAGGAATACGTAACTATATTTATGAAATGCCACATTTGCATACCTCTTGAGTATGACACAGCATACCAATTAAACACAGACCCAATCAAAATCTAAGTGAGTAGTATTTTACTAATTCGTGTCGATAGAGGCATGCTTGTGTACAGATACTTTCGTCGTAAGGCTACCATGGTTAGTTTTATTTCATTTCTTATAATACAGTGCACAATTTTCGTAAGGTTTCCTTTAGTGTTGTTAAAACAATAGTAAACATGAGAGAGAAATTAATCATCAACGATATATGCGAATTCTCTGATGTTACCTATGACAGTCTGACAATGCACATGCAGTTTATTGATTACATGCATGTAGAAAACTTGTTCTGAGTTAAAGCTGTCAAAGCTTGAAGAAGAATAAAATATCACTACCACACGACGGCTAATGTAGAAAATACTTTTCTGACATGTTATGGCACGATGCGCTCTCACTGCACATCTTCGAGATGCATCTGCTGCCTGCTGTCTATTAAACCTGAATAGAACAAAATGTCACAGTAGTTAGCCCTTTTTCCACATGCGACTACTTTGGGTTGAGAAGTGAAGGGAATTATGTTCAAAGTTCCATTAGATTGATAACTTCAGCAGAGAGCAGAATTGCGTTTTATTAAATGTAGCACTGAATGTATTCGAACTCGCGACATCTTATCTATGCTACAAGCTGACACGCAGCTACAACAGCTCCAGAGCTCGGCAACTATTCCTCCAGAACTTTTGGATTCCACAGCACTGTGAGATTATGCATATGGCCAGGTCTTGACTTCTGAGAGACAAACAGTTACAGCTTTTCTTTTGGACTGAGCGACGTTTTCTAGTAACAGATAGCGCAATAGAATAGCTCAAGTGGAAAGGAACACTTCCTATTTAAACTTCTGCATCCTACACTGTTGGCAGTTGTGTGTAGGTGGCAGTTACGTGATTTTATTTCTGTGATTACAAAATAGTCGAATGTATGCACTGGGTAGCCGAGGCAGCTAGTTCATGGTGATTCGGTCAACCAAATAAATGAATTTACTGAACATGCTGCAAATTACTACAGGGAGCCTGTGTGTCAGAATTCTCATCCAGTGTGGCGCAACTGCGTAACGATAGAAAAATGACTCGCAGAGAAGAGGATTTCGTGGTCTGTTGGACGGATGGTAGGTTGTTATACCTATGGTCTGGGTTCGATTCCCACTTCTGTCAATGATTTTAGATAGGGAGAGACAGATTCCATTCTCTCCTGGCTACACCAAGTGAAGGAGATATAATGGCTGCGTGGTCTTAAAATCCACATTAAAGATGATATTCCTTCTTTACCAAGTAGACGGTAGGTTGAACCACAATAAAGTCTGGAGTGGCGACATGTAGAAACTCTATCACCAGTAACCTTTCTTATACTAGTTATTTATTTCAAGTGACGACACAAACGCTATGTATGGTCACAGGACACTTATTCCATCTTTTATTTGAGCTTCTGTATGTCGATAAAGTTGGTTCTGAACTGGGAATGCAACTCAGACCACCCTTAACGCGGAATTTGATCCCTTCGTGGCAATACAGCTCGGCTACAATTTGTTGTTTGTTCAAAACTGCAGATTCCTCAACACCTTCACATATTACGCGTGAATGGGATCGAATTTAATTATGTATTATCAAGCTCTATCATGAGAACACCTATCTGCTGGTGGATAATAATTTTGATTTTTAATGTATTTTCATTCGCTGTCAACACTAACGATATCTGACGTTTTTAACTCCCAGTGAGACACAGAACTATTTGCGAGATGACTGTAAGTTCAAGATGCTATACTGAGCAGCTGGTGGAGAAAAATTCGGTAGCTGACTTCTCTTTGTGTGTAGTCAACAACGATATGTGTGGGGCTCTATTCCCAGTGAGCGCTGAACTCTTCGTCATATTATTTCAGTTCAAACATGCTCACATGTCACTGCTGGTGCAACAAACCCATATTTAACGTTCGTTTTCTCTAGAATATAACAGCGATAGGTGCCGGGTTGGAGTCCTGGGAAGGAAAAAAATAATGTTTCGTCTCGTCATTTCAGTTAAAACATCTAGCTAGTGCCGCAAAATTCCGATATGTCACATTTGACTGTGCTTCGATAGCAATCCGATTAGGTTCCGGGTTCGAATCCGTGTCCAACACACAGCTTTACCTCACGGCATTTCAAGTAAGTTACTTGTGAAGAAGCAATATTTAACATCTCTCGTCGTTCGTTAACAGGGACAATAGATGCTGGGTAGGAATTCGCGTCTGTTAAAATTGTTTGCGTTATGCAATTTAAAGTTGATATTTGCTAAGGAAACGTATGAAGACGCAGACTTCCTCGTTATCAATATGTGCGGCATATCTTTCGTGTTAACGAAAGTAAATTCCCGCTTTACCTCTTCTTACGTGTCAAATGAAATGTATGCCATGAGGAATAGAATATTTGTTGACTGCGTCCTTTCTTGCTTCCATCCTTACCAACATATTTCTTCATTCTCGTGGTAATCATGACATTCTATGTGTATGCTGCAAAAGATTGCAAGTGGACAAATTCGACATCGAGGTGCAAAGCGTTTGGTATCTTACATTATATTCAAGTCGAATAAGCTTCCGGTGTATTTTTACTTCGTTTGTATTTTTAGATGATTATGTACGTTACGGAAATTTATCTCACATGCTTTATGTTGAATGAGAGACATTGAATGATCCGTTTTGCTTTCCCTACGTTGAAATGATATAATATCGGCGTCAACAGCCTTCTTCCACGCCGGAAGCTGAAACTTGTATCATTCTGGATTAATGATAATTGAATGTCTCATATGTATACATAGCCCACAAGGCGACGTCAGAAACCATCAGGGGAGAACGCCGCATAAAAACCAAACGTGCGCGCGCGTCTCCACTCTGAAGAACCGTATCGGAGAATCACGGCAAGCATTTCGCTGAAGAGCTGCCTCGTCAGAGAGCCGAGGAATGGCAGCGTCGTAGCAAGTATTTGTCAACACTCTGATAGTGCATTTACTTCCGGGTGTAGGTCGGCGTTACCTCGCTAAATTCACTTGACATTCGTTTCCCACATCGAAGACTCGTACTGCAAGATGACACAATTAGAAAGTATATTTAATTTCTGGACTCCAAGAACGGCGTTCTTCACATAAGTAACACCTGTTTGTGTGTGCATTCGGGAGGACGACGGTGCAATCCCGCCCCCGGCCATCCTGATTTAGGTTTTCAATGATTTCCCTAAATCGCTTCAGGCAAATGCCGGGATGGTTCCTTAGGAAGGGCACGGCCGATTTCCTTCCCCATCCTTCCCTAATCCGAGCTTGTGCTCCGTCTCTAATGACATCGTTGTCGACGGGACGTTAAAACAGTAATCTCCACCTCCTCTGTGTGTTTAAGGTTGCGTTTTGAGACTCAGGCAACATCGCAGTGACTATAGTCCGCCTCTGGCCGCCAGTGTGTCGTTAGCTCAGAGGTTCCCTTGTGCTTTGCAGTGCTTGTACTATAAGACATAGCAGTTCGAATCACGGTAGAAGCCGCTGACTACAACCTTTTACTTTCCATTTTAATTAATGGAGTTGCAAACTGCTAGTAAAAATTTCTTATGCGAAATCTGAAGAATGCCTTTAAACATCAACCTTCGTGCGATTCGACTTTGCAAATTCCAAGGTGCTTCACTGTAAAATAGGTCCTGAAATGATTCAAACCGACTGTCAACGATATAAATTTGAGCTTTGTTCGTCATATAGGTCTAACATGTCAGAAGGTTGTTTATGAAGTGCACATGTTCATTAATATAGTTCCCTTCTTCTAAATTTTTGCAATAGCATTTAACTGTAGACGTTTTCTAACACCGGCGTTAGCAATTCCTTTCCGTTCTCTGAAACCTTCAAACGACAAAGTTTTCTGGTTTAAATCTGATGACCTTAACTATCACTTCCGATCAACAATAAATACTTCATGAACCCATACATGGAACTCCAAATGTGCAGTGTTCCTGCACTGCTACAGAGCATGCATTGCAAGGTATTCACACAGTTTATCGCATAGACTTACCATAAGGAATGAAACAAGAACTGTAATACACTTTACACCACAGACGCTCACTCTGGCTTGACGAAAACATCCAAACATTGACCAAATGTTGCACAAATAATTGAGTTTGAAAGGAAAAGAAACGAGGTATGAAGCATTTATAAATTCATCGAATGTAGTGAGGTGGTTTAATTTCGTCCCAGTCTATAAAATTAATTTCGGGCCATACTCAGCTCTTGCCGATTAATGTAATATAATACCCGCCTACTAATCAGGGCGTCTGTCTCCGTTGCTTTTGAGCGTGAATGGAAATTGTAGAAATTTTCTGTGGAGCAACATTTAATAATAAAGCGTTTTAAATCATCAAAAGCGATGAGCGGTAGCAGGCGCTTTCGATAAAGAACGGGGGAGTGCAGCGCCGCTGCTGTCGCCACGGCCGCTGCCAGTAGCCAGCAAATGGATCCCGGAGCTTTGCCGCATACGGCGTCCAGAGGAGGACAGTCTGCAGGAAATCTGCCGCAAAATCGTTACTGGATAAAATTTTGATACCGGCGTGTCACAAAGCGAAATAGATTGAATCTGCGCTACCATTACATTCACGTCTTCAGCATTCAGACAGAAGAGGCTATAAAAATATTTTATGCCAGCTGCTCTCAATCCACTGACATTATGAACAGAAACAACGCACGCTACCGCTAGACCACAGGCGTAATCAGCCTAGGGTTTCTCTATCGTGGGACAAGTTTTCCTCCAGGAAGTGCCGCAGTCTACAGTGTTGCCAGATTGTGTAGATAACTGGACTTAGAGAATTAGCGAGTTGGCCAGTTTTTTTGTCCCATGTCGCGATCGGCGCGGACTTAGCCTCTGAAGCGGCCGGCCGCCGGTCGAGTTTTATGTCAAAGAGTGTACATTTGTTTAACTCCAGGTTTAAGTAATTTACATTATTTCATTGCTATGGTTCTTACTGTTATCCATTAATATCAGAATGTCAACAACTACTTTGTTACTTTAAAATCTTCAATATGTTAGCTGTGGCCGACACTTATAAATGTCAACATAAGCCACTGACCCTGTGATTGTAAGTGTCAGCTGCACTTAATGTGCAAAACAAGAACATTTTTGCAATTTATTTGAAAGTCCTAATTAAGCTTCCATTTTCATGCATGTTTATTTTTAAATATTAAAACTGATGAGAGTTTCATTTCTAGGCCCCTAATTTTCAAATCTGGATGGCATCATCCTTGCACTGCAACTAAAAGTGCACCATGCACGACAGGTTCAATGTAATCTCTCCTGTCCACAAATTTGCACCTCACACATGTTGCTATTGCACCAAATATGTCAATATAATACTACAGTTAATTTTCCATATATCTAAGCAAAACCAATTCATGCCCATCCAAGTGTATCTCATCTGTGCACTGCATCTTTCCCTTAACTTTAGTGTGCTTTACAATAAAATTCATACAGCAAGTTTTCTGAGTAAATTACCCATGCCATACCTACAGCTAATGCTTGTGTAACCCAGTGTGCCTTTCAGATGTGTTTACTTGTGTGTCAATACAAATGTCAGGTTTGGTTCTCAAGTGTGTCTTGAAATACATACCCCACATCAATTTTTAAGTATTTAGTCTCAGTTGCAAAATATGTTATGCACTATCAGTGCCAATTCACTGCAAAAATTTTAAATCATGTTGGGGATATACGGATAACAAAGTTTCCGCATTTCTCAGAAATTTAATTTTAGTTGATTCAGCCAATGAGAACTAGGGAACAAATTCTTACACTGCCCTGTTTTGTGTGCAGTGGTCTCATGGTAATAACCAGATAGCAGCATTTTTACACTTTATTCTTACTGAGCAAAAATACTTACTTGTATCTGATATTCCTTACCATTTCCAGGCGATTTTTGGGTCTGCAGTATTTTTATTTCAATTTCTACAAAGCCAAACGATTAAATGACTAGAAAGTTGTTTACGAATTCAGTTTTAGATACATATTTAGCATAAGATATTAACTGTCTAAAGGATAATTGCTCAAACAGTAATTAGCATTCTAGCTGTATCTTTTTAGCCAAGACTATTATAGATGCATATACTTTACTCTCAAGGTTCCTAAGTCCCCTCTTAAGGGGAGTTGGAATGCCCTATCTCGCCAATGTTAAATTTGCTAACTTTGTGTACCTTTTTCTTTGGAACTATTATCTTCAGAACTTTGAAATTCTGGCAGAGGTTTTCAGCATATATTGTGAGCCCACTGAACTAGAACCAATGTTTTCTTTTTGTTGGTATAGTATTTATGAATTTTTTACCATTAAGCCATTTTTTATTGGAAAAAGTATAACATAAACTTCCCTAGTTCAGAGAATAAGCCAGTTCTTGTCATGATTCTAGTTCAGTGGCCTCTTTGAACTGTTTTGCAGCATTTCTGAAAATTTGAATGTTGTTGGTTGAGTGGTTTATGAGATAAAGGTACATGTAACACTAAAAATGTCAAATGCCAGAAAATGCGATTAAAGTAATTTATTATGAAAATTCACAAATACCTTTTATTCTATTATCAAAAGTGTCCAGCAGAGTAATCAGGGTCATCTTCTAGTTCTTCTTCTTCACCTAGAAGCTTTCTTCTCCTTGCTGCCCTTGCTTTTTTTGTATTAAATTCAGCTGCATACTGAGCCTTCCTTACTCGCACGCTGTCCAGAAGCTGAAGACCTCTGATGGTGTTGATACCAGGAGCAATGCCGAGCCTTGCCATGACCTTTAGCCTACCCATATGACCATCATTGAATGAAATAACAGCATCACTGACTCCCCATTTCAATGTTTTTATCCCAACAAATACATTCTTAGGTACACGAGTCCAAATGAGGTTGTTGAACGACTCGTTTTGATTCTGGGTACAACCATGAAGACATTTTCGCAGAAGATCAGGATGCCCCAAGTCTCTATATATTGGTTTAATTACTTCCATAACAGCCAATGGAATATAATTTTTATGGTGATAAGGATCCCCAGTAGCTTGAGATTTTCTATAATTGCACCATGACTGAGGACCATCTGGACAAGCAAAATGTTGAGGATTATCATCAGTTGATGATCGATGTAAATATGTGGCCCATACAGCTTGTCTCATTTCCTGCAAATTATTTGCATTATTTCTTATTGCCATACCATAGTATTGTTGTAATTCATTTATAATTTTATCTGACAGGCGACCTCTAATGGTTTTACCATCTGACAAAATTTTGTCCTTCAGATTCTGTTTCAGTTTCGTTAGACGAGTGCCCATTCGTTTCTGAACATGACCGACACATTCTAGTTTAGTTATTGTCTTATTGACATATGGCATGGATTCTGTAACACTTTTGTATGCCTTGGAGTCCCCATCTCCAAGGAATTTTGTGTAAAATACTCCCCGTTCTTTTTCTGATCTGCTAAACATTTTCACAGCAGCGGCAGCCTCCATGCCTCCACTCGTACCTTCATAATTCTTGCTACATATGTGAGCTGCTTCTATCTTACCAGATGCACAATGGTAACAATGTTTAGTGAGCACTTCATAGTCCAAAACTTTACCGCTGTCCACACTAGTAACAGTAGCAACAGCATTTTTGGATGTGTGACCCCTTTTCTGCCAGGTTCCATCAAAAGCAACAGGGATATCTGGGTTTCCTTCATTTATATATTTTGCTTCACTGGCAGCAGCTTTCATTGATAAATCTGCTACAGACTGAACAGCATCTCCTATCACTTCAGTGTAATTGTCAATTTTAGCAGGTGGAGGTGGAAGATTCATTATGGCACAAAATGTTTGAGCAGCAGTATGTCCTTTACCAATTGCTCTCATTGCATACATTAGCCTGATATTACTCTCAAACAAATTGCTACTGCATGTTTTAGAGCTCCAAAAACAGGTCTCATTTTCACAACTGGCACAAACTATAGCAATTTTGCAGGAAAGTCCTATAGATTTTGTTATGTTCATATCAAAAGAACCTCCACAAAGATTACAACACAAACATTTCTTCATAAACTCAGTAAAAACAGGAAAGTCGACTAAAACATATTGTTCATTAGAAGCTTCATCTGTAATTTCACTTGCACAGTTTGATAACTTCTTTTTTGATGCACTGGTGGGCGTGTCTCCTTCACACATCTCAGCTGTACAAACGTCAGAACTTTCACCAGCATCAACAGGTGCTGAAGCAGAATCACTTGAACAAACGTTATTTGTAAATCTATTACCGCGAAACTTTCGCTTTTTAAATAATGATGCACTCCTAGGCATCGTAGAAACTACGCACTCACCACTGAAAGTCAAAACAAGACAGATAACAAACTCCAAATGAGCGACAAACTAAACTCGAGGCTCAAAACAAACACTCACAGATCAAAAACTGAACAATAAACACAGCTAGTCGTAAAAACAATGGTACCTATGGAAGGATCAAAGATTCTACAACTGAAGAGTGAAATCCACAGCCTTCTATATGTAATGTTTTCGGAAATGCGAAGATTTAAATGTGTACAAATCACAAGATGGGTAACTTTGCTGGGCGCACATGTAATTTTGAAAAATTAAATAAAAATACTTCCAATTGGAATTTCTTAACAAATTTTGCACCATTTTAAGCAGAAAATTTCAAATTAAGTTATAAGGTTAAAAACTGAAAATGTGAATTTTTTCCATTTTCCGGCATTCCAACTCCCCTTAACACATTGACTACCATGCTGCTGCCACCAGCGACAACAGCACAGCACGCTTAATGCTGTATACCTTACCTGGTGGTGAAACATGTCATTAACCATATCAGTAAACTTGTTAAATACAGAAAAACGACACCCAAGAAAGGCAGCAAGATAAACTCTCTATAATCTAAAAATGTAAAATTACAACTAAATAAGCAATTGCCAATTATGTGTACCAAGCAAATTATGCTTTGAGTCAGTGATTTCTTTTGCCACAATTGATTAAGAAACACGCAAACTGGACTAGTGAATAATCATACTTTACCTGTGAAAAGCAGCAAAGCCATTAGAGACAGCTATGTGCATAGTCCAATTTATGTTGAAATTATCAACTTGGTATTTCAATTAAATTTTGTGAACTATAGGCAACACGATAAAGGAATCAAACGAAAAAAACACAAAATTAATTTCCTTATTAACAATGCTCGGATTTCCACATCACCATAGAGGTACCAAGCTTGATGCGTTACTCATTTTTTTTACATGGCAAGTTTCCCCAGTAGGCCTATAAACCATGAAATACACAAATAGCTACTTCTTGCTGTCTTCTCTTCTTTGGACTTTCACTTCAGAAACTCTGAAACATCCATTACAAAAATAGGTAACACCACTCACAAATCTGGATTCTGTCACTGCAATTCATAGCAATTTTACTGTAAAAATACTGACTATGGTCACTGATGTCATTTTGAACATTCAGAAATTTTCAAGTGTGAAGGAACATGTTACTGAAACAAAATATTAGGGTGATACTGAAGTTAGAATACAGTTACTACACAAATTCTGACCAACAAAAGTTACAAAGATTGCAACTTAAATACCGAAGCTATTTCTTATGATAATATGCTGTTACCACAAATAATCCTCATAGTTGTACTGAAAGAAACTTTACAGGGTAACACAGTGCATCACAATACAATAGGCACAAAGAAGGAAATTCTGTAGATTTACCAGACACTTTACTTTTCTTGCACATCATAAAATTATTATACGAAGTTACTTACCATCCATTGTCTGGAATATAAACTTTCCTTTCTCCTCTGCAAGCATGTGCTTTTGCAGCATGTGTTCTCAAATTTGCCAAGACGTTGAAAAAAAATTGCAATCATCCTGCAGGCACTTCACAGTAACTTCCATATTTGGCTCTATATGCACACACAAGGAAAATGAAGGATACAAAGTTTTCCATAATTGAAATGCTTTATCGCACATGCAACACAAAATCTGGCATTGTACATACACCCACACGGCATCACAAAGAATGGCTTGGCTCAAAGAATATCTGGGGTTCAAAAACTACCAGCGATACTGGCTAGCGTGAGAGATGACCTCATGTCATGATATAACGTCATGATTGCTGAGGGCCTGCGAGCTGCTTCTGCAAAGGATGGCTAGGTTCAAAGAAATCCGTGGTTTGAAAACTGCCAGCGATATTGACTAGCGGGAGAGATGACGTCATGATCCCTGAATTACAGAAGTGTCAGATTCCAGCCATCTGCTTTGACCCATGACATCATCAATATGGCAGAAATGGCTATTCTAAGCATCTCCAATATGGCACCTGTGATGTTACTACACACACATGGCAACAAACATGAAAATATGCATAAATAAGACAATAACATCTCCATCCAAACCTTCCATCAAATTAACGAGACAACTGCGCGAAATTGTGGGTTTTAGGGAGAGGTCAAGCTAAATATAAGAGGTTTTTTAAAAAAAAACCAACCAACCAAACAAGCAAACACACACGAGAGGGCACCATGAAACACAACAAGACAACATCTACAAACACAACCAACTCATAAACACCGTGGTGTAATGACATCACCCACGACAATACACTTACGTCAATGCAGACAGGTGGAATCGGACGCTACTGTTGACCCCATGATTCCTCAGGGCTTGCGAGCCGCTTGTCATTACACCTTCTACAGCCACAAGGCATTATACATAGCTATTTCAACTGGCACCGGCGTCTCATTGGTTGGCCATAAGAGCCAGTTAGTTGTAGCTACCGGTATGTAGATCTTTGAACGCTTCGTTATTATGATTTTCCCAGGAGCTATCTTGGTGTGTGTGTGTGTGTGTGTGTGTGTGTGTGTGTGTATGTGTTGTGCTTTTCTTAATTTCTCGCCGTACGTTACACCATGGCTGATGTTGCACAGACTGGTGGTGTGGCAGGCTTGTGTGACGTATGGGGGTGAAGCATCGCAAGAATATACAAGTAGAGCCTAGGAAAGAAATATTACATATTTATGATAAGCTGGTGACAGACATAAACAAACACATGAAGAGACACAGTTCTGCTTCTGGAAAGGTAGGAGAAATGTTGGTTACCTCTCAGTCACCATTTAAATGCTGCGTGAACCTTAATGTAATAATGTAACAACTGCCGCTACAAGATGGCTGGTTTATAGTCAAGTGTGCTATATTAGCAAAAATGTTATGGAGATATCACCAGTGTGAATGTCTGCAGTAGCCTCTGTGCAGTGCAGACTGAGCAGAACTGTTCACGTATCACAAACAGCCCACAAATGGGTGCAAGCTAAGGCTATAAAAGAAAGGGTTGAGAGGGTTAATTACTAGGCAAGTCATGGGAGGCGAATGCCAGAACTGCTGTAAAACTCTTTGACAATTAACAGGTAACTAGTACACTTAAGCAAAGTAAAGTGTCACTTGTGATTTAGGCCCTCTGGATAGATCATTTACAAAGAGCTGGAGGTGCGGCCTTTCCCCTGAATTTTTAAAGTAGTTTCATGAAGTACAAATAACTTATTTTAGATATTTAAGTAATGCAGGTCCTAGTTTCTCACTGCACCTTCACCGTGTTGTTCCACATCCCTCAAGATTCTGCTTCATAATTGGCAGTATTAAACATGATGGATGAATAAGTGCATTAATTCTGTTTACACGTTCCTTTTCCATCACAGTATGATATTAAGCAACCACCCGTTTTCTTTGTTGTTTAGATGACGTACTGAGTGCAATACGTTTTGATGCTCTCTGAGGCAAGAATTGATATACCATTTGGAGAGTGTTCACAACAAAAAATGGAGTTCAAAGAAATTACATTTAATTCTGTGGAAGGTGACGAAACTAAAGTGTACTGTATTGTATGTACGTATTTACCTCTCAGACCTACGACTTAAGACTTATCTTAACATAGATTAAGGAAAGGTAAACTTATGTTTCTAGCATCTGTAGACTTAGAGAAGGCTTCTGACAATGTTGACTGGAATAGTCTCTTTCAAATTCTGAAGGTGCCAGGGGCCAAATGGCTATTTACAATTTTTACAGAAACCAGACGGGAGTTGTACGAGTCAAGGAACATGAAAGAGAAGCAGTGGTTGGAAAGGGAGTGAAACAGGGTTGTAGCCTATCCTCAATGTTATTCAGTCTGTATACTGAGCAAGCAGTAAAGGAAACAAAAGAAAAATTTGGAGAAGGAATTAAAATCCACGGAGAAGAAATAAAAACTTTCAGGTTTACCGATGACATACTAGTTCTGTCAGAGACAGCAAAGGACCTGGAAGAGAGGTTGAATTGAATAAATAGTGTCTTGAAAGGGGGATGTAAGATGAATATCAACAAAAGCAAAACAAGAGGATAATGGAATGTAGTCGAATTAAATCAGGTGATGCTGAGGGAATTAGATTAGGAAATGAGACACTTAAAGTAGTAAAGGAGTTTAGCTATTTGGGGATAAAAATAACTGATGATGGTCGGGGCCATAAAATGTAGACTGGCAATGGTAAGGAAAGTGTTTCTGAAGCAGAGAACTTTGTTAACATTGAGTATAAATTTTAGAGTCAGCAAGTCTTTTCTGAAAGTATTCGTATGGAGTGTAGCCACGTATGGAAGTGAAACAAGTACGATAATTAGTTTAGACAAGAAGAGAATAGAAGCTTTTGAAATGTGGTGCTACAGAAGAATTCTGAAGATCAGATGGGTAAATCATGTAACTAATGAGGAGGTACTGAATAGAATTGAGGAGAAGAGGAATTTGTGGCACAACTTGACAAGAAGAAGGGATCGGTTGGTAGGACATGTTCTGAGGCATCAAGGGATCACCAATTTAATATTGGAGGGCAGTGTGGAAGGTAAAAATCGTAGAGGGAGACCAAGAGATGAATACACTAAGCAGATTCAGAAGGATGTAAGTTGCAGTAGTTACTTGGAGATGAAGAAGCTTGCACAGGACAGAGTAGCATGGAGGGCTGCATCAAACCAGTCTCTGTACCGAAGATCACAACAACAGTAGACAAGTAGCATTACACACTAGTTAGTTTGCTGATGTAAGACACTGTTGGGTGGGGCCAGCAAAACATTCTCAAAACTAACAAAGGCACCTCCCGACATGATAAACATCGCACACGTGGTCACACTATTCAGTGAGAATATAAACTCAAGTGGTTCAACAAAAGCAGTCCATCAGCATGAAGTTGCAAGGTTTCGTTCGTGAGTTTGATGATAAGTTCTTCAGCACTGGTGGGGAAATGTTATTTTGTTAATTGAGTGAAGTCAAAGTTAGTGCAGAACAGCACTTTAATGTGCAACAGCACTGTAATACCACCAAATACAGCAGCTGTGTGAAGAGAAGTGCTGAAAATGGCAGCAGACAAATGCTGTTAGTTGAGCAGACAGGTTCATCTTCAATTGTACAAACATTTAAAGACAGGTGAAATGATGGTGTCTTGCAACATCCCATCTGAGAAGCTGAAGAATCCACATTTCAGACAGTTCTTGAGAAATACACAAAACATCCTGTTCCAGGTTAATCTATATTGAGAAAGAACTATTTATCAGTGTGATATGAAGAGTAGCTCAAGAAAAAAAAAAAAAGTGAATTAGTGTTGCTGAACTAAAGATCAACGTCCCTATACAAAGGTACCAATGTGGGTAAACATTATGTTGCAGATGTTATGGGGTGTTCTGAAAGTTGACAGGCCTGGAAAAATGTTCCTCCTAATGCGTGAAGCTCTTGAGAGAGAGTACAAAATTCAACAGTTGCCATTTTGTTTCACAACTCTGTGAAGCTACTGTGACAAGATGTTGTGAGCAGAGAAAATGTTTTGCTTCTGGCAACAGATGGTGCTTCATACATGGCTAAAGCAGCCGAGGGCTTCAAATTCTCTACTGCAGTATGGTTTATGTCATTTGACTCGTGCATGCGTGCTTAGATGATTGGATTCCTGGCTTAATTCTGCTGAATATTACTGGATGATCCACACTAAAAGAAAGGTAATCCTTTGTGAGCTCCATAGCTATGAATCAAGTGCTACCAACACTGTGAAAGAGGTCTTTACACACACATCTTGTCTGGAAACTTGGCATCACCAATGCCAACTTTCCAGTGGTAACAAAAGCCATCACAAGACTGGCAGCTGCTGGTATTCAACTGCATTTTGGAAAATGATGTCAACAATGAAACAGGTCAGCAGTTATTGACCTCTCCTATCAGCTTACTTAAAGAGGAGTTTAACAATGGTGTATTTCAGTTTCTCTGGAAAAATGTCTTGACTCAGTTGATGCATTACATATTTTTAATAATACCAGGCTTATTTTATGAGAATAAATCTTTAGTACTCTACTGGAACACCATCAAAACCAGATAAGTTTTTTTGATGAGTAAGTTCAAAATGGAATGAAATTTTAATCACGAAATAACTGTTACATGATAAACATCACCGTGAAGGTTGACAAGTATCAGACTGGTGCTTCACGATATGACACTTGCTGTTTCTGTGAGTGCATTTAGTTGATTACACTGTCAGTTTTAAAAGAAAACAGCTGCAGATCCTAAGAACAAAATCTGTAACTGTGTGCTACCGGCCGTTCTGCCAAGTTGTCAGTTACATTTTATGCACAATATTTCGACATCTCATGCAGCCGTCTTCCACGGATGCTATGAGTTTTGCTGTTACTCACTTCCCAGACTCCAACCAGACTGTGTGGAGTGGAGTCCACCCAGCAAGTGCACAAAACAGTAAAACTCACAGCACCTAAAGAAGAAGGCTCGTCCAGTTGTTGAAATATTGTGCACGAGATGGAAACGACAACTCGGCAAAACACCAGAGTGTACACCTTCGATCAGTCACCCTGAGATAACCAGAGAGGTCAACAACAGTGCTGTTTAAAACACAAAATTGTTTGTCATGCAGCATTCCATACTCCTAGATTTCTGTAAAGCATCTGACACGGCACCACACTGCCGACTGTTAATGAAGGTACGAGCATACAGAATAGGTCCCCAGATTTTGTGAGTGGTTCAAAGACTTCTTGAGTAATAGGACCCAGTACATTGTGCCTGATGGTGTGTGTTCATCAGAGACAGGAGTGTGACAGGAAAGTTGTTGTTTTCCTACATATGTAAATGATTTGGTGGACAGTAGTCTGCGGTTGTTAGCTAATGTTGCTGTGGTGTACAGTAAGGTGCCATCGTTGACTGACTGTAGGAGGATAGTTGATGACTCAGACAAAATTTCTAGTTGGTGCGGTGAATGGCTGCTACCTCTAAATGTAGAAAAATGTAAGTTAATGCAGATGAGTAGGAAAAACAAACCCACAGCTTACAAATAATGAGATGCTTGACACACTCATGTCAGTTAAATATCTAGGCGCAATGCAAAGCGATATGAAACTGAATGAGCATATAAGGACTGCAGTGGGGAAAGCGAATGGTCCACATTGGTTTATTGGGAGAATTTTAGGAAAGTGAGGTTCATCTGTAAAGGAGACCACATGTAGGACACTAGTGCAACCTCTTCTCGAGCTCTGCTCGAATGTTTGGGATCCGCACTAGGTCGGACTAAACGAAGACATCGAAGGAATTCAGAAGCAGGCTGCTAGATTTGTTACTAATATCTTTCAACAATAATCAAGTATTATGGAGATGCATCAAGAACTCAAATGGAATCACCGGAGGGAAGACAGCGTTCTTTTCGAGGAGCAATATCCAGTAAATTTAGAGAGCCAACATTTGTGGCTGACTGCAGAGCGATTCTACTGCCACCAATGTACAGTTCTTGTAACGACCACAAAGATAAGCTCAGAGAGATTAGGGGCCACATGGAGCCATATAGACAGTTGTTTTTCCCTCGCTCTATTTGCAGCTAGAACAGGAAAGGAAATGACGAGTAGTAGTAGAGCATGCCTTCCAACATGCACCATACAGTGGCTTGCGGAATCTGGATGTAGATGTAGATTCCTATGAACATTGTTATTTGTCATGTAGCTAATATGAATTTTCAATTCTTAAATCTACAGATTCAGATAATTTTAGAAGGAATGGCCAACAAGGAATGTTTTCTATTTTCTTATCAACTGCCAAATGTTCCTGCCCAAATATCTTTGCTTTATGTTTGTAGTATATGTTGAAATCCTTTGCATCAGAGTACGTAACTTAACTCTGAATACTAGACCCAAAGGAACCTGTGCAGATCACTTTTCAGTTGAAGGAAATTTTTATTATAAGCA
Organism: Schistocerca americana; assembly: GCF_021461395.2. Lineage (NCBI taxonomy): Eukaryota > Metazoa > Arthropoda > Insecta > Orthoptera > Acrididae > Schistocerca > Schistocerca americana. The sequence goes on from NC_060129.1 coordinate 66,032,765, forward strand.
ACAAAAATCGTTGTGACATAAATGTACCAGGAAGTGAGTAAGAATTTCGAGATCTGTAAAGCAGCCTCTGCAAGGGGCACCACCATCTATCTACTTTACACAATATTCTTGCTGCTCATTTCTCCTGAATAAAAACATTATTTATTTTAACAATATTGTGAAAAGCCATACAGAGGACTAGAGGACGGACGGACGGACGGACGGACGGACGGACGGACTCTCTCTCTCTCTCTCTCTCTCTCTCTCTCTCTCTTTCTTTCTCTCTCTCTGCAGTTGTATATGCGCCCGACAGGAGCAGCTATCCAGTTGTGATGGTAAGGAGGCGGCATGGGGTGCAGAGTGGGGTGGGGGAAGGTGTCGTGCTGCTTGTGGGAGCTTGCAAGGGGGCAGTGGGGATAGGGTAGGGCATTTAGTTGCAGTTGGGAGGTTTGTATGTGCGGAGAGTAAGGGGGGGGGGGGGAGAAAGAGGATGGGAGGGGAGGTGATTGGGAAAGGAGGAGAGAAGAAGAGATGGGGAAAAAGACTAGTGACTAATGGGTGTGTTAGTGGAATAGAAGACCGTGTATTGCTGGAGTGAGAGCAGGGAAGGGGATAGGTAAGTGGAGGACAGGGACTAATGAAGGCTGAGGCCAGGGGGTTACGGTAATATAGGATATATTGCAGGTAGAGTTCCCACCTGCACAGTTCAGGAAAACTGCTTCCACAGGTAGTCCTACCTCTGATGGGGTAGAAGATGTCTGACCAGAGTATGTGGTTGGGAGAATGTACGAGATAGGTCTTACCTCTAGGTCTATTTCAGGGCACAGTGAGAGGTAGTCAAAACCGTTGCTCCAGTCGTACGTGGTGCCGAGGCACAAGATGAATGCTGCTCTGTAGCCAGATGGTGAGTAAGTAGGAGATGGTAGATGGCTGGAGAGACAAGGTATGTGAGATCTGCTTCTGTAAAAGGTTGGGAGGGTAATTTCGGTCTGCGAAGGTCTCGGTGGGATACTCCGTATATTTGCTCTGGCACTGCTCGTCCCTGCATATGGGATGACCACTGGTGGTTAGTCTGTACGCGAGCAATTTCTCAGTACGGAATGGGTGGCAGCTGTCAAAGTGGAGGTACTGTCGGTGTTTGGAAGGTTTGATATGGACGGAGGTACTAATGAAGCTATCCTTGAGGTGGAGGTCAGCACTGAGGAAGGTGTTGAGGTTTTGGGGGAATGTGGCTAGGGTGACCTCACCCTCGGTCCAGATCATGAGGGTGTCGCCAATGAATCTGAAATGGTGAGGGGTTGGATTCTGGGCAGTTAGAAAATATTGCTCTAGATGGCGCATGAATAGTTTGGCATAGAATGACCCCATATGGGTGCCCATAGCTATTTATTTTACGTGCTGTATCCCAGAGGACAACTCCTTATGAACACTAGGGGGGGGGGGGGTCGTAAATCAACATCAAACAATGTAAAATTCAGAACGAATGATATATTACGAATAAGTGTGGCTTCAGCTGCCAAAGTCCACATTGTGTGTGTGTGTGTGTGTGTGTGTGTGTGTGTGTGTGTGTGTTTCTGACAAAGGCCTTGTAGGTCAAAAACTTATTTGTGACAGTCTTTTTATTCTGCCAAAGTCCACATTGTGTGTGTGTGTGTGTGTGTGTGTGTGTGTGTGTGTGTGTGTGTGTGTGTGTGTTTCTGACAAAGGCCTTGTAGGTCAAAAACTTATTTGTGACAGTCTTTTTATTGTGCCTATCTGCGACTCAGCATCTCCGCTATATGGTGAGTAGCAACTTTCATTTTCATAAAACAAGCCAACAGTTTGTTTTACATTTACACAGTGGAAGATGCTACAAACAGTGTTACCTTTACTGTGTGACCATTAATGTGTACTTCTGTTGCCACCATGTTTGAGTGCAGTACCCATTTCCAGCATTAAGTGCAGCACTATATACCGTATGGCCTAAACACTTCTTGAAACAGTTCACACATTCTAAGCAGTCACTAATTACACTATAGCTTGGAACATTATGGCGAACTCACTCAATTTGACCTTTCATACAAAATTAGGGTTTCAACAGTGCTGTGGTCTTCAGCACAAAGACTGGTTTGAGGCAGCTCTCCGTGAAGTCTATCTTTGGCAAGCCTCTTTCCTGATCACAGTATAGGTACAACAACCTGCATCCACTTCAGTTTGCTTAGTGTATTCAAACCTTGGTCTTCCTCTACAATTTTAGCCCTATCCCCTCCATCACCAAAATGACAATCCCTTGATGCCCCAGCATACATCCTCTTTTAGCCAAGATGTGACATAAATTTCTTCTCTTTCTAATTTGATCCAGAACTACTTCACTAATTATCCACTACCACTTATCTTCAGCAGCCTTCTGTAGTATGACATTTCAAAAGCTCTTCTCCTCTTGCCTGAAATGATGACCGTCCAAATTTCTCTTCCATACAAGGCTATACTTCATGTAAAGACGTTCACAAAAGACTCCCAAAGATTTAAATTAATATTCAATATTAAAAATTTCTGTTTTTCAGAAACGATTTGCTCGCAACTGTGGCAACGCATTTGATACGCCAAGCTGGCGGAGACCGTTCCTAGGGCGTGCGATATCTCAGTTGCGAGTGGCAGTGGATGGCAAACTGGACGGCAGTGGCTGTGGTGAATTCAACAGTTCCAGACTGGCAATGTCACTGCCTTCTGCTACCATAGCACGAACTTAAATCCTCTGTGTGCAGAGTACTACAGCTTTTCGACTGGCTGCTCAGCCGGGTCACAGAAGCGGAACACAGCCCCAATCGCCTAACGCCAATGCTAACAGCGTGCAGCAAGTGTCGTTTTGGTGCGGCCACTGGCAATGCCCTCTCAACACAATCTACTTGCCGACTTCTCGGCCCTACCGTGGTTTGTGCAGCTGGCAGACACTGGGCTGCCAGCAGTCCGTGATAGGTGCGCTGCAGCAATTTGACTCTTACAGCTGCAGTCTTGTTTCTGTACAAGACATTTCTTTTCGCTCCCTGTATTTTATGCGTGACAACTTAAGAATTCCAAATAGTGCATTCTGAGCAGTGGCAGCAGGAGAAAAATATAAACGTATTAAAATCCGCAGGCTTTTGGAATCAGTGTCTTCTCCTCTCTGGTGCCTAAAGCTCACCAGACCTTTTCCTTCACCCCTCTTTCCATCCCCTTCAACTCTTCTGTCAGAAGAATGAGCCACTGGCTCTGAAAGCTTGCAGATTTCAATATCTTTGTACATGTTTCCTCCTGCAGCCACTTGGTGAGTAGATTTTTTACCTATTCAATTACATTATATTTTCAAAAATTGATTAATTTTTTTGATATATTAAATAGTGTATTCCAGTCCACAGTGTCAGATTTAACACATCTATCTAAAATGTATGCTTCAATCTATCTTCTACGATACATCATGGGTCATTATTGTCTCCACTTAAGCCAATTCATTACCAAATGCAAATGTGTTAATAACAAAACTTTCCACATGTTCTTCTTTGAGAAGCACTGGGACGAGTGAGACCAGCACAGGCTCTTCTGCCTTACAATACGCCTGAAAAAAGAATTAAACCTGTATCTCTGTACACTAGATATTAAAAGTGACTAGTTAACATTAACTTTAATCCAAACAAAAGGGAGCGCAATCACAACTAAAATAAAAAATGCAAAGTTAGGCAACATACGCAACTACACATTGAGCAACACCCTCAGTCCTACCAACGAACAATTGGTACTAACTGTACACAATTTTGACAGGAGAGTGCGTGACCGTTCTGCTAAGCAGACCCCATTTGTGGTTTGGCAACCAGTCCAAGTCCACAACAGAGTCATATGAACTTACCCTACATTATGTCTTGTAGCATTACAACGGCTGTCTGTAACAGAATTACTTTCTCTGTGTCTACCAGCTCCGATTCCAGAAGGATCAGCAGTGCAGAACCCAACTTTCATTCTTCTCTTATGACATTGTGAGAGCCACAGATTGGGCCAAACAGCTGAACAGATTATTTCTAAACTTTCAAAAAGCATGTGAGTTGGTATGATGGCAATGCTTTATGCACAACAGTACAACTGTATGTGATATCAAACAATATTTATGACTTCATTATCCACAATAGGCAGCACGCAAATACGGGCTGTACCTATAAGTATGACACATTATCCTGGTAAAAAGCAAATATCGAATGTAGCCTGCATTACAAAATTTTTGGGAAAGTTCAATTAGATAGTGCTTTTAGTTCTATATCTCTCTCATCCCTTCTTCAAATCCCACATAACTAAGGGTGAAACCCCCCCCCCCCCCCCCCCGTACCTCCCAATTTCTCTCTCTCTCTCTCTCTCACACATACACACACACACACACACACACACACACACACACACACACACACACATAAACTCACTAATCAAACACTTAACTGCACCTATTGACAGTTGTGTTCGATTCTAGTAATCGAGCAATTTACAATTTACATTACATCATTTGCCAGTCCTTGAATGATGTGCAAATCATCTTCAAGACTCACTACATTTAACAATAATTTCCTAACAATATGAAATCCCTGTACACAATGGCAACATTTGCAAAGGGCTTCACAGAGCTAGCAAGCTAGCCTACCTGTACACTTATGCACAGTAGGTTGGTTGGTTGTTTTGGGGAAGGAGACCAGACAGCGAGGTCATCAGTCTCATCGGATAAGGGAAGGGCAGGGAAGGAAGCCGGCCGTGCCCTTCGAAAGGAACCATCCCGGCATTTGCCTGGAGTGATTTAGGGAAATCACGGAAAACGGAAATCAGGATGGCCGGACGCGGGATTGAACTGTCGTCCTCCCGAATGCGAGTCCAGTGTCTAACCACTGCACCACCTCGCTCGGTTGTTGCACAGTAGAATTTTGACTCAATACAATGTGTATTTTCCAATTCACTCACTATCAACTGTAGTAGATAAGAAATTGCATCCACAGGCCTTCTCTGCTACAGCTAAAGGACATTCAATTAATAGGTATCTCATTAGTTCAGAGTGTAGATGAAAGTCAACAGGGGGGGGGGGGAATCAGTCAATAATCTGCCACTGATTAGAAAACAGATTGGAACACCGTGGTCTGATGAAAGAAAGAGACTTAATTCTGAAAGGATGAAACAAATTTGGGCACAAAGACAGGCCAACCATCAAACGTGACATTGATGGATTGTACCTCGCGTGGTCCTACTGGGCCCATACGTAAATAATAATTATCTGTCACTTATTGTAACTTCATCAACGTCAACTGCATGTTGCTGTGGTCTTCATTCAAAAGACATTTGTTTTACGCCGCACCCCAATGGTACTGACAAGGGAACCTCCCCATCGCACCCCCCTCAGATTTGGTTATAAGTTGGCACGTTCGATAGCCCTTGAAAAACTAATCACAGATCAATCGAGAAAACAGGAAGAAGTTGTGTGGAACTATGAAACAATAAGCAAAATATACAAACTTAGTAGTTTATGTGCAAGATATACAACATCAAGGACAATGTGAGCTCAAGAGCGTCGTGGTCTTGTGGTTAGCGTGAGTAGTTGCTGAATGAAAGGTCCTTGGTTCAAGTCTTTCCTCGGGTGAAAATTTTACTTTCTTTATCTTCGCAAAGTTATGATCTGTCCGTTCGTTCATTAACGTCTCTGATCACTGTAATAAGTTTAGTGTCTGTGTTTTGCGACCGCACCGCAAAACCGTGCGATTAGTAGACGAGAGGACGTGCCTCTCCAATGGGAACCGAAAACATTTGATCGCAAGGTCACAGGTCAACCGATTCCTCCACAGGAAAACACGTCTGATATATTCTATACGACACTGGTGACGGCATGTGCGTCACACGACAGGAATATGTTGTCGACCCACCTAACTTATACACTTGGCGAATGGGTAAAAAGATTCTTCTATCTTGCCCGATTTAGGTTTTCTTGTGGATATGATAATCACTCCAAAAAAAGTGATAAAAACATAAGCGTTTGTCACATAAACTGAAGTTATCGTTCCGCAGCTGCTCACGCTAACCACGAGACCACAGCGTTCCTGAGCTCAACCTATCCTTGATGTTGCCTATCTCGCCCATAAACTACTCAGTTTGTATATTTTGTTTATTTTTTCATAGTTCCACACAATTTCTTCCTGTTTTCTCGATTGATCTGTGTTCAGTTTTTCAAGGCCTATCCACTGTGCCAACTTATAACTAAATCTGAGGGGGGTGCGATGGGGAGGTTCCCTTGTGAGTATGTTACACCATGAGTGGTCTAATGTCTGGTATTTTTACCACAACGCATTTATCAAGTGCTATAAAACAAGGAAACCGACCAATAAATTACAACACTCTACCTACTGATCTATACTGAAATATTTATGTCGGCCCACAGTGTAATGTACCTCAAAGCTCTTGTGCCATTAGGCGTCATCATCAATAGCAAAAGGTAACAGCAAACATGCACTGTCAAACATAAAACTCTTCCTCTAACATCTCATGTAAGTATGTTATACTCTCAAGGCACAGTTGTTAAACTAAAGCTGCTGCTGTCACCTACCAAAAATAGCACTCGACTGCAAAGCATAAGTCAGAGCCCTCAACAATGTTACTTTCTACTGTAAAATTTATGAAAATCAAAAAGTTCTAAAAATTCTAAAAACAATTACTACACCTGTGTTTCATTGTGTGCATCCATACGGAAGACAACTGAAAACATTAAACCTAATGCCGCTAATTCGAATAAATCAGTTGCTGTTCCCTGAGGAGATATCGCTAAAGTGACACAAGTGTCGTCCAATTTAACACGTAAACTGTGCCTCGAGAGTGTAACCTGCCAATATGAGATGTTCTGAGAAGAGTTTTATGTATGACAATGCACATTTGCTGCTGGATTTTACTGCTGATGATGCCTAATGGCACAGAAGCTTTATGGTATATTACATTAAAGGGAGATATAAATATTTTTATATGGGTCAGTATGTGTAGTGTTGTGATTTCTTAACTGGTTTCCATATTTTATAGCACTCAATAATGAGGTAACATAGTTCCAAACATGTTGCGGTAATAGTATCACACGTCTGACAACTGGTGGCATAACATCCTCAGTACCGATTCACATGCCTACTGTACAATGGCTTTGCAACAGATAAGCAGCTTCCGACATCGGTGTATCCCGATCAGACCTCTTCTTCACGCACAACTACCACAATCTATATCTTTTCGGACCTGCTTCCCGTAGTTACACCTAGGTTTCCCTCTACAATTCTTACCCCCCACACTTACTTACCGAGTGGAACAACACGGCACTGAAAACGGGCTACTTCTGTTCTCAGAGAGCTGGCAACGACGTACCACATTTTCCTCTGACACGGTCCACTGTGTGGAGCACTAGAACCGCCCTTCTGAGGCTCAAATCCATTCACAGGACACAACACTAGCACACTCACTCTCCACATTAAAGGGGTAGACACAGCACTGTCCACGTCCTGGTGCAAGCCAGTCTACCTCAATGCAGGCTACCACTAGACACAGAGCTCCCGCCACATTGCAGCCCTCAACACTGCAAGTCTTCCAAAACAGTGCGGCCCTCGTGCAAACTGATGAGCCACCACACTCCCAGATGCGGCAGTCATTTAGCGGCACCACTCGACCCACCGTCATCCGGCCACGACAGAAACACACACCGAGTGAGGTGGCGCAGTGGTTAGGACACTGGACTGGCATTCGGGAGGACGACGGTTCGATCCCACGTCCGGCCATCCCAGTTTAGGTTTTCCGTGATTTCTCTAAATCATTCCAGGCAAATGCCACGACGGTTCCTCTGAAAGGGCACGGCCGACTTCCTTCCCCGTCCTTCCCTAATCCGATGAGACCGATGACCTCGCTGTTTGGTCTCCTCCCCTAAAACAACAGAAACACATTACAGAAGGAAACTGTGTTTCCATTTCGACCCAGCAGGTATTAATAGCTCAAGTCAGTAAAAACTTTTTTACTGTCTAGATCCCGTGCACTATAAAACACTAAAATGTGAAGAATAATTTCAGTTGACCACACAATCATCTTCATATCACACATAGTGAAGTATGTATCAGCAGATAACATATTGAAAACCTTGCATCATTTAGAGTATTTACATAATTATAAGACGAGGTTTCTTTCCAAATGTGTCATTCAAAAGCTATAGGGTTGTCTTAAATTGGCTGATTGAACTACTTTTCTGAGGTCACCATTATCACATTGTTTAGTAATGTGCACAGTAGTAGTATTACATTTTCAGTGGTCATCATGAAGATGAAGCTTTGTGCAATTTTATTTTAAATAATTCTGAAGGGCAGAGCTCGGCAAATGATACGTTCCAACAAGCTCGAGAGTTCCCGATACACCAAAGTGCTCGGTACAGTATCGAAGTTCCTCGAACGATCACGTGACACTGACTAGTGCAAGAGATACACAACAAATAATGAACTAGCCACAACAGTCTATTGCACTGATTGACATTTGACAGTTTTGTGAAACACAGGAGGAAATAGAATTAAAGTCTATCAACTTACAAGCTTTTATTGTATTTTAACAGGTTTCCAATAAACATTCTCATACATGTATAAATATTCTATACAAACATTAATGCAATTTTTTAAGTAAAGGTAACATTCAAATATAGAATTTTTTGTCCTTCAAAGAACATTAGTTGATTCAGAAACCAGATCAAAATTTTATTTGGTTATGAGACACTGTAATGATTTACTAGGTAGATTGCAAATGAGAAATTTGACCACTGTTCATGTATTACAATACCATGTAAAAACATTACCTGATTTTACTCAGCTGTATACCACGTTGGTGAAATTCAGTTGAAACAAGAAGGAAAATTAATATAGAATGATGTGGCTAACAAAGGAAGTAGATTATATTAAACAGACTGTAATTGTCAAAGCAAAAATAAATTACAGTCGCAAGACCCGTTGTGGAGATAGTACCGACAGACGTCAGTAGATCGCGGGATGAGCAAAACTTCGAGAGTGGAACAGAATCTTAAATGCAATCTTTTATTTACATATTAGTTGGTGTTGTTACATATGACCTGCATACTAGCAGATATTGCAGTCTGTTTTTGACGGTTACTCAAGCTTGGAAGGAGAACAGTGACACCAGCTTGGCTGAGAGCTATGATGATTGCATGGAGGGAAGCACTGAGCCCGCAGCAAATTTCATCATGTTGTTATGCGTGGTAATCTATACCAACTACTTTTGCTTTCTACACTGAAGAGCCAAAGAAACTGGTACACCTGCCGAATATTACGTAGGGCCCCTGCGAGCAGGCAGAAGTGCCGCAACACGACGTGGCATGGACTCTACTAATGCCTGAAGTAATGCTGGAGGGAACTGACAACAGGAATCCTGAAGGCCTGTCCACAAATCCCTAAGAGTGTGAGGAGATGGAACTCTTGAGAATAGCACGTTGCAAGGCATCCCAGATATGTTCAATAATGATCGGGAGTTTGATGGCCAGCAAAAGTGTTTAAACTCAGAATAGTGTTCCTGGAGGCACTCTGTAGCAATTCTGGGTGTGTGGGGTGTCGCATTGTCCTGCTGTAATTGCCCCGTATTGTCCTACTGGAATTGCCCAAGTCTGTCGGAATGCACAATGAACATGAATGGATGCAGGTCATCAGACAGCATGCTTACGTATGTGTCACCAGTCAGAGTCATATCTAGACTTATCAGGGGTCCCATATCACTCAAACTGCACATGGGCCACACCATTAAGAGCCTCCACCAGCTTGAACAGTCAACTGCTGGCATGCAGGGTCCATGGATTCATGAGGTTGTCTCCATAACTGTATATAATTTGAAACAAAACTCGTCCGACCAGGCAACATGTTTCCAGTGATCATAAGTCCAATGTTGGTGTTGACCGGGCCCAGGCAAGGCCTAAAGCTTTGTGTCATGCTGTCATCAAGGGTACACGAGTGGGTTTTCGGTTCCGAAATACCATATCGATGATTTTTCGTTGAATGGTTCCCACACTGACACTTGTTGATAACCCAGTATTGAAATCTGCAGCAATTTGCATAAGGGTTGCAGTTCTGTCACATTGAATCATTGTCTTCAGTTGTCGTCACTCCCGTTCTCACAGGACTGTTTTCCAGCCATTGTGATGTCGGAGATTTGCTGTTTTACCAGATCCCCAATAGTCACAGTACACAGTACACTCATGAAATGGTCGTACAGGAAAATCTGCATTTCATTGCTAGCTCAGGGATGCTGTGTCCCATCACTCATGCACTGGCTGTAACACCACGATCAAACTCATTTAAATCTTGGGAACCTACCATTGTAGCAGCAGTAACTGATCTAAGAACTGCCCCAGACATTTGTTGTCTTGTAAAGGCAATGCCAACCGCAGCACCGTATTCTGCCTGTTTACAAATCTCTGTGTTATAATAAACATGCTTATACCAGTTTCTTCAGCACTTCAGTGTATGAACATCTACTGTGTTTAAACTGCAGTTTGCCCGAATTAGTCGGAATTGAACTGACTTTAAAATTGGACAAATACTCAATGATAGTATTCATTTCTGCACAAGACAATAAAAGCCTAGATCTAGGCAAGTGATTTACTTCTGTGTTTCTTGCTGCAATGTTGTCAACACTCTCTGTGACGTATGACAAGAATGACAGGGGGTATATCAGGTGGTTCTACACAGAGTGGGGGGAGGTGACATGTTTGGAAGTGAGATTATAACATACTCATTTCAGGATAGAGGTGAAATCTGGTATGTATACAGGAAAAAATAGCTGTGTTCTCAAATTCCAACGTAACAACCACCTCAGAAATAGCCACATATTCTGAAGAAACAGCCATATGTTTGTGACAATGAAGGTATAAATTTCACGGCTGTGCCATTAGGTTGATGATGGTGATGACCCAAGATAGTGGTAGCACACACTACAGGGATTGTAAGCATAAAAGGCAGAAAAGAAACCAGTCCAAAAATTCATGTGAACAATTTCTTGTTTTTATTTTATTTCTCCAAGTGTTATCAAAATTTAGACAATCAATAAATGGCAAAAGTTTAGAATAGTTACAAGGTTACCTTTTTGGCAGATACTTTATGTCAATAAAACAGTTTGTAATTCTAGTTAATCAGAATCTGTTAAAAATAAATTTCTCTCAAGGAGCCTTTCATTAAAAAAATGAATAAATAAAAAAATTTTAAAAATTGGGCCATTTTATATTCAGGGGCGTCTTACACTCAAGTAAATACAGTGTGAAGCTGGCAGCGTGCCAGTATGAGTAACACCTTTGCAGCTAATCAAACACTACACTTCGAGATAATAATGTTTTATTAGTCAGCACAGTAATAAGACAAGCAACTGATAGCACACGTAATATCATAGTCCCGCTTGCTATTTTAAGTAACACACATCCATTATCTGCACACACACTGATGCTCGCGCCATGGCAGGTAGCGAGGTACTGACTGCTGGAGCACACCATCTTTCCACCGTCGGTCGTTCGCGAAATCGCTGACAGACAGGTGAAGAGTGGTGTCAGAGCTGAGGTAGCTACACGTTTTTATTTGTCGTTAATCACTTCCTTAACCTCCTGATGGATCTGTTATTGTGAAAAACGGCAAGTTGCACCACAGTTTGGAGTTGACAAACTGTAGATGAATGAGTTCAAAGGTCAGAGGAGGGCAATGGTGTATGGCCTTGAGTAGGACTGTCCCTAGTAGAGCACTGTGCTGCTCAAAACCACCTTCAGGTTGATGAAAGCTTACAATTTTTTCAAAACTGCTCTAAAATGCTATTCTTGTGGGTGTGTCATCACTGGATTATATGCATCATAAAAATCTTAAAATATGCATGAAAAATGCTTAAAAATGCACAAAGTGCAGAAATCTGCAAGATCAAATAATAAAAAAACATAGGAGTTACTGCATGCATTACATCTCAAAGTCCAACCTGTGCATATCAATTACGAGGAAGAGTGCCAGCCATGCCAAACATCGGTACATTTAGAATGTTGATATCACTTTCTGAATAATTTCTGGTAGAGGTTAGAAAGGGGGGGGAAGGCTTTCTGGGATTATTTTCAAGAGTAGTTCCTTCTTCACTATTGTTGTCGGTAACAAACAGACGCGATGTGAGTTGAGTCACGGCAAAACAATACGTACAGGACCAAGTTCGAGATATACTGCACGCAGGGGTGGCACACTCAAAAACCCAGTAATATTTTATTTAAAAAACAACACACAATCATGAATTTTTTTAACAACATTAACTTTTAATTAATACTATTGGACCAAAGCATCATTTACAATTTATTTTACATTTTTCTACTATTGTAAATACACATAAACAAGTACTGTTCCAAAAGTTTGGTGGTAAGATTGTGTCTTGCATCACTCAAAACATTTTTATAAGTAGAAAAGGACCGTTCTACATCAACTGAGGTGACTGGGCAGTATTTGAATTTGGGTGCTATGTTGGCACTTACCGTTTCTGGTAAAAGTTCACCCGTCCCATTAATAAGACTATCAATATGGTACAAGGGTTCAAAGCCTGGGTTATTGTATAAAATGTTTTCAAACTTTTCTATAAGTTTTCTCGGGAATACCTCCGGCAATGAGCAGTTCACTAGAATAATTTCATTCATTAACTGAATAGATTCATTCAATGCCAAACCTTGAGTTTCAAGCTTTTTAATACTTGCAGGCATATGGGAAAAGTAGTGCTAATCACAGCAATGTCTTTTTTAATACCGGAATCATTGAAAGCTTCCTTGGATTGGCAAACTGCCATAGTCTCTGCACTATTAAAGTCATTTACTACCCCTCTAATGGCCTTGAAATTTTCGTTGTAAAATGACACAGCTTCAACCTACGTACCCCAATGAATTACGACTGGAATAATTTAATGATTATTAAGAATCCGCCTCAATTGCAAATAGAAACCGGATGTTGACCTAGATTTCGGCGCGGATAACCGTGCCTTCTTCGGAACACACTAAAACTACAAACTGTGTTAATGCTGGGCGATGCCTATTTAGGCAGTTTGTAGTTTTAGTGTGTTCTGAAGAAGGCGTGGTTATCTGCACCGAAACCTAGGCGAACATCCGGTTTCTATTTGCAATCGAGGCGGACTCTTTATAATCATTGGACATTTGGTAGTTTCTCTGTGTAGGTCTTGATGCGAGCAGGAGCCTTTAGAAACACTTTCTCTGTGGGTGAAATCAGTTTACTTACATTCAGCAAGGCGATGTGCTCAGTGAACAAAGCACATCACACGAATCAAATTACGATAAAATACTCTGAGGGCTTTTCCTGCTTTGATCATATAGGGAGTAGCATCTCAAATAAACACAAACACACTTGCATCTGCAGAAGATTCTGGATATATTTTTCTAATACCCTCAATCACAAATCTGCAGTTTGTAGTTTTAGTGTGTTCCGCAGAAGGCGTGGTTATCTGTTATTTGTTGCAAACGCATACGGCGGGACAGTGGGGGGGATTAACCGGGGGGGCACAGGCGCAGGAGCACAGACTCTGTACGCCTCTTCCTGTTCCTATTCTGTAATGATTTCGCCATGCAGTGGGCTTTCGGTTAGCTATTACACGTAGTTTTAGGTGCGGTGAATGTGTGAGACATAAAAACTAGAGAGAGCTAGAGACTACCCGTCTCAATTTTTAAAATATTGTAAACAGAGTGAAATATGTATCGTCACCAGTTTTTATTAAAATATGCAATAACTGGTGAAAAGGAGCGAAATATGCAAATGCATATGCAGCATGCAAATGCGTATAATACGGTCCCTAGTCTTCACCAAACATCCCTCGGTTGGGATCGCGCCACAGCTTCAGCATACGGTCTATAGAGACTCGTGCATAATGCTCAAGGATGACATCGTTTTTAAATTTTGTCAACATTTAACTCTTAACAAGTATTAAGTTTGATGTCTGTACTTCCTACAAAAAGTACATAAAAATTCTCTAAGTTGACTACGATCTAGACCTCCGTAGTACTGTTAATTGTCATTAGGGCCAGGGTTACATTTTTTCTTCATTTAGACAACATTTTCGCATTAAAATACATTTGCTACTTGAGTACCAGCAAGAACAATGATTTGCACAGTGGAACTGCCAACAGGGTTGGAGCCTGCAAAACCAGCACAGGTCCCATTCGTGTATTGCTGGTGGGAGCTGTTAACTGATAACTAATTTATATACAATAATATAATGTTGTGAAAAAGTTCGCATATTACAAATATGCACCAACGAGAGGCTAAAATGACAATATAACACTCTTCTCTCCCTGCACGAGAATCGCAAATTGTGTGAGCATACGGGATGTGACTACACGATATATAGAAGTCTGGATCAGTCCCGGGGGAACATTCAGATCGCCGAAGCAGTTAAGGTGAACGCTCGTAACGAGTGGAAAATTTGAGTTCGAGTCTCGGTCCGGCACAAACTTTCGTGTGTAACAAAATGCTCACATCGATGCAGATAAGAAATAAGTAGATTTATTTCATAATGTTAATACACAGCTTTTAGGCATGCGTGTCTGAAGAGCATTATATTGTGACGATGCAGACACTGTATAAACACAGACATTTTATGATATTGCAGTGCCTGTGTTGTTAAAAGTATGATGCAATGTTCCTTTGGACTTACATGCATGCCCAAAAGAACAAGCACTGTGCTGACCGCAGCCCACATGCAATACACAAAACATATTTGCAGTTGCAAATACGGACAACCATCAGCTGTATAATGTAATGAAAACAACTGCCATACTGGAACTTGAACCTAGGTTTCCTGCTTTACACGAGCGGTCACCTTAACTGTTTTGGCTATCTGTGCACAACTCTTGGCCAGGCCCAAACTTCTATATGTACCCCATGTACTGGAATTTCTCTCTCTCTCTCTCTCTCTCTCTCTCTCTCTTTTTGGCAAAATTCGCATCTATTTTTGTTGAGATTCATGTTTCTTTTAATGATTAGATGCACATACCTCAAAGGTTGTCACGTGAAGGAAAACAAACAAAGCCTTATTTCTTTGAAACTGACAGCTACAGAAAGGTGCTGATTGGGAACTTTGTGACAGTAATGTTTGCTTTTGCAAAAACTTCCAAAACCTTTTTCTTCCAAACTAGCCTTTGTTTTCTTCATTTGGCTATATTTAAGAATTTAAAAAGATTGTTCTGTTGAAAAGCCACAGCTTTTTCCTGACAGTGAGCTGAATGCGTCTCTAATTTAAGGTGTTTCTGGACATTATCTCTCTTTTCTGCACAATTCGATGATGACAAAATCTACAAACTATTAATTTCTATCTTTTGTGGGCATTCGTAGGTGTGCGACCCATGCTTTACAATGCTACAGACAGAACAGACAAGGCAGTTAGCATAGAGGCAGAACTGAACATATCATAATGCTATGTTAACATTAGGAGAAGAATTTTGGCACATAGTGCAGACACTACAGGCTATAGTGACAGATGACCACAAGAATAAACTAACTAGAATTTTGACTGCCAGAGGGAAGAAGAGTGGTGTGCAGAAACAAACCCCGCCTCCCTTTCACATGGCAACAGCCAACAGTATTGTCAAAGGGATCACCCATCTTTTCTAACGTTGTAAGGTTCGTAATCGAAATCCGTAACAGATCAGGATTAGTAGCTTCACTTATTTCAAAATCAGAAAACGATAAGCAACACGTGACACAAAATATTTGGGGGAAAGCTACAGCTCAACTGCTCGCTGATGTTAGCGGACTATTGTTAACGACTCAGTGCAGGCCTGATATCTAGCAGTATTCGATACGACCACTGCTCAAAACATACTCCACCTAATTTGCCACTTTAGAAATGTCCACATTAAACCATATTTTGGGCTTTTTTAACAAAGAAATGTACACATTTCTTTGTTATAAAGTACTAGGTCCCACAGCTGAGTACTACATTGTATTACACAGCACGTATCTTAAATAGACCATTCAACCGCCATTTAGCGCACTGATATGTCGTTGCATTTGTACACATTCATTTTGCAGAAAGGTTCTTATACACATTACCTTTACAAACTGGCCTTCACCAGAAGATGCACAATACCATTAACCAAAAACTGGTTACATTTTCAATATTTTTATGCAGGAATCAAGATATTTCAAATTATCTCTGATAAAATAGTTCATAAACTGAAAGAACCAGAGGTTGTACAGAGTTTCAGGGAGAGCATAAAAGAACAATTGACAGGAATGGGGGAAAGAAATACAGTAGAAGAAGAATGGGTAGCTTTGAGGGATGAAGTAGTGAAGGCAGCAGAGGATCAAGTGGGTAAAAAGACGAGGTCTAGTAGAAATCCTTGGGTAACAGAAGAAATATTGAATTTAATTGATGAAAGGAGAAAATATAAAAATGCAGTAAATGAAGCAGGCAAAAAGGAATACAAACGTCTCAAAAATGAGATCGACAGGAAGTGCAAAATGGCTAAGCAGGGATGGCTAGAGGACAAATGTAAGGATGTAGAGGCTTGTCTCACTAGGGGTAAGATAGATACTGCCTACAGGAAAATTAAAGAGACCTTTGGAGATAAGAGAATGACTTGTATGAATATCAAGAGCTCAGATGGAAACCCAGTTCTAAGCAAGGAAGGGAAAGCAGAAAGGTAGAAGGAGTATATAGAGGGTCTATACAAGGGCGACGTACTTGAGGACAATATTATGGAAATGGAAGAGGATGTAGATGAAGATGAAATGGGAGATACGATACTGCGTGACGAGTTTGACAGAGCACTGAAATACTTGAGTCGAAACAAGGCCCCCGGAGTAGACAACATTCCATTGGAACTACTGACGGCCTTAGGAGAGCCAGTCCTGACAAAACTCTACCATCTGGTGAGCAAGATGTATGAAACAGGCGAAATACCCTCAGACTTCAAGAAGAATATAATAATTCCAATCCCAAAGAAAGCAGGTGTTGACAGATGTGAAAATTACCGAACCATCAGTTTAATAAGTCACAGCTGCAAAATACTAACACGAATTCTTTACAGACGAATGGAAAAACTAATAGAAGCCAACCTCGGGGAAGATCAGTTTGGATTCCGTAGAAACACTGGAACACGTGAGGCAATACTGACCTTACGACTTATCTTAGAAGAAAGATTAAGGAAAGGCAAACCTACGTTTCTAGCATTTGTAGACTTAGAGAAAGCTTTTGACAATGTTGACTGGCATGCTGTCTTTCAAATTGTAAAGGTGGCAGGGGTTAAAAACAGGGAGCGAAAGGCTATTTACAATTTGTACAGGAACCAGATGGCAGTTATAAGAGTCGAGGGACATGAAAGGGAAGCAGTGGTTGGGAAGGGAGTAAGACAGGGTTGTAGCCTCTCCCCGATGTTATTCAATCTGTATATTGAGCAAGCAGTAAAGGAAACAAAAGAAAAATTCGGAGTAGGTATTAAAATCCATGAAGAGAAATAAAAAGTTTGAGGTTCGCCGATGACATTGTAATTCTGTCAGAGACAGCAAAGGACTTGGAAGAGCAGTTGAATGGAATGGACAGTGTCTTGAAAGGAGGATATAAGATGAACATCAACAAAAGTAAAACGAGGATAATGGAATGTAGTCGAATTAAGTCAGGTGATGCTGAGGGAATTAGATTAGGAAATGAGACACTTAAAGTAGTAAAGGAGTTTTGCTATTTGGGGAGCAAAATAACTGATGATGGTCGAAGTAGAGAGGATATAAAATGTAGACTGGCAATGGCAAGGAAAGCGTTTCTGAAGAAGAGAAATTTGTTAACATTGAGTATAGATTTAAGGGTCAGGAAGTCTTTTCTGAAAGTATTTGTATGGAGTGAAACATGGACAATAAATAGTTTGGACAAGAAGAGAATAGAAGCTTTCGAAATGTGGTGCTACAGAAGAATGCTGAAGATTAGATTGGTAGATCACATAACTAATGAGGAAGTACTGAATAGGATTGGGGAGAAGAGAAGTTTGTGGCACAACTTGACCAGAAGACGGGATCGGTTGGTAGGACATGTTCTGAGGCATCAAGGGATCACCAATTTAGTATTGGAGGGCAGCGTGGAGGGTAAAAATCGTAGAGGGAGACCAAGAGATGAATACACTAAGCAGATTCAGAAGGATGTAGGTTGCAGTAGGTACTGGGAGATGAAGAAGCTTGCACAGGATAGAATAGCATGGAGAGCTGCATCAAACCAGTCTCAGGACTGAAGACCACAACAACAACAACAAAATAGTTCATCTGGATACAATTTACCACAAAATAGCATCTAAAACGTAATTTTGCTTTTTGAAGCAGAAACGTAAATTTTTCCAATCCCTATAAATTAAGTGCAAGAGTCCAGATTGTGACGCACAGATGACGACATATGGAAGTGTCTCTTGTCATGACTCCTGTACGGATAGCCAAAGTGGTTATGGCGACCTAACACATAAACCGGGAGATCCGGGTTTGAGTCCCAGAGATCCGGGTTTGAGTTCCAGTCCAGCACGAATTTTCTGCCATCTGATTTCTCCTGAAACTGCAGCTATTGCTGGTTGTGTCCTTTTCCAGTAACTGAGTAATGACAGTCTTTTCATCTGTTTACATATCTACAGTACTTCACTTGCCTGTCCCTGAACTACATGCACATCATCATCAAGTCCTCCAGCATTTAACAATAATTTTCTAGTTATGTGAAATCACTGTACACAACTGTATCATTTGCAAAGAGTCCCTTAGAAATATCTACCTAATCTGTGTGTGTATACACAGTACAATTGTGGCTTATTATAATGCGTATTCTCCAGTTTGACTTTCAACTATAGTATATAAGAAATTTTATGTATATGCGTTTTCTGCTACTGGTAAATGAAATACAATTAACAGTTATCTCATTACTTCAGTGTGTAACTGACAGTCAGTATTTCATGAATACTTACACCTTCCTCTTCTTTGAGGAATATCTGGACCGGTGAGAGTGTGGTTGCTTCATCCACTTGGTCATTTATCTGCAGGTGGAAAACAAATTAGTCAATGATCTTCATAAAAAAACAACACAAGGAACTTTTACGCGAATTTTAAACGAAAAATAACCAAATACAGCCCACTGAACTTGGAAACTGAAGACAGAAGTCGAAATATGTGCAAACAATTTCCAATATTTCCAAAACCATCTCAACTGCGAAGAACACAAAAAAGTGGTCTCGAAGAGCTCGACAACCAGCCCTAACTCTGAATCATCCATCACTGAGGAATTACAGTCATTTCAAATCTCAAAAACCACAAGGTCTTAGAGACCAAATCAAGCTGAACTTTGAGGAAAAAATGTCACAGACGCTCACCACAACTTTTTTGAAGAAATATGAATACATGAAAAACCCCTGATGAATGGAAGACGGCCCTCGTCCACCCACTCCATAAGAAAGTGTCCCAAGCAGATCACAACTATGGAGGAATCTCCCCCTAGACATAACATACAAGATACTCTCCACAGTCTTACTAAACAGAGCAAAATCCCAGTTAGACAATTAACTTGAAGAATATGAAATTGGCTTCAGGAAAGGAACAGCCTGCCCAAAACAAACCCTAAACCTCAAAAACTTCATGACATACCAAAAATGAAGAGCAAAATGATATGTTATGACTGTCATTGAGTTTTTAAAATTGTGCAACTCAATACACCAGGAATCCCTTATATATACTAAAAGAATTAACCCTTGACAACAAAAAATATAAAACCAATCACAGAGACCCTTATCACCACATATTCCAAAGCCAAATTCATGGGAGAACACTAACCCTTTTGAAATAAAAACTGGTATAAGCTAAGGAGATGGAATCCCCCACTGCTAGTTAAGTGCTCCCAAGAAAAACTTGTTGGAGACTTGAACACAGAGATACTGGAATCTGCCTAGGAGCACAAAACAAAAGGCATCAAAGCCAACTATCTAGCCTTTGCAGATGATATAACCCTACTAGCTGAGACCTGGGAAATAGCCAAAGAACAGACCCTTGAACAGAAAAAACAGGTCTCAAAACCCTTAAAAAGACCAATGTAACAACAAACATAAAAAACCCACCACAACATTTTAAAGTGGGACAACAAAAAGTAGAGATAATCAAAGAACTCAAATACCTTGGAGAATCCATCGGCTGGAATGGGCTCGAGAAAAAGGCAATGGAAATTAGAAGTGAAGTTGATCTGGTCTTCTATCTCGCAAAAAACACATACAACAAAAGGTCCCTCTCACAGAATGCAAAAATAAGCATTGTAACAGTGTAGTAGTCAAACCAGAAGCCCTGTATGCAGCTGAAACACTATCACCAACCATGGCCTAGTTGAAAGACTGGAGATAGAAGAAACAAAGATATTAGAAACATTTCTTGACCCCAGATTTCACAACAATTAATCCGCACCAAAAAATGAAACCCTTACCAAACTACCGAAAAACTCTCAGACACAATTAGGAGAAAAAGAATTCATTTTTATGGATACATCTTCATTCTGAACCAAAATAGATCAACTGAATAAATTATGACTACTTCTGCAGGAAAAAAATGGATTACTGAAATGGGAAAGGACTTCAGATAACTCCAAATCACAAGAGCTATGTTCAAAAATAAAACAGAGAAAAAGAGAGACGAGGAAAAGAACACAATGGGAGGGAGGGAGGGAAGGAGAGGTTGGGGGGGGGGGGGGTGGTAGGTTCCAAAATCAAATCCAAACGAACATCCACATCTCTGATGAAGATAGGAAAGCAAGGTCAAAAGAATGAAACAATACTGAGCTGCTAACAGAAAGGCACAAAACATTAAAAAGTGATTAATTTAACATATCGCAAAGTCGGGTGAAACAAAAATAAAAAGAAGACTCTGCTGTTATTATAATGTGTGGTTTCTAAATTTCCTCAATATTAAGTGTGTTGTTGTTGATGATGTAGTCTTCAGTCCAAAGGTTGGTTTGATTCAAATCTCCATGCTAGTCCATGCTAAGCAAGCCTCTTCATCTATGCACGATACTGCAACCTACATCCATTAGAACCTGCTAGCAGTAGCCAAACCTTGGTCATTATCTCCAATTATCAACCCCCCTCTCCCCCCCCCCCCAGTTGCTTTCCCATTACCAAACTGGTGATTGCTCAGTATGAGTATTATTAACCATACCCTTCTTTTAGTGAAACTGAGCCACAAAACTCTTTTTTCGCGAATCCGATTAGTTATTCGATCTATCCACCTTATGCACAGCATCATTCCACAGCACCACATTTCAAACGTTTCTATTCTCTTCTTGTCTGAATTGTTTATCAACCATGTTTTATTTCAGTATTGGTCTACACACCAGGCAAATACCCTCAGAAAGGACTTCCAAACACTTATACTTTTAGTTTGATGATAACAAATTTCTCTTTCTCAAAACACTTTTCTTGCTACTAACAGTCTGCATTTTATATTCTCCTTCACTGACCATCATCAGCTTTTTGTTGCCCAGATAGAAAAACACATTTCATTTCCTAATCTAACTCCCTCAACATCACGATTCATCTACCTTCCACTGACCTTGTTTGACCTTCGATGGTGTTCATCTTACAGCCTCTGTTGAAGACATTACACATCCCACACCACACTGCTCTTCCAACTAATTTGTCAACTCTGAATAAATTACAGTGTCTTAGGCAAACCTCAGTTTTTATTTCTTCTTCCTGAACTTTAATTTCATTTAAGAATTTCTCCTTGGTTACCTTTACTGCATGCTCTACGTACATATTGAAACACATTGAGGATAGGCTACAACCCTGCCTCACTCCATTACCAACCACTATCTCCCCCTCACATCGTTCAACTCTTTGTGACTGCTGTCTGATTTCTGTAATAGTTGCAGATACCTGTTTGGTCACTATAATTTATGCCTGTTATCTACAGAATTTCTAAGAGTATATTCCAGTCAGCATTGTCAAAAGCATTATCCGAATCTGCAAATTCTATAAATCCAGGTTTCCCTTTCTTTAACCAATCTTCTAATATAAATCACAGGGCAATTTTTTCCTCACATACCGCTACATTTCTCCACAACCTGCACTTACCTTCCCTGGGATCGGTTTCTACCAATTTTTCCATTCTTTTGTAAATTATTTGTGCCAATATCATGAATTATTAACCAGAACAAATTTTCACACTGTAGCGGAGTGTATGCCATTAGGAAACTTCCTGAGTAAGGCTGTGGCTAAACAATATCTCTGCAACACCCTTTCTTCCAGAAGTGTTAGTCCCACAGGTTTTGAATGAGAAGTTTGGAAGAAAGGAGATATACTGGCAGAGGTAAAGCTCTGAGAATGGCAAAGATCTCTGGTTTGAGCCCTGGTCCAGCGCACAGTTTTGATCTGCCAGGAAGTTTCATGAGTTATTAAACTGATAGTTTGTCTGTCTCATATATCTTGCACAGCACATGCAATAATTATATAATGGTTGGCGCTCTCAAACATATCAGTAATACTGGGCCAATGTTGTCTCAGGGTGTATACGCTGACAAGGAAGGAGGCGGGGAGGGGGGGGGGGGCATGGATTTTTTCCCAAATTTCCCAGTTAAAAATAAACTTTCCCTGTGTTAAGTGACAATATACTTTTCCTTGGCGCTGCCGAACTGACAAATCCTTTGTATTGTAAAGGTATTGTATACAAGCGTAGAACTTCCCGGTACTT
The DNA here is from genome assembly GCF_021461395.2 of Schistocerca americana. Taxonomy (NCBI): domain Eukaryota; kingdom Metazoa; phylum Arthropoda; class Insecta; order Orthoptera; family Acrididae; genus Schistocerca; species Schistocerca americana. The sequence continues at coordinate 66,055,474 of NC_060129.1, forward strand.
CAGCAAAAAATAACTTGTTTTGGAAAAATATTTGATGCGCAGCATCATGTACAGCGCATATTTTCAAATTACAAAAGTATAAATACGAATTCCACCAATTAAAGCACGGTATCTTTCGAAGCACCGAAAACGAGATTGCGATGAGCCATTGCCACCAATCATAGCTCAAGTTACAGTACTCCCCAACCAAAGACAGCAGATATTCAGAGCACAGGACTTGTGTTGTAGTCGGCCAATAGCAACATCACTGTTAAGTAGAGTGAATATGCAAATAGGAAAAGTTAATGGTTTAAATTAACATACATTCAGTATAGCTACATGAAAAGATAAGCTATCACCTACAATATACCAGTCATCGAAAGCCTTTTGCCTTTTTTTTTTTTTTTTAGGATACGATGGATCCTTTGTCAAGCACTCCAACTTTTCCATAGAAAAGCCAGTTACATGGAAAATTGCTCAAGATTTCACCTCGAACTGCTTTTGAAGGATAATTTTACTTTTTGCCACAATTATTGCATAATTTGTAATCTATGACAGAAATAAAAGAGATATGAAAAACTAAGCTTGTCCTTTTTTAGTGTGTTACCTTTCAAGATATATCAAATACAAATACGCTGATTGGTTGGTTGGTTGGCTGGTTGGTAGGTTAGGGGGAAGGGACCAAACAGTGAAATCATCGGTCCCATCGGATAGGTGAAGGGTGGGGAAGTCGGCCATGCCCTTTTATAAGGAACCATCCCAGCATCTGCCTGAAGCGATTTAGGGAAATCATGGGAAACCTAGCCAATGGCCTTGCTGCTGTCGTTAACACCGGTTCCCGTCAGGTCACCGAAGTTAAGCCCTTTCGGGCTTGGCTAGTACTCGGATGGGTGACCATCTGGTCTGCCAGCCCTGTGGGCAAGCGAGGTGCACTCAGTCCTTGTGAGGCAAACTGAGGAGCTACTTGATTGAGAAGTAGTGGCTCCCGTCTCGTAAACTGATATACGGCCGGGAGAGCGGTGTGCTGACCACGTGCCCCTCCATATCCGCATCCAGTGACGCCTGTGGGCTGAGGATGGCACGGCGGCCGTTCGGTACCGTTGAGCCTTCCGAGGCCTGTTCGGAGAGTTTTTTTTATGGAAAACCTAAATCAGAATGGCCAGATGCAGGCCTGAACTGTCGTCCTGCCGAATGGGAGACCAGTGTGCTAACCACTGTAAGGTGTTACTCAGTCTAATATGCTGTAAATATTTAAATAATGGCATAAATGGCTGGTCTTCTAGATTCAAAATTTTTCTACACGGCTGTCCCTCAAAGTGTTAAGTTTTGAGTGACAGTCAAACGTTCTGTGATTTAAGAAATTAATCACAGATTCTCACATGCGACGTAAGTCATCTTGCATAATAGGAAATTTACTTCGTAAATAATGCTTCTCAAACCACCATCCTCAATATTTTCCCATGACCTGTTATAAAAGTAAACTTTTGTGACATCATACTCATTGAAAGCAGTTTGTTGTTACAAAATATAACACAGTCTTCATCCTAAAGCCTTCAACACATTTTGCTGTTGGCAGACACTTGTGTGTGCACTTTGTTTTGTAGTAAATGGCGCACTTTCTTTGCAACTAAAATTTCATTTTGGTGTTATTCTCTCATTTATGTTTTCTTTCTGCGATATTATCCTGCTGTAGTGGGCCAAAGTAAAATTTTTGTTACGAATATCAGTTCTTACTCGTCAAAATTACAAAAATTTAACTGGAAGCTAAAACAATGAAAAATTATCAGAAATCTTAAAGATTCCTGTGTTCTCCCCAGATTTCCCAGTTAGCCTGGGGTATATACACCCTGTGTCTATCCAGCAGCCTTGTTTCAACTTCAGTCTTTCACTGTAGCAGACATGATATGAAACTGCATCCATACAGCTTCTCTGCAATAGCTATAAGGAACAGAAGTAATATTTATTCCTTGAGAAAAACTTTCAATACCCAATATTGCATAAATTAGTCTTTATTGTGGACAACTGGTTTTGACAGTTCTAACTGTCATCCTCTTGTCTTCAAAAAAAGTTTGTTATGAAGCATGTTCCACTGTGAGCTTGTACCTTATGCCACACTGTCATTGCACTGCCTAAAATGCAGGACATTATACATAATTTAGTCAAAAATAAAACCATTTACAGTTAAAAAGCATCTCGTGCACACGAGCACGTTTGCATAAGTAGTGCTCGCGGAGGCTTGTTAATTCTTGAAGCACATGATATACAGCAAAATGCACATCTGTTCATGTTTGCAGAAATGTTCCACACATTGTGGATCCACACCTCAGCCAAAGTATACGGTGCAACTACAGTTTAATGTATACTGTACATTTTAAGACTTAACGAGCCTCTGCGAGTGCTATGTATGTGAACATGCTCGTGTGCACAAGCTGCTTTTTTAACTGTAAACGGTTTTGTTTTTGAAAAACCTATGTATAATGTGCTGGGTTTTATCCATAAGCTACAAATTCACAACGGCACATGTTTCATCACAGAAATTTCTTAAGAAAAGAAAACGACAGCTCCAACTGTTGAAACCGACTGTCAACAATACAGACTAACTTCTGTGATCTTTGCTAATGAAAGCTTTTTCCCCCTCACAAAACACAGACTGCGTCATCCAAGTTCTCAACATGACAGAATTCAGTCAATATTCACATAACTGCAGTGGGTACTCGACAGTCAATGTTTCAGAATACTTACAAACTGCACTTCTTTGACAAATGTCGCGACTGATGGAAGTGGTACAACTTCATCTCATTGGCCAGGTATCTGAAAGCGGAAAAAAAAGGCACTCAATTATATGTCCTCTTTTCTTTATTTCCTCTTTTTTTTCCTTTAAATTAGTTTTATTCGCTTAGCCATCTTACAAATGGTTTTGTTGTTCTTTTTTTTCTCTTTCTTTAAAAAAAAATCAACATTACACAATATTATAAGGGCATTTAGATATGAAGTTACAAATTCTCTTACACAGTGTTCAATGGGTACAGTGGACAAGAATGACTGTTGTTATTGTCAAAAGTATGATCATATGGTGTATAAAGTGAAACTTGAGACTGGATTGAGGACTTTTTGGTAGGGAGAACACAGCGTATGATCTCGGATGGAGAGTCATCATCAGATGTAAAGTAACTTCGGGTATGCCCCAGGGAAGTTTGTAGGGACCCTTGCTATATGTGTTGTACATTAATGACCTTTTAGACAATATTAATATAACAATGGAAATAAACAATTATTGATAATACAATGTAATGCCACTGGCTCTGAAAACTTGCAAAAGTCAAATCCTTTTGTGTGTGTGTTCCCCTGCCACCGCTTGGTGAGTAGGCAATATTAATAGTAACATCAGACTTTTTGCAGATGCTGCAGTTACCTATGTTGGAGTACAGTCTGAAAGAAGCTGCATAAATATTCAGTGAGATCTTGACGAGATTTCAAAGAGGTGCAAAGATTGGAAACTTGCTTTAAAGGTTCAGAAGTGTAAAATTTTGCACTTCACAAAATGAAAAAAATGTAGAATCCTATGACTATAACATCAGTGAGTCACTGTTGGGAATCAGCCAGCTCATACAAATACTTGGGTGCAACACTTTGTACGGATATGAAATGGAATAATCACAAAGGTTCAGTCACGGGTAAAGCAGATGGCAGTATCCTGGGGAAGTTAATCGGTCTACAAAGGAGATTGCTTGCAAATCACTCGTGCAACTGGTTCTAGAATATTGATCAAGTGTGTGGGGTCCGTACCAGAAAGGACTAACGAGGGATAATGAACGTGTACAGAGAAGGGCAGCACAAATGGTCACAGATTTGTTTAATCCACGGGAGTGTGTCACAGAGATACACAAGGAGCTGAAATGGCAGACTCTTGAGGGTATACATAAACTATCCCAAGAAAATCTAATAAGAATGCTTCAGGAACCAGCTTTAAATGATAACTCTAGGGATATACTACAACCCGCTATGTATTGCTCACACAGGGATCATGAGGATAAGATTAGAATAATTACTGCATGCACAGAGGCATTCAAACAGCAATTCTTCCCATGCTACTTATGTGAATGGAACAGGAAGAAACCCTAATAACTGATACAATGGGACATGCCCTCTGTCATGCACCTCACAGTGGTATGCGGAGTGTAGATGTTCATGTAGATGTTGATGACAAGTACGACACCCAGTAGTCTGATTGGCAGCATTTAATTGTTGAAATATTCTTCTTATATTGCATAGGTTTCTTCCATCTCATTTAACACTAAAAAACCTGAACTTACAGGACTGAATATTTTAGTTGCTCTGATAAAGACACTGACATATCTAAGGCAAGGCTTATCATTCTCATAACAAGCCAGCTGATTACTCACCACTGCACAGTTATTTATTTATGCAAGTCCTCTATTAAACAAATTTTGAAAAGTACAAGTACTGTCTACCAATTATAAAGCAACATATTTTACACACTCAATGCACTGTAACATAAAACTTGACTATAAACAATATTTTTATCTTCCTCTCTGGGAGAAGAATACATAAATTTTTGGGCAAATTTAATTTTACAGAAGCAACACGTTGCTGTCAGGGTCATCAATCTCGACACTGGTCTGATGGACATCTCCATGCTACTTTATCCTGTGCAAGCCTCTTCATCTCATACTAACTACTGCAGCCTACATCTTTCTGAACCTCCTTACTGTATTCCTCTCTTGGTCTCCCTCTACGATTTTTACCCACCACACTTTAGTGATCCCTTGATGTCTCAGAATGAGTCCCCTCAACTGATCCCTTCTTTCAGTCAAATTGTGCCTTTCAGTCAAGTTGTGCCACAAACTTCTTTTCTCCCCAACTCTGTCCAGTACCTACTCATTAGTTACATCATTTACGCATCTAATCTTAAGCATTCATGTGTAGCACCACATTTCAAAAGCTTGTATTCTTGTCTAAACTGTTTACAGTTCATTTTTCACTGCTCTAGATGGCTACACTCGAGACAAATATTTCCAGAAAAGATTTCCTAACACTTAAATCTGTATTCGATGTTAACAAATTTCTCTTTTTCAGAAAATGCAACAATGGAAACTCCAGGATGGAATGTAACAGTATTGTGAAAAGCAAAGTTGTTACTCACCATATATTAGATATGCTTTATTTACTTGTGACAGTCTTTTTTTTGTGCCTATTTGTGACTCAGCATTTCCACTTTGTGGTGAGTAGCAACTTTCCTTTTCGTAATCTTCTTCAGAAAAGCTTTTCTTGCCATTGCCAGCCAACATTTTATATCCCCTCTACTATGACAGTCTTCAGTCATTTTTCTGCCCAAATAGCAAAACTTATCTACTACTTTCAGTGTCCTGTTTCCTAATCTAATTTTCTCGCCATCACCTGATTTAATTTGACTACATTTAATTTCCTCACAATTGCCTGATTTAATTTGATAATATTCCACTATCCTTGTTTTGCTTTTGCTGCTGTTCATTGTATAATCCACTCATTTCGTTAAACTCCTCTTCCAAGTACTTTCCTGTTTCTGACATAATTGCAATCTCATTGACAAAGTTCAAGGTCTTTACTTCTTCTTCTCCTTGGACTTTAATTCCTACTCCCAATTTTTCTATGGTTTTCTTTACTGCTTGTTCAATGTACGGACTAAATAACATCAAGGGTAGGCTACAACATTATCTCACTCCCTTCCCAACAACTCCTTCCCTTTGATGCCCCTAGACTTTTATAATTGCTCTCTGGTTTTCTGTATAAGTTGTAAATAGCCCTTTGCTCCCTGTATTTTATCACCACTACCTTCAGAATTTCGAAGGGAGTATTCCAGTCAACACTGTCGAAGTCTACAAATGCTATAAATGTATGTCTGACTTTCCTTAACCTATCGTCTAAGATAAGTTATAGGGTCAGTATTGCCTCGTGTGCGCCTACATTTCTCCAAAATCCAAACTGATCCTCCCCGACGTTGGCTTCTACCAGTTTCCCCATTCTACTGCAAATAATTCCTGTTAGTATTTTACAACTATTACTTATTAAATGATATTTTGATAATTTTCGCTCCTGTCAGTAGCTACATTCTTTGGAACTACAATTATTACATTCTACTTGGAGTATGAGGTTATTTCGCCTGTTGCATACATCTTGCACTCCAGATAGAGTTTTGTCAGGTGTGGCTCACCCAAGGCTACCGGTAGTTGGATCTCATCTACTCCCAGGACCTTGTTTCGAATTAGGTCTTTCAGTGCTCTGTCGAATTCTTCTCGTAGTATAGTATCTCCCATCTCATCTGATCTACTTAATTTTCTATTTCTATAATATTGCCTTCAAGTTCACCTCTCTTGTAGAGACCTTATACATACTCCTCCACCTTTCAGCTTTCCCTTCTTTGCTTACGACGGGTTTTCCATCTGAGGACACACCATATAGTTTTTCAAATAAACCAACTTCCCCACTTGATTATAGTTTCTTGTTTAACAGAGACCCTGTATCAACTAGATGCAGTATAAATGTAGGTTTACCTGTGCCTCTTTGTGTTTAGGAAGATGAACAATTTCTCAGAAAATACCACAATAGAAAAATGAAAGAAAGAAAAAAGCTTCTACATTTCAACACTTCTAGAACATTCTCCATAACTGTAACTAAAAGTGCAATACATCAGCCCCCAAATACTAACAGACAATAATCAGGGTTGCCACAAATTTCCAAGATATTTCCCTGATTTCCGGACAAGTTTTAGCACTTTTCCATGACAAATTTTGAGATCTCAAAGGTAAGTTAAGATGTAAGTTGACAATCTGTCTTTGCAGCTATGGTACAATAGTGCAAATGAGGAAATATTTTAAAAAGCTAGCAATCAGATAGGGTTTCCTGATGTGAGCAAAAATCTTAAGTACTAACATCAAACTCTTTTGTAATGAACTGCGTTTAGATGGAGAAACCAAGCCAAATGGTATGTGTGTTTCATTTAGACCACTGATATTATTTTACTTCAATAAAACGAAACACACATTGTGATAAAAATGGATATTTCCTTGGTGTTGCGAGACAGATTTAAAATACCTTCACTGATTTCAGAAATAACCTCAGGAAAAAGCTGGCCCCTTGAAAGAAGTGTACAAGGTGGGAAAGAATTGCGTAAAGCAACACTGCAGGGGACCCTCAAATGAAATATCGGTTCTACAATGTTTGTTATTGTCGGTTATTACCCACTGTGCTACATCTATTATTTTACAGGTATTCAGGGATTTATCTTTCAAGAAATATATAAGCACAAACCGCCAGCAACTGGCATAATCTTTTTCTTCTTATTTTCCACGCTTTATAACATGTACAGTACTTTTAAGCGCCAAAATGAACTATAACAAATAAAATGTCTATAAAATGCCACACTGTACAACATACTTATGACGAGACAGTTGTAATTCCTGAAGTTCATCGCCCACGGCCTCTGGCCTGCCGGCGAACACCACAGTCCTAGGCCCACAGATAATCCGCGAAAATCTGCTGCATTACGTCACACACAAACAGACCCAGCCTGCGGGCAGGTCGGTGAGACTAGATCCGACAGGCAGGGCCTGCACCTCAGTGTGAACCAAATGGCTTTAGGTCGGCAGGCCCGATCCGTTACAGATACCCACAGGAGCAGCCTGCACTTTTGGCCCACCTCGGAAATCCCGCACACAGCCAGCTCTTCACGAGCAACAGACAGCTAGTTGAAGAAATGAGACCGTGATGATCAATCCGTGCAACAGGTAACTTGCTCAAATACTCTGAGAATCAATAATAATGAGGATAGGTAGTACGGTAACTCACCATAAAGATGATTACTGAGGCTCAGACAGACATGTAGAAAAAACAATCACACTCTCACAACTAAATGTTCATCCCAAGTATTTGTCACAAAATGAGAGCACGCGCGCGCGCACACACACACACACACACACACACACACACACACACACTCATTTTCTCTCTCTCTCTCTCTCTCTCTCTCTCTCTCCACTCAGACACAACTCAGTCACACATAACCTCTGTCTCCGGCCACGGCATCTGCAGTTTCTGAGAATCAGATCCAAATAAACTACTACTCTTGCCTCCTTGGCTCTCGTTGGCAGCTGCTAGGCTAGGGGCAAGAAGTGGTGGCAGCACTGACTGCAAGCTGAGGGGAGTGGTAGGAAGGGAAGAAGCAGTGGGAATGAGGAAGTAAGGAAGCGGCGCACACACTCGGCTGCACCCAGCCGCGATGATGCACGACACTCAGTAAACAAACCATTCCATTTTCTGAGACAAAAACCAAATATTTCCAGCGTTTTTTTTTCAGATTTACCTCATGTGTTTGAAATTCCCTGATTTCCATAATCTGTGTCAACCCTGATAATATCGGAATTTTCAATGATGTTTACCCAGCCCCCCATTTACGATTCTCCTAGTGATGGTCATAGTAGCCTCTACACCCATTCACAAACTCACAGCCTGTGAGTTCCCTCTGTGCTCTTAAGGCTCACTGAAAATCGAGTGCTGTTTGTCACATCCTTTTTAAGAACTTCAGAGAACACAGATAGCATAGGAATGGGTCTAAAATTCCCTACATTATCCTTTTCTCATAGAGCAGTTCATACAACTGACCATTCCCAAAGCAAAAATTACAAACGTGGCTAATTACTGGGCTAACATATGTATGTGCCACAGCATTTAGATATTCTGCTACACATCCCATTATAATCCACGGGAATCCTTAGTCTTCGGCAATTTAATTAGTGACTCGATCTCCCCGTTGTCAGTACCACAGAGCTGTAATTCGTGTAGCAGTCATGGAAAGTCATTTTCTAAGAGATGAATTACTCCCTACAGAAACTAAGTTTTAATTTAATTCAATAGCTGTTTTTAGAAAGTGACTCTGTAAGTGTAACAAAATAGCAAAGCTATCATAGTTGTGGCACTGCTGTCCACTGACCCTGTGTAATGTGTGTGAATTTTACTGAGAATTTTCCGAGAAGAGAAGAGGAAACTGATTTCGAAATTTAAGTGCCGAGACAAGTCATCCACCAAGAAACAGTTACGGTTCTGCATTAATCCTGACAAGATTTGACTGTATGTTTACTGAACAAAAATTTGGAAATTGGTATGATAAAGATAAAGATAATATTTGAATAACACAGTTTGGAAATGGTAGGAGTAAACTTAGTAAAGACGTCTAAAAATTTTTGTGAACAATTCTCATGTAGAAACATCAGACTGGCTAACAGTACTTCAAGAATGGATAAAAACCTGTCTCAACCACAATAAAACATTTATTTAAAACTGTTACCGGTTTCAGTCAGAATATGACCATCTTCAGACCATTTATATGATGACGGTAGGCGGTGGCGCAGTGCTGAACGGGACAGGTGTTATGACTCCACAAAGTGAGTTTTTGACATTCATGGAGTAATAACACCAGCTCCATTCACTGCCACTACCTAGCATCGTGGTATAAATCTTTTGAAGATGGTCACATTGCAACCGAAACTGATAAACATTGTAAACAGATGTTTTATTGCAGTCGAAACTGTTTTTAATTCATTTTTAAAGTAAAAGTTTTGTCTACTGTGTGTATTCCAGTGATGTAATGATATAAAAAAATAAGAGAGTTTTATAACAATTATGCATGAAATGAAAGGATGTTTCAATATTTGTAATTAATAAGTTTCAATAGTCTATAATTTAAATGTTAAGCATAAACTACTTTTTGCAACCAAATGTGGTTGACCACAGTGGACTTCTGACTAGGGCAGTTTGCTCAGGTGACTTGCTGAGCCAAGAGCATGTGAGGTGTTTTGGGGTCTTTTGTCAGTGGACGCCAATCTGGTAATGTTGTTTAGGCAGCAAAATGCTACTCGTGCATGAGTGTTGAGTAAAGAATTTTGGAAGTTAATGTTTTAATGTTTAAACTGAAACATATCAGTGTTTCGTTCAATGGTTCTGAGGTATCAGTAGATGGCATCCTTTTGTGCACGACTTAACTATTTTTTTAGATTCACATACATAGTTTATCCAAAGACTGTAAGTCATTTGGCCTATTTCATTTGTTCTTGTTATAATATTGAACAAGTTCCAGAATCTTGATATCATAAGATCTCATCTTTCATTTTATATTTGGTGTCAACGAATCCTGTGTCGAGGTGTTAGAGCTCGAAATCTGAAATATTGTGAATAAATCAAGTGTTTCAAAAGTCTTGTTTACATTCATCAGAAATGTCCTGATTCCAGTTGTTTAAATATATCACTCAATGTATTTTTAAAAAATTCACTGACTGTATTTCATTGGCTACTTGTTTAAAATTAAAATGTGCACTTAAGGACATAACTGCAATGGTGGACAACCACTCCCCTCCGTAGATGAACTTTCTGCTACTCATTAGGTTGTTCAGTCACCCCTTTGGTGGGGAAGTAAAGTTGGTTCCTTTGGTATGCACATGGGGTACTTATTAGTGCATGCTGCTACTGCTTATGTTGCAACTTAAGCACTGTACATATACCTGACTTAACAGTAACAAAATCAGCAGATATGTAGATGGCACATCCATAACATATAATCAAATTGAAGAGCAAATATAAATGTTGTTATGTAGATTCAACAGCTTTCATAAGAACAGCTATTTCACACAGAGAGAACACCAGAAAGATAACAATATAAACTTCTTTCACATGACAATAACAAATACAAAGCAGACACTGAACATCAATGTGCACAGAAACCAGCACAAACAGTCACTGACACTGCAAATCCCCCCACCACACACACACACACACACACACACACACACACACACACACACACACATGCAGAACAATCTGCATTCACTGCTTTCTTAAACAGAATACAGAAATTCCCACTTCATGCTGGCGACAATGACCCACAAACACACACAATCAAATAGTGACTATGATGAATATGAACTAGGTGTGCTATCACAACACATACCAGAAAACAAACTGACAGGGCCATCAGCCAACATACAAAAACCCAACTGTATAACTATACCACAATTCAGAGCCATTTTATACAAAACAGCCAACCTGTTCGAAAGCAGAGGTATCAGGATCACTTCTGCCAACAACAACTTAACTGGTTCATGACATCTCACAATCAACAGAAGAACTGAGCAAATTACAAACTTACAGAGCTGTATGCAGTCATTGCAACTACTGTAATACTACAGTGATCAAATGGGCAGAAATTTTAAAACCCATTTTAAAGAACGTGTTGACCGTTTGAGACTTGATTAACCTAAGAAGTCAGCCACAGCAAAACACATGGACAAAACAGGCCACAGTGTTGCAACAGCATAATTTCAAAAAGAGCTGGAAAATTGCCATCTCGGAGGAAATAGATGAGTCATCCACCTTAAAAGTTGAAAAACAAGATCGTAAATGAAACAGTGGAGTTTAATAACCCACATTTCTTGACCAACTTCAATTCAATAGAACACACATATACACATTAAGATCATATACAAACCTAGGCCCAAGCAACATCTTTAAAATTCTTTAAAATAAAATTTTATAGTGTCATTTCTAAAATAAAATTGTCACAGTCTCCCATTCTGTAATATATGTTGTCGAGCAATATCAGTGATGTGACAGTATAATATGTAGAATGCATCGCAAGTGACTGCCAACAGCCGGGTAGACATACTGATAGGTAGATCAAAACACAGTCTGTTCTGACTGCCATGTTGCTTTGCTCCACAGTCAAGGTCTTTTGCGATATCGTGTTTCGAGTTACCTTCAGGAATTTGCCAACGATGGCTAACAAATTCATAGAAATGTTCATAGAAATAGAGGTTGCTGAACACATCGTAAGAAGACAGCCACTTCAGATGAACAAAGTGAGTTGTTGTTTAAAATTTTTCCGTGTGAACAGCAGACCAACAAACAAAGAGGCATCGCCTCTTATTAAGCTATCCTTCTGTTTCTCTGCAGGATGCCCACAGCAGCTGCCAAGACTACACACATAAACTTTAACATCTACGCACCCTTGCGCTAAATATTTTTCTACTGACACTGCAGCTCAATGATGATGCCTAACCTCGAAGTATGTTGCTAATTAAATAATTTCAGTAGTCAAGAAATTTTGTGACTGGTAGCAGTATTCCAAAAACCTTTTCATATTTAAGAAACGCACAGTAGCAAAAAGCCTTGTTGCGTATCATTTCCTGGCCACATACGTGTCCTTGTCATGTTTGCCATTGTGGGTGCTACACTAGGTTTCTGGTATTCTGGCGACGGGGGCTACGGTTCCGCAGGGAGAGGGCTGAAATATCCATAACCCTTCTACATGTACAAGCAGAGCGAGGGAAAAATGACTGTCCACATGCCTCCTTAAGGGTCCTAATTTCTCTTATCTTCGTGGTCCTTACATGAAATGTACATCTGTGGCAGTAGGATCAATCTGCAGTCAGCTTCAGATGCCGGTCCTCTAAATATTCTCTACAGTGTTCCTCGAAAAGCGTGTCACCTTCCCTCCAGGAATTCCCATTTGAGCTCGAGTTCCCGAAACACCTCCATAATACTTGCAGGCTGATCGAACCTACTAGTAACAAATCTAGCAGCCCACATCTGCATTGTTCCAATGTATTCATTTAATTGTCCCTGGTGCACATCCCTGGCACTCTAGAATAGGTTACTCAAGAACAGGTCGCACTAGCGTCCTGTATGCTGTCGCCTTTACAGCAAAACCACACTTTCCCAAAATTCTCTCTATAAACTCGAGTCAATCATTTGCCTTTCCTACTACAATCCTTACATGCTCATTCTATTTCAGATCACTTTGCAATGTTTCACCTCGATATTTAAACAACATGACTGTCAAGCAATGCACTTCTAATGCTATAATCAAAGATTACAGGTTTGTTTTTCTTGCTCATTTACATTAACTCATATATTTCTACTTTTAGAGGTAGCTGCCTTTCATCACACCAACTAGAAATATAGTCTAAGTCATACTGTATCCTCCTTCAGTCACTCAGTGATGATACTATCCCATACACTACAGCATCATCTGCTAACAGCCACAGATTGCTGCTCACCCTATCTGCCAGATCATTTTTGTATACAGAAAATAACATAGCTCCTATTACACTTCCCTGATGACACGCTCACCATCGAGAACAACATACTGTGTTCTGTTACTTACGAGCCACTCATATATTTGAGAACCTATTCCATATGCTCGTATCTCCGTTAACAGTCTGTAGTGAGGTACTGTGTCAAATGTTTTTTTAGAAATCTAGGAATATGGAATCTACATCCTGCCCTTCATCCACAGTTCAAAGGATATCATATGGGAAAAGGAAAAGCCAAGTTTCACATGACACATGAGTGATGCTTTCTAAAACTGTGCTGACTGAAGGACAGAAGCATTTCAGTATTCAGGAAATTTATTACATTTGAATTGAAAATACATTCAGGAACTCTGTAGCAAATCAATGTTAAAGATATTAGTCTGTAATTTTGTGGATCGGTTCTTCAACCTTTCTTACATACAGGAGCCCTTTACGCTTTTTCCCACTCACTTTGGACTTTGAGTTGGGCAGGAGATTCAAGATAAATGCAAGCTAAGTACAGGACCAATGCCGTAGAGTACTCTTTGAAACCAACCTGGTGACACTTGTTTTCAGCTGTTTCCCTTGTTTCTCTATGCCAGAGGTACACTACCGCTCATTATTTTCGATACACCCTGCTATTTCATATTTACAACACAAATCGAACATTATTTCTCACAAAATATTATTATATTAACTTCCACATATATAATACAATCGCAATCATTATATTTTACTTTCATTAAAGTACCCTCCTTTGAATTTAATGAATGTCTCACAAATTCGAAGCATGCGGTCAATCAGTTTTTGTAGGTATTGTGGATCTATATGATTCCACACATCCTTAACAATACTCCAGAGATATTCCTTGGTGGATATATTAACTTCCATGATATATCTGTACACTTCATCCCAAACTATTTCAATGGGATTACAATCAGGGCTTTGAGACAGCCATACCATATCATTCAGTACTTTCTGATCTTCCTTTGGTGCAATGTAGTTCTACAGTATGCTGACCAATGTTTTGGGTCATTATCCTGTTTTAAGGTGAACCCCTTCCCTATTAAGTGCAATCCACTTCACATTGCCTGATACTGAAGTATGCGGTGGTACTGCTTCTGATCCATACACCCCTCTATTTTCACTATGTCACCAACTCTATCCCCAGCAAAACATCCTAAAACCATAATAGAACCTCCACCGTGTTTAACTGTAGGTAGAACACACTTCTGGGCTACCGTTTGCCCTACAAATCGGCGAACAAATATTATCCTTCTGGTTCCAAAAATCTCTAACTCTGATTCATCGGTCAATAACACCTTCAGCCACTCTTCCAGTGTCCAACTACGGTGTTTTCTAGTCCATTCAAATCTCTTCTGTTTATCTATGGGCCTTAGAAGGGGTTTCCTTACTATGACATATCCTTTCAACCCGATTTCAGTCAGTCTCCTTTTTACTATTGCAACAGATATTGTTGTCGTGTTCACTTCTACCAATTCTGCATGAATTTGGGGCGCTGTTTTAAATCTGTTTCTCTTACTGGTAATTCTGATATATTTATCTCACTTTCGGTTGTTTTACGAGGTCGTCCTGGTCATGGTATGTCCTTATTGCTACCTATTGTCTCCTGGCAGTGAAAGGTGTATTGCACTCCCCCTACAGACACACTACACTGTTTCACAATTTGGCGAATAGAGAAACCTGCTTGGCTAAGTGCTACAATACCAGCCAGTTTTTCTACGGACATCTCCACTCGTGAAGCGATACTAGCAGTGTGCACACTTCAATGTCACTAAGGCACTGAAATGCAGGAACCACACGTTACGTATCTTAGCAACGCTTGTCATTCGCTGCAGACATCACATCACTACAGGGAAAATGCAGGTCCACTAAATGCGGCGTCTGCCACCAAATAGGTAAACAAACATATCAGATAGGTACATAATATTTATGTATACAACATTGTTTGTTGGATACTGTTGTATCTCTATGACCACAAACAAAAATCATGACATGTGTACAACTGTTGTACTATTCCTTTGCTTCGTGAACCGTACCCACGGTATTAGACCTTATCTACAGAATCTAGATGTCATTCATTGCGTGTACTGAAATTAATTAGCAGTAGTGTATCTGTTATTGTATCTTCCATATGAGGGTCTGTGCAGTGGTCAAACCATCTTCGAATGACTCTAAAACTGTCCTTATACAGGACCAGACAACTTCTCCATCACTAATTAAAACTCAATCGAGAAAATATTCTTATCAATTTCTCTTCGATAGATGTCCCACGAATTACTGAGCAGTACGTGTTGTTAGTGGGTGTCAATAAAAGGCAATGGAAATGCCTGAATTCTGTTGCTTAAATCGATCGGGTGAAAGCTGTTCGGAATTCTTGAAATCGAGGAGTCGGCCGATAGCATTTGTAGGGTTTGGAGGAGGAGGCTAGTGCTCTCTGGGGTGGAGCTGGTGTTCCAAGGTAGTCACCATCAACAGTTACCTTCCAATCCTGGAAGGACTACAACAATAGAAGGTGTATTTCTGAGTGTGGGTGTGAATTCTGTCCAGTCATTTTGCGAACACACATACACTACATATGCGCATGCCTTATATCACATAGCAGATCCATAAATTCCAACTGTTTTCATGGAAACTGAGTGTGGTATTTTTGTGCAACTTTTTTCTTTCTGACTCTAAACTGTTCACCATTTTTGTCTTTGTGTATATTTTTGACACAAGTTGGTATGAACCAGCTGGAGGTGGTGTCATAAGTGTATGCTATGTACACAATCCAGTCCCACTGTTGAATCTCGGATTTATTCCCGACTGTAGTTAGATATGGGGCTTTCTGGAGGCTTCTCACATTGTTGGGAGGTGAAGGCTATTTTAAAATGAAGACTGAAAAAGCCATTATTCAACTGAGATTTGATACCACACCTCTTGGTTTTTAGGCATGCACTTTACCATTAAACCACCAGGTCCAACATGTACTTGGATAGTTCACCTACAGATAGCAAATATATATATATATATATATATATATATAAATGTGTCATATATGGTGATATCTTTTGATTGCAATTAATTAGAAACTTAAATTATTTACACAGTCAAGGAACCATAGAGCTTAGTACTTGACATAACTTTCATTGTCATAAATATACCTGCTCCTGAGGAAAAGGTGTCTTGACAGGCAGGCGAACAGCAGACTGGGGCCAATAAATAGCAAAAAATATTGTTTTATGTGACACAGTAAGAACTCAACAGTTTCTGGATTTTATTCCTTTACTCGTACTGTGAAACCATGCTTCTTGCCAAATTTTACTATTGTAAGTCAATGTAAAGCACAATTTAGGATTTTGCGAGTGGGTTTGTGGGTGTCAAATATGCGAAATAAGTGGCCATACTGCACTGACTTGGAGAAGCTTAAATATTTTACATTGCTAAGGAACCATAGTAGCTGACAAAAAATTTCAACTTGGTACACTTGATACCTGTACCCATTCCCGGAAAAAAGGAGTCTCAACAGATGGATCAATGTAGGGGCCACTCCTGTTCCTTATTTATATAAATGATATGCCCTCTAGTATTACGGGTAACTGGAATTGTAAGCCCTGACCTTGGTTAGACACTTAATCATTGATCAGATAATCAAACAAATGTGAGGAGTCTTCTATTAAAAGAATCCACCGGTTTGGCAAGTCACGTAGAGATTATCCAGGCGAAGACACCATTCGGATACGGTGGGGTGTCACGTAGAGTACAAAGGTAAGTCTGAGCACCTAGCGATGCACTGAATGAACAAACAAGCAACATATTCCACATAAGAAGGTGCTAAAATTAATTCTTTAAGGAAAGTTGGTAAATTTAAACATTTAACAGATGTCTTAGATCAACAGAACATAGTTATCACAGCCCTTCAAGAGTTAACCGGGACACTATCGAATCAGGGGGATATCGAATTTATAAAGGACCACCAGGAGAAAGGGCAATAGAAAATCTTCCCCAATTTGGTGTGGGTTTCTTGGTACACAATAGAAGATTTGATTCCATTGACGATCTTTCGTCCAATTCCTCAAGAATGGCATTGTTAACAATTAAGGTGAAAAACAAAAGATACACACTGATAAATATTCATGCTCCAACTAATGTTAAAAATAGAACTGACAAGGATAGAACAGAAAAATTCTGGGATGAACTTGATCAACTAGTAAGGACCATACTAGAAACTAACATTAAAATTCTGTTTGGAGACCGTAATGCAAAGACAAGACGAGAGAAGAAATTTCGAGGTGTGGTGGGGCGATGGCCAGCTCATAAACTTATGAACAGGAATGGGGAACGGTTAATTGAATTTTACACTGCAAGTGGATTGGTGTTTAAGACAAGGTTTAAGAGAAGATCACATAAGTTAATGACATGGAAATGTCCTAACGTCAAGCTAGTAGAGTTCCAGATAGATGTGGCGATGGATCAGCAATACCATAAGGAAGTCTATTTTAAGTGCTGCGTGGCGTTGATGTTTATTCAGACCACCACATTTCTAAAATTAAAATCTAACTGACACCTAAAAGAATAAGCAAACCTCAAAAGTTAGATACAATGAGAACATATGATCCTAGTTGTAATATTAATAATCATATATATTACGAGAGATCAAGAATACCTTTAAGTGACAGATTAAAAGCCTTAGCTGAAGAAGTAGCTCCTGTATGGAAACGCAAGAAACATGCTTGGTGGAATGAGGAATGCGATGTAGTGATTCAATGTAAACATAAGACCTGGTTAAATTACCAACAAAAGAGAACTGAAAGCTCCAGGGAGGAATTAATAAATGCTAGATGATCAACCGCCAAAGAAATTAGTTGGGTCAAAAGGCAATTCCATAAGGAATCGCTAAAAATCTATTGAGGATGCTTTCAATCACAACAAAACCAGACATTACTAACAGACATTCAAACAGTACCAGTCGAAATACACTCCACCTACTCTTATGATGAAGGATACAAACGGAAAGGTAGCACACAACAATTATGACAATTCAATGATATTGGCTAAATATTTCAAACAGTTACTAAATAGTGTGGAACCTGAACATCATTCTGAATCTGACCCCTATCCAAGAAACAAAACACATTTAGAAAGACTTATACCACCACTTCCAGATGAAGTACAAGCAGCGATTAACTCACTTCGGAATTATAAAGCAGCAGGTGAGAACCAACTAGTGGCAGAACTTTGGAAATATGCAAATGAACAAATTATTCTGAACTTACACCAACATCTTTCTGACATTTGGAATACTGAGAATTTACCAGAGGAATGGAATGTTGCGATAATCCTTCCACTACACAAAAAAGGAGATAGATTGGATCCAAATAATTATAGGGGTATATCCCGGCTGGATATTACTTATAAAATTTCTTTCAAGGTTCGGTATTTCAGAATTCATGAATAGCTTGATGGTGAACTAGGCGAATATCAAGGAGGCTTTCGTCCAGGACGAAGCTGTCCTGATCAAATTATTATTCTCATATGGATAATGAAACATCAAAGGGTCAGGGACAAGAAACTAGTGATCACCATTGTCGATTTTAAAAAGGCCTACTATAGTATCCATCGTGAATCTCTACTGTCAATTCTTAAAGAATTTCGTTTACATCAGAAATGTTTCAACCTCGTTGCAGTCACCCTTCAAAATACTAAAGCTAGAGTAAGGTTCAGAAATGAATTCTCTAAACCTTTTGAGATCCATACTGGCCTATGACAAGGGAATGGATTGTCTCCATTATTGTTCTATTGGGTGCTGGAGAAAATCATGTGTAAATGGAACAAGATACGCCCACCACCTGTTAAGACTGGATGAAAGATTCGACTTAACTGCCTTGCATTTGCATATGATTTGGCGCTATTAGCAAACAATATTAATGAAGCAAAGGTTCAGACAGAACAAATAGAACGACTAACGGCAGAGATCGGATTGCAAATTTCGTTTGAGAAAACAGAAATGATGCCCAGCTTTCTCGGTTGACACATCCCATATCAGGCTCCATATTGATCAAAAAATTAAAATAAAGTTTAATAACTTGATGAGATTATTACCTGGAATGTTAATGAAAGAGCATCAGTAGATAGTAGAACAATAGAACTTCAGTGAGTGCAGAGAACAATGTGGCCAACCTACTAAAAACAATCTCTCTCAATAAATGCTAAATTTCGACATTACTCCTCCATCGTTAAACTGGAAGCGACATATGTAAGTGAAACACTATTGTGACTAAATACTCAAGCAACAACTGACAAATTGCAGAAAGTTGAGATAAGAACACTCCTAACAATTATCAGTAAGAAACATCAAGTTAATGGGCAGGGGAGACTTTTGCCAAATTGAGTAGTGTACAAAGAAAGTGAATCCATTTTTGATAAAATGCAGAAAATAAGGATTGCAATTTTCGGCCGCATATCTCACCTTCCAAATACTAGAATCCTGAAGCAACTTTTAGACTACTTCTGGAACAGTAAAACCAAAAACATTTGGTTTAAAGAAGTACAAAGTGATCTGGATGAACTGAACATCACCACACACCAAATTCAACAAAGTGAAGAGAAACTGCTTCTGGAGAACAAATACACACGGCTGAGATTCAAACCATCAGTATGGAAGAAATATGTCATATCTGCAGAAGAACGAGCAGCCAGATCACTGCGAATGAATAAGTTTTGGAAAACAAAGAAATTGCTGACTGCTAAGATCTAAATTTAATCATTGTAGACTCTGTTGTATTATGTTTGATTTTAGTGCTCCAATGTGGGCATAAACTATGTAAATAAATAAATAATTACGGGTAACTCTAAAATATTTCTGTTCCTGATAACATTAGCTTGGTAGTAAAGGATGTTGCGCGCAACATTGGCTAGGTTTCAAATAGTGCAGTTCACGACATAAGTTCGTGGCCTGTAGAAAATAAACTAACGCTAAATCACAGTAAGACTTAGTTTTAACAGTTTCTAACACAATTCCACAAAACCTGACATTTTAGTTTCACAGAATGGGCATATGATTAGTGAAACTGAACAGTTCAGATTTCTAGGTGTTTAGATAGATAGTAAACTGTCGTGGAAAGCACACGCTCAGGATCTTGTTCAAAGACTTAATGCTGCCATTTTTACGATTCGAATGCAATCTGAATTGAGTGATCGCCCGACATGAAAATTAGTCTACTCTGCTTATTTTTATTCACTTATGTCATATGGTATTATGTTTTTGGGGTAACTATTCCCATTCTAAAAGGATAGTTTTGGCCCAGAAACAGGTGGTTCGGGCAATAAGTCGTGTAAGTTAACCTCTTGTAGACCCCTGTTCACAGGTCTGGGTATTTTGACATTAGCCTCTCAATATATATATTCCTTACTGTCATTTCTTGTTAACAATATTAGCTTATTTTCAAGAATAAGCAGCTTTCACTCAGTTAATACTCGGCAGAAATCAAACCCGCATTTGGATTGGACTCCCTTAACTCTTGTGCAGAAAGGTGTGAAGTATACTGCTGCAACCATTTTCAAGAAGTTACCACTAGAATTCAAAAATCTGGCAGTAATCCATGCGCTTTCAAATCTAAACTGAAGAGTTTCCTCATGGGTCACTCCTCCTATTCTGTTGAGGAGTTTCTAAAAAATTAAGCTGATTCTTACGTTATATTGCTCACTGGGTTTACTGAAACTTATGCCTTGACGTTTTTCAGGCTTATACACATTTTATTTTTATCTGTTACTACTTTTATGTTGTAATGTCATGTACTGACACATTCCAGGACCTTGGAGATTTGCTCCTCAGTTTGATTTTACAGAACTTGACGCGTAAATAAATAAAATAAAAATGGCCACACGGGTAGGCAGACAGACGGACAGATAGCATAGTGATCCTGTATGGGTTCCATTTTTATCAGCTGAGATACGGAACTCTAAAAATGAGGAATTGTGCAGTTTATTAATAATGTAAGGCACATAGGCCCACATTTTGCATGTATTGTTACATATTAGTACACATATTTTGTTTGTGCTGTATTATTGTTTATTTGAGGTATTCCTTGGGCGGTGTGTGGCATTAGAAATTTGTCAGCAATTGCCTTTATGTCACACCAACTCTACATGGATGTCTTAAGGAGCGCCTCAGAGTAAGAGATATCTGACACTGTCAATGAAAGCTACAAGCAAAAA
Source organism: Schistocerca americana (assembly GCF_021461395.2). Taxonomy (NCBI): domain Eukaryota; kingdom Metazoa; phylum Arthropoda; class Insecta; order Orthoptera; family Acrididae; genus Schistocerca; species Schistocerca americana. The sequence continues at coordinate 66,076,791 of NC_060129.1, forward strand.
TGCTTCTGTAAAAACTTGTACAGAAAAGCTGACAGTGAGTACTAAAAGTTGCTCTGATGTATATACAGAGGTAGCATATAACAAGCTACTCTGTTATCTAATTTTGTCGATAACTATTTCCCAGTATGAAGGAGTAAATAATAATGATAGATAATAGTAAAGAATATAGTGAAAAGGAAAATACTTTAAGAGTAACAAAATTTTAATGGATTTTACATACAGCAGACTCTCTCACATGGCAGTCCTGGATTGTAACATGAATCTGGAATGGAAGAAATTTGGTTTGACAGTTGAAATAGAAAATTATTACTAACAACTTGCTACACATATTTGTAATCAAAATTTACTATATTTTTGTCATCACATGCCTTGGAGTTAGATATCTGGACTGTATTGAAACTTATAATACATGAGGAGGCTAAGTATTTGCATCAAGAAATTACTACAGCAATTTATTACCCTTTTCTGTTTGGACTTTGATCATGTAGCTAATTTATCAAGACTGAAGATTATTTTATTACACCACTGGCCATTAAAATTGCTACATCACGAAGATGACGTGCTACAGGCGCAAAATTTAATCAACCGGAAGAAGTGATACGCAAATGATTAGCTATTCAGAGCATTCACACAAGGTTGACGATGGTGGCGACACCTACGACGTGCCGACACAACGAAAGTTGCCAACCGCTTTCTCATACACAAACAGCAGTTGACCGGTGTTGCCTGGTAAAACATTGTTGTGATGCCTCGTGTAAGGAGGAGAATTATGTAGCATCACGTTTCCGACTTTGATAAAGGTCGGATTGTAGCCTATCGCGATTGCGGTTTATCATAACACGACACTGCTGCTCGCGTTGGTCGAGATCCAATGACTGTTAGCAGAATATGGAATCGGTGGGTTCAGGAGGGTAATACGGAATGCCGTGCTGGGTCCCAACAGCCTCGTATCACTAGCAGTCGACATGACAGGCATCTTATCCGCATGGCTGTAGCGGATCGTACAGCCACGTCTCGATCCATAAGTCAACAGATGGTGATGTTTGCAAGACAACAATCATCTGCACAAACAGTTCGACGCAGCAGCATGGACTATCAGCTCGGAGACCACGGCTCCGGTTACCCTTGACGCTGCATCACAGACTGGAGCGCCTGTGATGGTGTACTCAATGACGAACCTGGGTGCACGAATGGGAAAACGTCATTTTTTCGGATGCATCCAGGTTCTGTTTACAGTGTTTGGTGACATCACAGTGAACACACATTGGAAGCATGTATTCGTCATCGCCATACTGGCGTATCACCCGGCATGATGGTATAGGGTGCCATTGGTTACAAGTCTTGTTCACACTGACGGCACTTTGAACAGTGGACATTACATTTCAGATGTGTTACGACCCGTGGCTCTACCCTTCATTCGATCCCTGCGAAACGCTGCATTTCAGCAGGATAATGCACGACCACATGTTGCAGGTCCTGTACGGGCCTTTCTGGATACAGAAAATGTTCGACTGCTGCCCTGGCCAGCACATTCTCCAGATCTCTCACCAACTGAAAACTTCTGGTCAATGTTGGCCGAGCAACTGGCTCGTCACAATGCGCCAGTCACTACTCTTAATGAATTGTGGTATCGTGTTGAAGCTGCATGGGCAGCTGTACCTGTACAAGCCATCCAAGCTCTGTTTGACTCAATGCCCAGGCGTATCAAGGCCGTTATTACGGCCAGAGGTGGTTGTTCTGGGTACTGATTTCTCAGGATCTATGCACCCAAATTGCGTGAAAATGTAATCACGTCAGTTCTAGTATAATATATTTGTCTAATGAGTACCCATTTATCATCTTAATTTCTTTTTGGTGTAGCAATTTTAATGGCTAGTAGTGTACATGCAAAAGACAAATAAGGAATAAAATAACATCACTGTTTGTGGGAGCACCTTCCTACAAAGAGCAAGGGTAAGCTATTATCATGGAAAACCTGACAGTCTTATCAACTGACCAACACGTAGTTTCAAAATTCAGGGTATCTGAGTAAACTACTGGCTCTTCAGACTAGGTTTAGGCATTTGGCAGATAAAACATCTGGCACTACAATGATTTAAGATTATATTTATTTTGGAAGTTTCATAGATGACAATACATTTGTCTCATTAACTGTAAGAGTCTGCTACAAGATGAGAAGTAGTTAGATTATCACAATGGGAACAAGATGAGTAACTGGTAGAAAGTTAAGGAGAAGTATTTTAGGTATATATGAACCGACATACAAGATGTAATTGGTATAAGCTGCCAAAAAAAAAATCATGTTAGTAAATCACAACCAAATGATTTAAAACCGCTAATAAAATGTTTGTCCATTTCCTACAAATGTTCCAGGAAAAAAAAAAAAACAGAGTTCGACTCGGGACAATGTTTTTGGAAAAGTTGACACTGGACAGCACACACGGATTAGATGTGACTTGTGGAAACATTATGCATAGTAGACTGGAAGAATCCATTAAAGAGAATCAAAAACTAAGGGAGCCTGTCCCACACGTCCTCCAACACAGGTACGCTTATGTAAGCGATCGGTTCACATTATTTACCACTGCGCAGTGGCGGTGGCAAGGGGTTAGCTATGGGGCTATAGCCCTCCCCCTACCACCCCAATGGAGTATCATGTTACACTGGATAAAATGACTTCAGAAATCAGCAAATACATAACTTCAACAGATTCAACCATTTTTATGATTATATAGCAATATAGGTTGCAATGTATTTCAAACACATTTTAACAAAAGAATAAGAGCAGCAAATAGCTTACTATCTAAACCAATAAATATCATTTAACTTAAAAAGGGCATCTTATTATTTATTAATATACACTGGATGATTATTGATGTACGAATACCACTTACAATAATCAAGGAAGCTAAATAGGCCTATGCTGGGTATGCCTACCAACACAAACTGCTGTCCCCAGACAAAAAACTTCGAAATTGTCGGACATCTGGGACAAATCGTATTATTTTCACGAGCACACACATTCTGTAGACATGTTACCAAAAACTACTTTAAGCAACACCAAATTTTAACAATTTGTCGGTGGAGGACCCCAACTCTCGTTTAGTTAAGCGATATTCCATTCCCCCAAAACCCCCCTTGACCGACTTCTAGGATCACCACTGCCCCTGCGTATAAAGATATAGCGAGAGTGAATCGGAAACAGGTAGGCAACAACAGATCGCATGGTAAACAAAATACTCATCACAGATTGAACCGCGTTTGACTCACGACAGAATAACTAATTTTCATAATGTGCACACGAGGAATGAACACAATCCATGCCAAGTAGTAGCAAGACATTTTCAGTACCACTTTTCTGTAAATGTATGGGCAGGTATAATCGATGATTTAATTATTGGCCCTTACGTTTTACCTGCGTGATGGATTCCTAACAATTACCGAAACTATCTAGAGGAGACATTGCTAACAACTTCATTGGAAAATGTTCCATTAGCCATATGTCACAACACATGGTTCCTCCATGGTGGTGCTCCACCCCACACTGGTCACACAGTATGGAGGTTGTGAATGGACGATTTCTAGGACAATGGATAGGATGTTTTTGTGCACATTGATGGCCAGCATGCAGTCCTGATTTAAATCCACTGGATTTTTTTACTTTTCGGGCCCTATGAAGGGAATTACTTATGCCCAGAAAGTAAATAGTGTGGATGAACTTACACAGAGGATATTCGATGCTGCCAATACCGTGAAGGCAAATGAGCACACGTGTGAATGAGTGTGACAAGACTGGGTTCGCCATCATGAAGCACATGTTGAAATGAATGGCGCGCATTTTGAACACTGGTGTAACACTAAACAATGTAATGTGGGTTTCATTACAGTACTTTTGTAGCAAAGGGAAACAACCTGAATTTAATTTTCATTGCAATTTTATTGTAAAAAGAGAATACAGTTGATTGTAATTAATGCACAACAAATTATAATTGGTTCATTTTGTACTACGGGAAACACATTTTATTTTATGTAGTTTTTCTTTACTACCATGACCTCCTTTACAGTAATGTTGTAAAAGAGAAAACATCTGGTTGTACTTAATTCATTGATTATGTAAAATGGATTATATGTTGTCAACCACCCAGTGACTGTTTAAACTGCTTGTTTCGGTAGTATTTTAATACCTAGACACCACGCAGCATTCTTGTACACTTCCAATGCTTACATTGCTCTGGTTTATCCATTACCTTTCTCTGACCACTGTGTCAATGTCTGTAATAGACAAGAAACGCTGTATGCCGTCAGATGACAATGTAAACAGAAGTGCATCAACTATCAAACCCACAAATATCTGCCTTTTAGCAGTACAAAAATAAAGAATGTGATACAGTGATATCTCAATAGATTTTTTTGTCAAGCACAATCACATGTACGTGCTGTATAATTATGGCAGCTTCTATCATTTACACCCTGTATAAGTGTGACTGGATGGTGGCCTGAGGGCTTTGTGCCCTGGTTAGGAGGTACCATTTGTTAGGCTCTATTATGATGAACCAAATGATGTAAAAGTTCATAATGAATGTTAAAATTAGTATTGAGGTCAAGTAATGTTTCTTCTTCCTTCTTTTCATTAAAAAAAGAGGGAGGCGGTGAGCACCTACATGGTGTAGATTAATGTAGTGCGAAATCTTTCTCCCCTTGCTACAAGGAAGAACCTACGAGGGTAAGTCAATTATTATACACAAAGTAGTTATAAAATTTTATTGTAATCAAACAGGAAACTTAACAAGAGCATCATTTTTCGACATAGCCTCCTTGCGTTTCAACACACTTGGTCCATCGTTGTATAAGCCTCCTGATTCCCTCATAAAAGAAGGTTCTCAGTTGAGCTGTGAACCGGGAATGAACCGCTTCTTTCACTGCTTCATCCGAGGCAAATCGACAGCCCCTTAATGCCTGTTAGATTGGACCAAACAAGTGATAGTCAAGATCAGGATTATATGGAGGATAATCCAGCACTTCAAATTTGAGTTTCTGGAGCGTTTCAGCAGTGTGGGCAGCAGTATTCAGAAGGGTTTTGTCGTGCAACAACACAACACCTTTTGACAGCAATCCTCAGCATTTGGGCATTTGCTTCGAACTGCAGGCTTTAGCCTGGCAGTAAACATCTCACTACAATGTACACTGTTTATTGTTGTGCCCCTTTCCCCATAATGTTCCAGTATTGGGCCTTGTGCGTCGAAAAAAACAGTAAGCATCAGTTTTCCTGCAGACGGTTGTCTCTTGAACTTTTTCTTGCATGGCGAATTTGGTTGTTTCCATTCCACACTCTGCTGTTTACTTTCCGGCTTGTAATGACGGATCCATGTTTCGTCACCAATAATGATCTTGTCTAAGAAGTTGTTCCCTTCATTACCATAGCAATCCAAATATTTTTTGCAGGTGTCCAACCGCATTCGTTTAGGCAACTGTGTGAGTTAATTTGGGACCCATCTTGCACAAACTTTATGAAACGCAAGTCTGTTGTGGATGATTACATAGGCAGAACTGTGACTAATTTGCAGACGATGTGCCACTTCATCAATAGATAATCTTCTATCCAAGAGAATCATTTCACATGAATGCTCAGTGGTTTCTTCATTTGTGGCAGTAAATGGTTGTTCGGCTGCTTCATCGTGTGTAACACTTGTGCGACCATTTCAGAATTTTTTCAATCCATTCCTAGACACTCCGTTGTGGCAAAACACTATTCCCATACTGTACTGAAAGTCTTCAATGAATTTCGGCCCGATACGCCTTCTGACCACTATAAAAGCATCACTGAACGTTGCTCTTCTTTGGTGCAAATAGACAGCAGAGCAGCCAATGAACAAAGTATGCGTCATCAACGTAAAATGACAGTACTACCAAAATAAACAAAAATATAACTAAATTGTGGATAACAATTGATTTACCCATGTATCTAATAGTAATTAAACCCTTTTTTCTCTGCAGAGACACAATTCTTTTCCTTTTTCCCCTGCTGCAGACACTGGCTAGTTTTTGGATGGAATTGCTCAGAAGGGAGATTCCTCCAGAAATGGTAATGCTAACAGTAATCAAAATGCTTGAAGAAAAGGAACATCCTCTAAGTCTTCTATGAGAGGTAAGTTATTTGTTACTGATGTTGGTGCCTTAACAAGTGTAGATTAAGGTTTTTATGTGAATAAATGATTAGGTCTCTCCAACAACAAATTACATAAGAAGTTCTTATGTTGTATAAGTTAAAATGGGTTTTGTATATTTCATCTGCTACGTGACAAAACTGGGTTTATACTGTTTTATACTGGGTGGCAGTAATATTAATTGGTATGGATTTTCAGGGGAGGTTAATTTAACTTACTTCACATACTTACATTAATTGCTTAACCTGGTTTAACTAAAAGATTAATGATTAAGCAAGACATGCTAACAGCTAATTGGCTCTCTTTGCAGTGTAGTCCACAGAAGTAGTGAAACAATGTCAGTACAAATAGTCTATGATCAGGCTTATTACAGTTTTACCACACTTACTGAAGTCAAGGAAAATAATCAGTTTCTGACCTTAAACATATTTTCTTCAATTCCTTTTACTTAAACTTTCGTGTTAATTATGTCTGCTTTTTAAAAGGCACACATTCCTGATACATAAGGTAAACATATGCATTTTTTTCTTGCTATTATCATTTCTTATTATTTTCCTCATCATTACTATCATTTTCATTTTATTTTCAAAATTCACATAACCACTTGAGTCTTACGGAGAGCATGTTGTTTGTGAGATATTTTGCATCATCATAGCTGTTTCCGCTATGTTCTTGACAAGTAACGGAAACAGATGTGATGATTAAAACAACGCACAAACAACATTCTCTCAGTAAAACTCAAGTGTACAAACAATTTTCTCAGTTCAAAATCAGAGAAATGGCCACTGAAGATCTGCCTCATTCCAATCGCCCTTCGACTGCTCGAAGCGAGGACAATGTCAGCAAAATGCGTGATCTGATTAACAAAGATCTATACAGGAACTGACCAATTTGAGGACATGCCAGGGTTGTCCTGGAGCTCAATTCAGTGCATTTTGAATGTTGATTTGGGGAGGTGTAAAGAGGCAGCAAAGTTTGTGCTGAAAATTATCACCACAGATCAAAAGGATCATCACGTTTGATCCTGTCACAAACTGAAGGATACATTCAAAGACGATCTAAACTTTTTCAACAAAATCATCACAGGTGATGAGAAACAGAGCTATCGGTATGATCCAGATAGTACGCAATAGTCAATTCTATGGAAGCTAACTGGCCCACATTGTCCAGAAAAAGCTCGGCAAGTGAAATCGAATGTGAAGACACTGTAAATTTTTTTTTTACATCAAACGGATTGCACACTCATAATTTGTCCCTCAAGACCATACAGTGAACACCAATTCTATATGGAAGTTATGAAAAGTCTGCACAGGAGTTTGGTGTGAAAACGTCCAACTTTGTGGGATTCCAGTAATTGGTCCCTGCATCTTGTCAACACTAACACACACACACAGCTCTCAGTGTTCAACAGTTTTTGTCCTCAGCAAAGACGACTACCTTGACCCCGTGCCTTATTTGCCAGATTTACCACCCTCTGACTTCTTCCTGTTCCTGAGTATAAAAAGAGACTTGAAAGGGAAGTTTTCTGCCGATATCAAAGATGTACGACGCAGTGTCACGAAGGTATTAGCACTTCACAAAGAGGACGAATTTAAAAGGTACTGCCAACACTGGAATGAACATTTGGACAAGTGCTTTAATGCTAATGGAGTGTACTTAGAAGGAGGTCAAGGTTGTGTTTGAAAAACAATAAAGTAAATGCTTTCTACAAAGAAATTCCAGTGATTTTGGGGTCCCCCCCGCCCCTTTTACATTCACTAGTCCCACCCACCCCCACCGTGTCACATAGAACTCCTAGAAACAGCTTCCTGAAAATGTTTATGCACCCTTCTAAATGTGAGTTATTACTGCCAACATTAAGGCACTGTTTCTCACCTGAAATCTTGGTTGCGGTGGGAGATAGCTAAGCAATACGGCTAGGGATATAAGTCAGGTCAAATGGCAACAACGTGGTTGAAGATAAGTTGGGAGACACTACAAATGTGGATACAACACTAAGAATGTTTACAATTTGAGCATGAAAAACTTTGTGATTACTGAAAAGAACAGACCGCTTCCCATATACTTCATTCTACATTACACAAAATATAATCAATGTGTGTGTGTGTGTGTGTGTGTGTGTGTGTGTTTGGGGCTGACAGGTGAAAATGTAATTTCACTGATTAGCAAGGACACTGCAATGGGGTTTGTCACTGAGTGAACACTATTTGATCATGTGGTGCAATACAGTGCTATTTTTCCCCATTCTGTTTTGTCAGCTTTTTGGAACAGCAGATCTAGTGCTGTCCATTGCTTTATTGTGATCTTGTCACCTTGTGACTATTTAATACAAAACGTCAATTCCTCTTCTTAGTACTATCGAGGCTTAGGACTATTATTACATATCTTATCGTAATCATTATTAAACGTGATATATGATACCAATATGGATAATGTGGAAATTATCATCTGTGCTTCTGGTACCTGTGGGCTAGTTTATATCAAATCGCCAAAAGATTTTGACATCAAAGTGTCAGGTATTTATTATTTTTTATCTAAAGTATATACCCACAGAGTAAACAAAAAGTAGGCCTAATAAATTTAATATTCTGTTGAAGCACAGGTTATTTGTTTTTCAAATAACAAGAGAAGCATTTTTTGAGATTGCCATGAAACTTCAAAACTACTGTTGCTAGAAATCTGAAACTGATGTTAACATAAATGACTTAGATCGAAATAAATTCACCGAATCCAAGTAACTTGACATCAATTGTTACAATACGGATGTCCTACCAGATGGTCACGTGATAATTTGTGCCGGACGGAGACTCGAACCCAGTTTTCCCACTTATCACATGTGCTCGCCTCAGGATTAGGCTGTCTGTACTTGCCTCCCAGACCGACCAGCACCTATGGTGTCAGGATGAGGACAATGTAACGTATAGAAGTTTGTGTCGATCCAAGAGGTGTGCACAGATAGCTTCATTCTAAGGCAACCGCTCACGATAAGCAAGGTATCTGGGTTCGAGTCCCAGTCCGGTGTAAATTTTCAAATGTCACCAACAGGTAAAACATTAGTACCTTAAATAGCTGACACCAAGCAATTCACATTCAGTTAATTTATTTTGATCTGAATTCAAGCGGCTGTTAATCATTATTAACGTAATACTCCATATTGGTGCAGGCCCTAGATTATAATGAATAGGTCTCCATTCTCTACAGTCCTATTCCCACTAATGCAGGCATACAGAATTAAGCTGCAGGCATTCAGTGATGAAAGTAAGACTACAGTATAGGAACGCAGTGTTTGGATCGGTCCAGGAGGTGTGAACAGATAGCCTAATGGTAAGAGGACTCCTTGTGATAAGCGGGAAATCCGGGTTCGAGTCCCAGTCTGGCACATATTTTCATATAACACCAGAAGGTACAACATCTGTACCTAATACAATGGCACCAAGTTATTCCTATTTAGCGAATTAATTTCAAACAGTTGTCAATCACCATCAACATAAATAATGTAAATGTCTAGGTTTGAGCTTTGATTAGAAATCTAAAGTGATGCTCAATTTTTTATTTTTTTTAATAAGTTTGGTAAGTGTCAAAAACAGTTCTTTTGTTTACATACAATGGGTAAAATTTCAAAATAAAGAAAGCAAGGGTATTTGAGATACAATGTTAAGACCATTCTATTATGTACATTTTAAGTTGTTTAAGTAACAAGCTGCGAAATGATGACTTTTCTTCAGGCCTGATAACCTCACTGTTTGGTCCCCCCTCCCAAATCGACCAACCAACAACTTTCCTCCAGAAGCAAAGCTATGGTATTAGTCTTACTAAGAACTGAACTACATGTTTATCAATCCTGTATATAGTATGAATATGATGATGTATTTAAGTAATAAAAGTTACCCACTGTAGAAATAAAGGCTAACAATGACTTTAAAGAACATCATTTGCATTTTGTTTGGAAAGGTTTAAGCAATCCTTTTCTCCCACAAGCGAATAAAAAATGAATAAAATAAGATTACACAAAGCAGTCACTTGAGCTATGTTACCTGAAGTATCATTTGTAAGATGCCTTTTGTTTGGATTTTACAACAAATTGTAAACAAGAACAAACAAAGTGGTTATTATGATACTTTATCAAAAATCAAAGTACAGACTCTCCCAGTGGCCGTACTGGGCTCAGCTTATCCTAGAATACAACCAGTTTAGATGTGTAAGATACTTCAAGATATAGATAAGGAAAAGCAATGAAGCAGTTGATCCTTTTGGGCACAGAACCCTAACTTTTAATTTCTTTGAATGTTGGCAAGCAACATACCATCAACTTTGAAAAATGGTAGGCTACTCTTGGTTCAAGCAGATGCAATCAATCGAGGTTCAATGACACATTTTCTGTAGAAGTCTTCTGTTTAGGAGTGGTCTATGGTCTGTGCACCTGATTTATCATTCACAGCATATGGCCTAATTGCAGCCTAAAATTCACACATTGGAATGAGAGAGGGAAGTCCCTCAGATGATTTCTCAATCGCTGGGTTCTGACGGTATTCCTTTGTTCAAAACAGATTCCGACAATGGTTTCTTGAGCTATTATTGCACAGCTGTTTGTGTGTCATAATTTCACTTTCAAATCAACATCGCATTAGCAGAAAGTCTGTTGTCACTGGCCCATAAATATGCTATAAGCACTTTTACGATTTGTTATGAGAAGACAGTGGATTCTGCTTCATTATTGTTGAAGTCTTGTGAATGCTGCCATTTTAAGATAGGCTGTTGAATGGAAAACATTAAATATCACTGTGTTGCATTTTACGCATTCTAAAATGTCTATGTGTAATACATGTATCCGAGTTCAGTATTATCCTCATTGCAGCATGCAACCGAAGGACGCATTGTGGATTAGCCGACGGTCCACCGGTAAGACTGAATTTCATACATCAAACCACAAATGAGTAATTTGCAGCAAAATTATAGGTTATGAGAACTTGTGAGTCATCTTGTATCATAAGAAAACTGATTGCCTCTTAAGAACATTAGGGACCCATGACCTCAGCAGTTTGGTCTCATAAGACCTTACCACAAATTTCCAAAAAATTTCTCCAATAACATAACAGCGTAACTATCATCTAAAAGTAGAATAGAAGCTACACCAAAACTTCCACTCCTCATTATTGATGAACCCTTGTAACTTAAGAAAAATCAATGTAGTGCAGTAGACTTGTACATTTAAAAATCAATTCCCCTTTCTACTCATCCTCTCCTCACCTTCAAATTTTATCAAAGGCAAACAGAAATACGGCAGCAATACATTTTTCTTAGAAAAATAAAAAGTGTGTTTTTGAGATTTTCAAATAGATTTTTTCATCAATTTTTGCCAGGAAAATTTAATCTCACAGTAATTAACGCATAGTTCAGGTGCTTTCAATTGACAAGAGTATAGTTATAGAGCTATATGCAGAAATATTTTCCAAATGGTTTGCAAAATCACGCAGTTTCTAACGATTTCAAAGAAAAAAGTCTAGCATAGGGAAACGCTGTTGGAATTCGCGGTGTTTGTTAACTACCTGGGTATTGTCAGATGTTCAAAAAATCTGCAGTGGAAGAAGCGTTAGAATAGTGGTATGAGTGAGATGAAGTTCAAATGTATATTATGAGCTTCAATTACGGCAAAACTGAAAGCATCTGTCTGTCTACCAATGCTTACGCATTTTTCAGTGTAACGTGACGTACCTAACATAGTTTCAAAAATAAACGAATAACAAGGATGATAAATTCTTGCATCGCATTACATGCTTATTCTTCAAGTTACTGTACTATTTGTTCACAGGCCTTGATTAACATCAAAAGTGGTACACTAGTGATGTAAATCCACTTACAGCCATATATTAAAATGTACAAAAACTGCAGATCTTTGGTAACGTTTTTTGAATTCAAATCGTGAATGACTGGGCACAGTAATCCCGTTACCACACTATTATTAATTTGTTTTTGTTTGTAACCAATAACAAACATATCGCTCCACTTATTATTACGGAATAACTGTAAAACAAATGAACAGAGACCAAAGCTACCAACGTACTACGTTGCTTTGGCGACAAAAACCAAATTATTGCTTACCCAACAGCTGCAGGCAAATCAAAATCGCGAAAGTATCATTACTCCCTCCTCAATATCACAATTTTTTTTAATTGTTTCAAACATTAATTCTATTTCTAAAGGCGTTTAAATTACGTGAACCTGTTGTATCTTCATTTTAGTTCATCGAAAATCACTCTCACTGACATGGAAGTGAACATTTTTTTATATCCAGACTGCTTTTTCAAATTCTTTCGATCGCCCATTTGCTGCATCAGTCACTGCTAGAATCTGGAACGAAAAACTAATCTAATCTGGGTGAAGCCGTGGGTTTTACGACGACACGATAAAAGCATTCAACAAAACTTGTTACGTGAGCTTACAGTGGAAGACGTCAAGTCGTACATCAATTACGGAAATACAGAAGCGTCCGATCTTACCCGTCGGCTTTGACCCATGACGTCACAAATACCGCGGAAACGACTATAAACAATTCCAATATGGCGGATATAAAAACATCGCATACGTATTGTAAACACTGAAATACACAAGTTTCACAAAAAGCCTAATGACTGTAACGGGACAAGCGTGGGAAATTAGGGGTTTTTGGGTGCGGAGAAACTAAATATACAGAAATGTAGCCACCGACCGCCATTCAAAACCACGCAAAACAACGAAATAAATCAACATCACAAAACTGACAAAATACCAAAAAACACATTCCTATCCATAATCGGACACTTCCCTTAACCTATATAGCTCAACAGAACCTACCGATCACATCCCCCAATAGAAAACTAAGAAACGAAAGCTTCCCTTACACCTACATACATCGGCACTTATGCAGTTTAGCAGGTACGGAAAAAATTTTTCATTTTTTTTCAAAATTTCATCATCATGTGTCGTTATGCGGTGGGGGGAGTCTGCAGTGCCCCCCCATCCCCCCACAGGCTTCATTAGTGTCAAATCAATATTTTCGAATCATAGGCGGCCGCTGCCGCGGCCGCATTCCAAAAAAAAACTCCCAACCTAACCTCAAGTGGGCTACGCTACAGATCAATATGTTCATCAAATTGCTTCATATTACGTATACATGTTCATTAGTGTCAAATCAATATTTTCGAATCATAGGCGGCCGCTGCCGCGGCCGCATTCCAAAAAAAAAACTCCCAACCTAACCTCAAGTGGGCTACGCTACAGATCAATATGTTCATCAAATTGCTTCATATTACGTATACATGTTCATTAGTGTCAAATCAATATTTTCGAATCATAGGCGGCCGCTGCCGCGGCCGCATTCCAAAAAAAAACTCCCAACCTAACCTCGTATTCAGGGCTACGCTACAGATCAATGTGTAGGTCCCTTACGTCACGGGTCAAAGCCGACGCGTGAGATCGGATGTTTCCAACCTATACCCAATACACAAAACATACATAAATAACCAAAAAAAAAACGGAACTTACCTCAAAAAAGTTCCAGCTCCACAAACTAGATTGGCCACCACAATCACACACAAATGCACACACACACGCACGCACACACACACACACACACACACACACACACACACACACACACACACACACACACACACCAACGAAAAAATACTGAACTAAAATAAAAACCCAACCCACCCAAACGTCAACCCCCTCCCCCACAACTCCAAAATACAACACACAAACACTATACAACAAAATAAACCACCCACCCACCTACCCAGCCCACCCTAACTAACCACTTTCGGTCTATACATTTTACCCACAGCCCTTAAAAAAACCCGAAGAATGCAATAGCCCTCTGGGACACTCTTCCGCCAACAGTACTCATCTAAATGAGACTGAAGGTTGGAAGAGCGCCTCTTCCCCCTCCCAAGAACTGACTTAACCGCTCCCCACATCCCCGCAATTGTGTTAGTGCAAGCCCCAGTATCATAATTCTTAAACTCTAGACTGTGGTTCACTACTAAATGATTAAATCCCCTCTCACCCAACCCCCTATATGAAGAAAACGCATCTGAAACTGCTGTGGACCCCGGCTCTACATACTCCTCAATTAACCCCACTAATTCAGGCTTCGACCTCCCCTCCACAACCCTAAAAACACATTCAGTACCCCCACCCCCCTGAACAACAGCCCCCCACACCCAAAGACCAGCCACAGACTTCCCCCTCCCATACTTCCTTTTACCAAACTGCGACTCATCCACCTCCACAAGCACCCCATGCCCACCCAACTTACCCCTGTACTTAATAAATTCGGAACACACCTCACGCCAAAGGAATACCAGTCTAAAACAGTCCTCTCACTCACACCAGTCTCAAACGCGCAAAAACTCTGCCCGCAACTATAACAAAAATAATACGTAATAAGCACAATCTCACGCATGGCCAATCTAGACTTCTCGAACCAGGTACCACGCCTTACAGAACGCCATACGCCATCTTTCCGGCAACACCACATGTATCCGTCCCTGGTCCGAGAGTCCGGAACTTTAACCAATTTCATAGGTTCACCGCACACACCGCACTTCACGACCTCGGCAATTAAGCCAAATAGCTGAAGAAATTTAATCAGCTCTAAAGCTGTCTCCCCCATCATCGCCCTCAACCGAACACTGTTAAGGCGGTCTTTCATATCCATTCCTGAACAAAAAACCACAACCAAATACACTCAATAACAAACTCACCCGACGTACAGCAATGAGCATTAAATTAACCATTAACTCACTAATAGAAATTCCGCTTCAAATCCAACACCTGAGCAACAGAAAACTGACCCCACCACACGAAACAAACGAAACAAACGAAAACCATGAACACACCACCAGAGAGCACGACAAACAAAAACAAGACATTTACAAACACGCCACAATCGCAAATCAAACTCCGCGCCGTAATGACGTCACACACCACAACACGCTTACGTCACGGGTCAAAGCCGACGGGTAAGATCGGACGCTTCTGTTGACCCTCAATTACTTAAGAATGGATGAGCATACATTTCTGTATGTGCTCAGTGAAGTGTATCCTCATATCACAAAGCACAATATTCACTTAATAACTGCTACATCTTCAGAAGACAGGCTCACTGTAACACTCCGATTCCTTGCTACAAGAGAGGGTTATGTTAGGTTAGGTTAGGTCAGGTCTCGTCTCCAATCTTCTTAATCTATTTTTGTATTCAGGGTGCCTCACGTTGTAAAGCGCCTCATCAGCTTCATACATCTCTATTAATTTTGTAGTTGTCAGCACACACCAATTGTATTTACCGGCAATGTTTATAAAAACACTACAGACGACAGAACGCTGCAGCGACGCTAGCGCTCCATGTGGTGGTAACAACTAACATGTCACATTGCAGCGAACAGAAGACAAGCGATTTCTTTGATCAAATCTACAGCGAGGCCCTAGATTTGATCAAATATTGAACGACATTTGACAAAGTCCCTATTACACCATCAAATATCTTTGACAAAGATTTTGGACAAAGAAATTTGATAGTGTAATACCGGCCTTAGTGAAATGAGGGATGCTCAACTACCAGACCTACCGATAGATGGCTCTAGCGCGTGCCGGCCAAAGATCATATCATTGAGTGTCCGCCACTGGTGTCTGCCATATCTGAATTTGGCAAAAAAACTAAGTGTCAAAACACGGATGAAAATGTTTTCGTTCTGCACCCTCATGAGTCTTTTATATTGGATGTTCTAGATATCTAAACATCAACATAATGAAGTGTTTCTAATCTAGCGAGAAAAAACAGTGACAGTTCTGCTATGAAATTCCTAAATTCGAGTGTGTTTTGGAAGTTTGACAAGCTGACCTATAAATCGTTTACTGTTATTTTTATGAGTGCTTTACTTATTTGCCCGTTTTAAAACCCTATTTAAGATTCAATGGAGGTCAACAAATTAGCTTAATTGCCAAAGCTTTTAACTACAGGTATAATTCGGAAAATCAAGTGTGGAAAACAGTGAAGACGTCTCTTGAAAAAAAATGTTGACATAGTTTGCTTATGGGTGTAATTACTGACAACAGAAATTACAACTGAACTATTAAAGTATTACTTACGTATAAACGGAAAAAATGATTAATTTTCATTATCTGTAGTGATGCATTACCGATCTGCATATATGCTGACACTTTAATTGCAACATGCACTTGGCTCTGTCTTTGATCAAAAATTTAAACGCCATGATTTTATTAATGCATGGTGTATTTGAACTGAGTGATGAGGTAGAAGTACCAGTTTTCGACAGTGCTTCAGCATTTGATAGAAGACAAGAAATGCTTTTAAATGAGACAAACACAAAGGCCAACGTTAAGGCTCCTCTTAAATGCATGACTCGTATCATTTGGAAGTTAAGTCTGGTAATAATATTATATTGGACTGATCCATAATGATGTAGGAAGTGAAGGAACGTGTTGAAAATAACATCAATCACAGTTGTTAATTTTAAGGTTGGGGTGTCTTAAAACTGTAATTTTCCAGTCTGACACCCAAACAATGACTGGTACCATGGTTTTACTTTAAAACCAAAATTAATTACACTATGAATTACAACCATGGAATTTTATTTCTGTGAATCTTGGTTCCAGTCTTTGACATGGTGTCAATCACTGGAATCACTGGTTGTCATTATAGGGCCCAAGCAGAAAACAAACCTGAAAGTGAAAGCTGCAGAAGCTGGCCAGACAGGCACCCCAATGGCTGCTACAATCTGTGGGAGACAAGGGTGACATTATATTGCAAATTTTGTGTAAAAAGTTCCATATTGTCTGAATTTGTCCTATGCTGACAGGACATTCGAGTCCAGTCGATTTTGTTATCTGCAAAGTACACTAGCCAATACCAGTGGCACAAAGGTAGTGCCAAATTACAAACTATCCTGTAACAACAGAAGTATTGCTGGACAATGTACAGTAAATAATATGTAATAACCTGAGAAATTCAGAATTAGTTTGAAGAAATAGAACAGTATTTGGAAAGAGAGTAACATTTTGAAAATAACAAATAATGCAAGTAGAGTTTTCAGTTCTTATTGAAGCTCGCAATTCCCCCCCCCCCCCCTCTCCTCCATTCTCAAGGGAAAAATGTGATAACATAAAAGTGCAAGAAAGATGTGTACAATGTTGGAAATGATGAAAAGGAAAATCTCACTATGCTTTTTACAGCATATGCTGCTGTAAAGCTTGCTAAGAACATGCTTTTCTCCCTCCCCCCCCCCCCCCTCCCTCCCTCCCTCCCCCTCTCTCTCTCTCTCTCTCTCTCTCTCTCTCTCTACCTCTCTCCTTGTGAAGAGTATTCCTGTAATAATAGCGAATAGCATACCAAGAACATGAGGGTGACACAGTGGAGATTTGTTTTCTGGTACAGATGTCTGATACAACTATTCCACAGCAAAGCTTGCTTTCAATAGGTGTGGTACCAGTGCACTCCCATAGGATAACAGAATATTATGTCCTCCAGGAATCACATTGGGTATACCACATAAACTGTACAGCAACTACAATGTTTTGTGAGCAAGTAATACCAGTCAGTATCTTTAATTGTAACATAATTCTTGACTCCCATAATTACCTGCTTATACGTGTGCTTGTACTACAGGTTATTGGTAAAGCAAATACTAATTGGATAGATCTTCACAATTTTAATACTTAGCAGAAGTTCTGAAAAAAAAAGTAAATTGTTATATTAGTGTGTCACCTCTATGGTGAATTAAGAGGTACTGACTGGTTTCTTTGAACATTTAATAGAAGCCTTCTTTTTACCTGCTATTGATTAAGAGCCATCCCAAGTTCTGTACAGAACAATCTTTCGCATTTTTCATGACGTTTGTTATTCTGTACACTAATATTTCTTCTTCTAAATGGTAAATAATGCATTCAGACATTGTTCCACTTGGCATATGAAAAGTAACTGACTACACCCATGTATGTACAGATTCCAAATTGTCTGTGAATTTGAGTTACAAACTTTTTTAAATAGAAATATGAAGATCACAATACTTTGGGTCTACAATAACTCAAATGTAAAATACTTTAGTTTCCTATGGGAAACTTTGTTCTTTACAAGACTTGTGCAACTGCTTTCACTCTTAATGGCAAACTAAATGGTTTATGTTAAAGTTAACTAGCAAAAAGTGTAACCATTGTTATATATTTTCTGTGAAGTAAGATTGCTTAATGTTAATTCCTTCCTTTGGCATCATAACTTGATAATTTCAGTTCCGTATGGGACATATGAACTAACAAAATGAAATGCTTTTATTACCATGACCAAACAAAATCTTTTTAACATGTAGTACACAGTTCAAATCAGCAAAAGGTGTAACCGTGTAATTAAGGTAAATGTTCATGAAAATTAGGCATGTAACATGAATACTGAAATTTCCTAGATTTCCAAGTGTAACTGTAATCACTGTATTCTGTACTTTGAAGTGCTAGAAAGATAATTACATATGATTATTTGCATTCTCCCCGCCCCCCCTCAACACAGGAAAATATAACAGAAAGACCTCCTAGCAAAATAAAGACAAAATTCACAATATTAGGTTTTGCCTGACTCAGGCCCCCTTATTATAGAATGGTTCTAAAGTAATAAGAATGCTTATGATCAATTGGAACATTGTGTTCATTCTAGGAAGTATTAAAACAAAAATTAACAGAGTAACAATTTTATTGCTCTTATGTTGCAGAGTATCCACAAACATTACTTTTTGAAACATAGGACCACTGCATACTCCATTAGATCACACGCATCCTATGATTAAACTGTTTTCTTAAAGTGATAAATTCAAGTTGACGTAGTTATTGAGGTAAATATTTTCTCACACTGAAAGCCATTTGTCAAATAAGTCCCAGTACATAATTTTTTCATTAATTTCACACAAATCACCTGTTTTTAAAGCAAGTGCATATTTTGTAACACCAAACATCTTAAAATAAGCTTGTATAATAAACAATTATAATTTTGTTACAATATCTACACAGGATGTAAAGAGTTAATTTTACTTCAATGTGATTCATCCTTTCAAGTTCATCATTGCACAACCACAAATCTATGTACAAAATAGTTTTAAGAAATCTGTAAAAATGTCACACCCATCTGCATGGAATGTCCCATTACATAATCTTTTCCAATTTGAGCACTATACATGATTAAACGATATGAGATTACTTAACTTCTGCCTTATACTTGATTTGTTGTTTAAAATTTTCTCACCAAGACATTTTTTTCCATATGTTTTTAAGCATATGCTGGAGTACAGGGATGCAATCTTACAAACAAGTTGAGTCTGATGTAATCCTCAATCTCAATTTTATAATGGTAATCATGACCAAGAGCAGCAGATAGCTAATCTACAATTTTATTTTTAACACAATGCAAAATCTTGGCCTGAATATACTTCTGTCGCATATCCCCAGCAATCACAAACATCTGAAACAGTTTCTCTGAATATTCTACAACAGGGTACACGCAGTCACTTGTTTCAACCAGTTTTCCCCAGTTAACAAAATTCTACAAATGCATTTTTATTGGCCATATTGGCAAAAGCATAGAGAGCATCACATTCTAAGGCAGATTTAACTACTGGTGGCTTCTGTATGTGAAGACAGTCTTTGTATGTGATCTGCCTTGACAGGTGCAATGACACATACCCTGCAATATAATAGAATATTTTTTGCTTGTAAAATGAGAACTTAATCTTATCATCAAGAAGTGCACACCACTTCTCTACTTCATTTTCTGCAGCACTTTCATCACTTTCTACTACATGCTTTCTTGCATGAAAATCATAAACAGGTGGCAAACAACACACATTAAAATTTGAGCAATTCCCATTCAGTGCAGTGACACTGTTACCTAAGACCAACTTTCTCATGGCACATTTGAACTGGTATGCATTTGGATTGTTGTTCCAATCACCTCTGGACAGATTGCAGGAAAAAAAGCCCTTTGTGGTCTTGTGACAGTTTATATGTTAGCAAATACTTCAGAGGAGATTCAACACTAAGCATACTTGCCAGAGCTATGTGCCTGACTGATTGCATATTGAAAATTATCCCAAAAGCAAAAGTATTTCTTGCATGGAGCAGCAATGGAACACCAATGATTTTTAAGCTTTTGATATAATTTTCAGTGTCTCTGAAAATACCAAGCCAATAAGATTTGTTGTCAAGTCTCAGGGGACTCTTATACCCTTTACCTAATGGATTTCTGGAGTTCCGAATATCAAAAATCCTGTCAATATAATAAAAAAATTCTACTGTTGCTTCACTTCCTTTAAGATTTGGATCACCAACCCTCCTCAAAAACTCTATACTATCTGCCACGCTAGAACTCATAGTCTGTGCAGCTAATGAAACATTCATTTTTCTATTTACATAACATACATGTTGTCCTGATAGTTTGTTGGCAAATGTCATACCATCTTGTTGTACCTTGTTCAATTGCTCAATGAAATGCCATCTAATAATGGCAATTGGAGACTCAATAGCAGATACTTCTGCTAGAGCATTTCTGGCTAACTTAATCATATGACATGTCCAAGATACAATAAACATTGTATTTTTCCACAGGATGAGGAATGTGGCTTTTAAAATGACCGTTGTAAAGGTTTAAAGTACAGCCATGTGAATGTAAAGTGCTTACATTTACCTTGCAGCCATCACATGTAACACCAAACCCTAATGCCAGAACGATGCAGCCTCTCTAAAGCAGATTTTATCAGTGTGGCCTGATTATTTGCCTGTGCACCATTGATAAAGAAATATGCAATCGGGCATTTAAATTTGCCATTAATAGAGACAAGCATGAAAACCAGAGCCTCAGATGCCTCTATTACTTCTTTTGACTGAGGCACTTCCCCACCAAAGTCTAAAAAAATCTGTGTATAGCTTAGTTCCTCGGTCCCAAACTACTTGCTTCCTAATTGCCATACTGTCTACAATTAGACATGAATCACTGAACTGGTCCCTTACAATTGGGTTAAATCAATGGACTTAAAAACACTTGCCACCCATTTGGAAATCAATGATTTATGGGGCAGAGGCATTAATTTTTGCAGGTATTCATATGCTGCTGGTGAATAAAAGTACACAGCCATAGCAAACATTTTTCACATTAGTTGTGTATCTATTACCCTTTGACGAGAGAGAATTGTTCACTAAATTGCACACTGATTCCACTTGTGTTCCTTTCTGATGATGGAGGAAGTTATGTAACTTCTCAGGATGATGGCCCTTCTCCTTCAATGAACTTATGATGTCATCCATGGAAAACACTATCTTCTCTCTTCTTCGAAGTTTTTCACGGATGCACTTCAGTTTACGTTTTAATTCGTGCACAATGTCTGAGAAAAAATTGCAAGTTTCGGTCACCTTGTCTTCCATTTCTACTTTCGACTGTATACCACAATCAATTACTGAAGAACCAACTGCACTCTGAAATAAAGAAATAATTTCGTTATATATGAATGAAATAACTCAAGGCTTGATGAAAAAATAATATAAGAAAGCTTTGGGGGTGTGAAAACATCATAATAACGTTTTCGACACAATTCGCAGCTTCTGCATTGGATAAATGGGACATGCTTTCCACGGAAGAATTCTCATTGACAACATTCTCCGCGAAATCAGTAGCTCCTGCAGGGGGCAAATCGAGCACGGATTCCATGACAGAATGCTAAAAACAAAAATATGGACCTGGATTACAACATTGCTTAGACCTATGTAGCCCATTTGTGTCCGTACGAAATAAATTCACAAAAGTAAAAAGCAGACACATAGCAAGGAAATTAATTAGCTACCTCAAATGGAGAAGCATCGTTGTCACTCAAAACTCAAAATCCTAACAACATGTCGTCGTGGCTGTTTATTTGGTGGCATCAAATATGTCGGAAAGTCAAAAACTGATGGTACTGCTTCGGGTTTGAGACGTTTCTTCCACGTTCCAGGGCTCAGTACATACTCATCTTGTCGGAAATGGATTCTGCAAAGAAAACTGCAAGACGTAGGAAAAAAACCTTTCCGCTTCACGGAAGTAATCCACTTCTTTAGCAGCTCTGGGTGCTTTAGAGGAAACCTGTTCAAAAACATCGAATTAGCAAACGCACTAAGTCTGTTTTTTTATCGTATTGTATCGGTAGTCCTATTACCTGTGAAATGGTGAGTCACTTTCCTTATTCCATCGCTTTGTACAGTTGAAATCGGAACAAGAAATCACCATTTTGATATTCCTTATACACCGTACAGACCGAGAAAAACTTCTTGTCAAATTCGAATATGGCGGACAATACAGACGACAGTAATCACCTGGTAGAGCCATCTATCGGTAGGTCCGGTAGTTGAGCATCCCTCATTTCGCTACCTTTAGACGCCTGTTGATCAGGAGCGTCAAAGTAATTCTGCTGTGGCAGAATTGCTTGCTGTAGAAACATCATTTTCAGAAGGCGAAATGCTTAGTTCAAGTTGCGTCGATCGCGGTGTCACCAGCAATCCACTTTTTCTGTTTGTCTGTCCACTCGGTCATGCGTAAATAAATTCATAGAAAAAAGTGAACAGCGAGATGAATGAAGTGCACAGAAAACTAATATAGGTGAACTTGAAAGACATAATCCAACATTGCACACACGGAACTCAATGCCCCTATCACTACGCAGGATCTCATTGCTACCCTCCGCACAAAACGCAACACCGCTCCTGGTCACTATCGTGTCACCTACCGTCACCTTCGTGAAGGTCCTGTCTCTTTCCTCTCCACCCTGGCCAGGTTCTACAATGTAGTCCTGTCCACCGGTTACTACCCTGACCTGTGGAAAACCTCCCGTATCCTCATGTTCCTTAAACCCAGCAAACCGCCGTCCGCCGTCTCCTCCTACCCTCCCATCAGCCTTACCTCGGTCTTCAGCAAGGTCCTGGAATCTATCCTCACCCGACGCATCCAACAGCATCTCCGCCAGCAACGCCTCCTTCCCGTTACCCAGTGTGGCTTTCGGCCGTCCTTCTCTTCCGACGACCTTCTCCTTCACCTCACTCATCTCCTTTCCGACCAGCTTAATTCCTGTCGCTCCGCAATCTTCCTCTCCCTGGACCTTGAACGTGCCTATGACCGCATATGGCATTCCGGTCTCCTCTTCAAGCTCCAAACCTTCGCCCTTCCCATTAACTACGTCCGTCTGATCGGCTCCTTTCTCTCCCTCCGTCCTTCCTATGTCACCATCCATAACAGAGATTCCTACACCTTTTTCCCCTCCGCCGGTGTGCCCCAAGGCTCCATCCTCTCCCCCCTTCTGTACCTTTTGTACACGGCGGACATGCTGCCGCCGTCACCCCCCGTCCACCTTCTCCAGTTTGCCGATGACACCGCCTTCCTTGCCCTTGCCCCCTCCCTGCAGCGCTCCCAACACCTTCTCCAATCCCATCTTGACCAGTTCACCGCTTGGTGCAACCAGTGGTTGCTCAAGGTCAATCCCTCCAAAACCCAGGCGATCATTGTAGGCAAAACCACCCCTTCCTTCCGCCTCCTTGATTTCTACATCACCATATACAGTGGCGGTCAAAATAATAGAGCCACCTGGCAAAGGTTTGGAATAAAGTGCACATTTATTACTTGACATGTTTGAACTATGATGGAAACCATTACAACCGAGTCACATTGTACTATAGTCAGTTATATCGATAACACAACACAAAATAATCAGTAATAATCGATAATATTCAAAAGAATACCAGACCACAGGGTCAAAAAAATAGAGCCAATTGAAACAAATATATTGTACTTGATCTCAGTCTTATGAAACGTACAGGAACAGTCTTTTTTGCATAGGACTGCATTAGTACTTCGTGGGGTAACCCTTATTTTTGAGGATTGCCCTGCACCTCTTACCCATAGAGTCTACTAAACGCCTGCATTCGTCACTACTGATCGCATACCAGGCTCTCTGGATTTCTTCCCACAGTTTTTCTGACGATGTAGCTTTTGAGCGGTCAATTCTCTTGTCTAAGATCTCCCATAAGTTCTCAATGGGTGATGCGTCAGGGGACTGAGGTGGCCACTCTAATACTTCGATATTGTGCTCTTGAACAAACTGCCTTATGATCCTTGCAGTATGCTTTGGATCGTTATCGTGCTGAAATTTCCATTTCAGCGGCATTTCCTCTTCAGCATAAGGCAGCATCACATTTGCCAAGATGTCTTTGTACATTTCTGCGTTCATTATGCCGTTGATACGGTGTATTGGACCAATGCCGTACCACGAAAAACATCCCCATACCATAACACTTCCGCCACCGTATTTCACAGTTTTTAAAGTGTACTTGGGATTAAATTCCTGGTTTGGTGGGCGGCGCACATAGACTTTTCCGTCTGAGGCAAACCTATTAAACTTGGATTCATCGGACCAAAGGATGTTCCTCCACCAAGTATTAGGTTTTTGTTCATTTCTCCGGGCAAAGGCTAACCTTTTCCGAACATTAGCTTGTGAAACATGTGGCTTCTTTCTTGCAATGCGCCCATTCAATTTTGCAGATCTCAGTCGTCTTTGAATCGTTGAGGTTGATGGTTGAACATCATGTTCGTCGCTAAACAAAATGGCTTTCAGTCGTGGTGTTGACAAAAATGGGTCTTTCTTCACTTCCCTAGTGATGAGTCTGTCTACGCGAGGAGTAGTTACACGAGGTCGCCCCCTGTTCTCCACCTGCGGCTTTGTTTGTTTTGACCGTCTCATGGCGTTCTGGACTCGTTTTCGCGAAACGTGCAAGACATTGGCTATTTTATTCATGGACATCCCACTTTTGAACATCCGGAACATTACTATACGCTCATCTTCGCTGGTATGCTTTGCTCTGCCCATCTAGACGAATGTAAACAAAACCACACGTCAATTTACATACAAAACAACTGCATAAAAATCAATTTAAAGGCACATGTGTAAAGCGGCTCTATTATTTTGACCCATAAGATTCTTACCTTTATGCCTCTTTTCACACGTCTAGCTCAAACGCTTCCTTTCGGACGACTAAAGATAGCAGCAACGTCTTCCCTGATGTTGTCTACAAGGGACTGACAACACGGCACTCGTGGCGATTTCGCGAACTAATAGATATCCTAGTTCTTAATCTCGTCAATAGAGGTGGCTCTATTATTTCGACCGCCACTGTATGGCCGTCCTATCGCCCTCACTCCCACCCTTAAGTACCTTGGCGTCACCCTCGACCGTCGCCTCTCCTGGACTCCCCACCTCCGGACAATCCAAGCCAAGGCACGCTCCCGACTCAGTCTCCTCAAGCTCCTCTCCGGCCGTACGTGGGGTCTGGACCCCTCCACCATCCTCCACACTTATAAATCCCTCATCCACCCTATCCTTTGTTATGCCCATCCGGCTTGGATCTCCGCCCCCCTTCTTTTTATAAACCCCTCCAAATCCTTGAACGCCATGCTCTCCGCCTCGCCTATCGCATCCGTCTCCCCTCCCCTACGCGGATCCTGTACGATCTCATCACCTTGCCCCACCTCCATCTTTTCCTTGAAAGGATACGGATCCTGTACACCTCCCGTAAACTCGATCCTCCTCACCCGCTCATCTCCCCGATCCTCTCTCACCCCCATCCGCTGCCGCGCCTGTATTCGCACGTCCCACCCGGTCTCCATCTCTCCACCCACCTTACCCTCTCCCAAGGTGGCTTCCGCCAGCTCCCCCTCCCTGATGTTGTCCTCCTCCCCTCCATCTACCCCTCCTATCAACTTTGACCCTGCCCCACCCCCCACTTCCGGTGTCTAGGCACCCTTCTCCCTTCTCTTCCCTTCCCTTCTCTTTCCTTTTCTCCCGTCCCCTCCCTCCACCCCTCTTCCCCCGGGCTTCCCTTCCCCCTTCCTTCCTCCCCCCACTCTCACCTGCCCGTGGCATCTCTGCTCTCCCCTCTCGCTCTCCCACTCCCCTTCCTCCTCCTCCTCTCTTGGCAGGTCCCCGGACTCGCACACGCATAGTGAACATTCGCGCGCCGGAGATCATCGCCATCAGTGTCTCGTGTGTGTGCTTCATTTTGTGTTTCGCGTTCTTTCGCAGTTATAACTTCACTGTTCAAATGTGCCGTCGCCGTCCTCCGTGTTTTGTGCTCCGTGTCAACAAGTGTTAGTGTTTTTATCATTCAGCGTGAACGGCTTCATGTTTATTGTTTTTTTGTATTCTCCATTTTTTGCCCGCCGTTTTTTATATTGTCTGTGTCATCTCTATGTCATGTTATGGTTCCACTTAAGGCTGAAGAGCAGCGTAATATGCTGCTGACAGCCCGCCTGTGTAGGTGATTAAAATTACAATAAAGAAAAAAAAAAAGACGTAATCCATCTCCGGCGGTACTCCGCAAGGTTACCGCCCTTTGATTGTGCCATTCCTGCACTAATCGAAGTGCTAGGTTTTTCAGGTGCCAGCCAGCCAGCCAGCCAGCCAGCCAGCCCAGGAGCAGCAGCAGCAGCAGCTCCGGCCCCGTCCGTGGCAGCAGCAGCAGCAGCTGCGGCGTTCCTGCCACCCGTCGTCGCCGTCACCGTCGCCATCAGTGCCAGCGCCAGCAGCGTGGGACTCTGGTCTTCGTCCGTCTTCCTCTGTCTTCATCTTCCTCCATCTTCATCTTCATCACTCTTCGTCTTCATCTGTCCCCAGTTCTTGTCCTTTCTTTTTCGTCCTGTGCGTTTTTGTTTCTCCCTGTCATCATGTCAGCCCCCACCACCACTACCACCACAGCCATAGTTTATACTTCCCCCTCCGCCACCACCACCACCATAACATGGTATGCCCAGTCACACCCCCCTCTTTCCATCCCGCCTCTTCTCACTCTCCCTTCGCCCTCGCTCTTTGTCGCCCCCTTTCCAGCTTCTTCCTCCCGCTCCTCTCCCTCTGATCCTTTCCCCCCACTCCCCCGGCCAGTCACTGCAGCTCCAGCTAAGATGGTGGCCCGTCGAGCCACTGCCCATGCCCAACTATCCCCATCGCCCTCGCCATCACCGCCACCACCGTCGCCGTAGCCGTTGCCTTCACTGTCACCATCTACAGCACCGACTGCTGCATCACCACCGGGACCTGCCCCTTTCCGTCACCTCCCTATAGCTCCCGTCCCTCATATCACCACCCACCCTTCTGCCGCCGTTAAATGCCCTAGTGGCACCACCACTTCCTCCGCTCTCAAAAAGGCCACGCCCAATCTTCCTTCGCTGCGGTCGCAGGTTTGAATCGTGCCTCGGTCATGGATGTGTGTGATGTCCTTGGGTTAGTTAGGTTTAAGTAGTTCTAAGTTCTAGGGGACTGATGACCATAGATGTTAAGTCCCATAGTGCTCAGAGCCATTTGAACCATTTGAACCAATCTTCCTTCCCCCCCCCCAGGATGCCATTGATGTCTCCCCACCAGGCCCTGTTCCCTCCTCCTCCTCCTCCTCCTCCTCCTCCTCCTCTTCCTCCTCCTCCTCCTCCCCCCTTCTTTATACAAATACCTCCTCCCCCGTCCCAATCCTTCTCTTCTCGAGACCCAGAATCTCTCCCTCCTCCTCCGCCAACACTTCCCTGGTCCCCCATCTCTCTCCTCACTCCCAGACGGGATTCCATTCTCATCTCCTCTCCAAGCCCAACCCTCCATACTGACATCCTCTCCCACCTCCCCATCACCCATTTTGGCCCCAACGCCTCCATCACCCCTGCTCCTTCTCCGTCTCCTACCCACCAACCCCAACCCCCACATCGCCCGCCAACCCTCACTGCTGTGATCACTCGGCTTAGCCCGACGATCACGGAGGAGGAGGTGTTGGTGGAGCTCAAGGCGCATCCCACAATGGAGGGGCGGGCCGTCCGCTGCATTTTCAACTCGGCCAGCCCCACCCACCTTATGCGGGTTTTCTCCGAGGACGCCCCCTCCATTGACCATCTCCTGATGGAGGGTGCCCTCCTCTTCAACCAGCGCTACAAGGTCGAACCCTCCCATTCCCCTCCTCAGTCCCTGCGCTGCCAGAGGTGTCTGCGCTATAACACACACCCAACAGCCGAGTGCCGCGAGGCCCCCACCTGCCCGCATTGTAGACAAGCGCACTTCCTCCGGCAGTGCCCTAACCTTCAATCCCCTCCCTCCTGCAATACCTGCAATCTCCCCCATCCCACCTACTCCCAAAAGTGTAAAGCCTGACCCCCTCCGACCACTCCTGAACTCACCGTCCCTGTCCGTCCTCTGGACGCCCCCACCCCTCCCAGCAATACCCTTCGCCCGCCCCCTTACCGCTGAGGACATCATCAGATTCCTCACCATCGTCCTTCAGAATGTTCATCCTTTTCAGCGCCCCCCCACTCTCCAACAGATATCCCTCGCCGCCCGTTCCATTTTCCAACTCAAAATGAACGCCACCTACTCCAACAACCAGGCACATTTCACCATCTCCCGTCTCGACACCCTTGTCTAAATCCCTGACATGGTGCGACAGACCGTATCCTTTTCAACAATATCCGCTCCCTTCCCGTCAACAAGAACCTCTTCCTGCACACCCTTGCCACCCACCGTGTGGATGCCTTCCTCCTCAAAGAAACCTTTCTCCAATCCCACCACACCATCCACACTTCGCCCTACCTCCTCCACCGCTCCGATAATCCGCTCACGATTGCGCGTGGCGGAGTTGCCATTGGTCACCACCGCCAGATCCCTGTTCGGCTCCAACCTCTCCTTCCCGACCCCACCGAACAACTGATCCTTAGTCTCTTCTTCCATGGCCTTACCGTTACCTGCAACACCATCTATGTCCGCCCTAACGCCCCTGTTCCCTTCGACTTCCTCTCCCACATTGACCGTACCTTCTCCTCCTACGTGATCGCCGCTGACCTCAACATCCATAGTCGTTCCGCTGCCTAGTTACGGCAGTGGCATCGGTTCCTCTCCTCCCTTCAAGATGACCTCATCCCCATCCACCAGCACACCCGTCCCAAATCCAACACCACTCCCGATGTTATCCTTTCCTCCCCCAACCTCCTTGGTCACATAACGATGGATGTCCTGGAGCCTATTGGTAGCGACCATCTCCCTGTCCTCCTCACTGTTTCAGACGGTCGTCGCCCCTGCCCAGACCCTCGCAATGACCCTCCCCCTGAGTACATCCATGAATATTCCCGTGCCAACTGGAATGCCTACCGGGATACCCTTTCCACCCAGGCCGATAGCCACCCCTTCACCTAGCATCACCCTGACGATGTAACCCATGCCACCTCCTTTCTCCAGCAGACCTTGTCTGAGGCCGTGGAGGCCCACGTCCCTACTGTCGCCATCCACCCCCACCGTCCTACCTTACCCCCACAGGCCGTCCTCCTCTGTGAATCCCGCTGTCTCTACCATGCCTTCCTCTGCACACGTGACCCAGACACACTACGACGTCACCGGCAACTCCAGCGACAGATTCGTAATTTGCTCGCGCCTAAGAAATGCCGGGACTGGCGACAGACATGCACCCGTTTAAATGCTACCCTATCAACTCGTCCAAGTTCTGGTCAGCCTTCCGTTGCGTTGCCGGAACTAAACCCTCCCTCTACTATCCTCTTCTCCATGATGATCACCCCTTCCCAGACTCCCTTAGTAAGGCCAATCAGTTTGCCTCTAACCTCTCCGATGTGTTTTCCATCCCCGATGATCCCCCGTTCGATTACTCCCTCTTCCCGGATGTCCGCGATCGAGCTGACAACTCTGTCCCTCCCCTCGCACCTGGTTTCCTGTACTTGGACAACATTGCACACACGGAACTCTGCCCCTATCACTACACAGGATCTCATTACTACACTCGGCACAAAACGCAACACCGCTCCTGGTCACGATCGTGTCACTTACCGTCACCTTCGTGAAGCTCCTGTCTCTTTCCTCTCCACTCTGGATAGGCTCTACAACGTAGTCCTGTCCACCAGTTACTACCCCGACCTGTGGAAAACCTCCCGTATCCTGATGTTCCTTAAACCCGGCAATCCGCTGTCTGCTGTCTCCTCCTACCGTCCCATCAGCCTTACCTCAGTCTTCAGCGAGGTCTTGGAATCTATCCTCACCCGACGCATCCACCAGCATCTCCGCCAGCACCATCTCCTTCCCGTTACCCAGTGTGGCTTTCGGCCATCCTTCTCTTCTGACGACCTTCTCCTTCACCTCACTCATCTCCTTTCCGACCAGCTTAATTCCCGTCGCTCTGCGGTCTTCCTCTCCCTGGACCTCGAACGTGCTTATGACCACGTATGACATTCTGGTCTCCTCTTCAAGCTCCAAACCTTCGCCCTTCCCATTAACTACGTCCGTCTGATCGTCTCCTTTCTCTCCCACCGTCCTTCCTACGTCACCATCCATAACACAGATTGCTACACCTTTTTCCCCTCCGCCGGTGTGCCCCAAGGCTCCGTCCTCTCCCCCCTTCTGTACCTTTTGTACACGGCGGACATGCCGCCGCCGTCACCCCCCGTCCACCTTCTCCAGTTTGCCGATGACACCGCCTTCCTTGCCCTTGCCCCAACCCTGCAGTGCTCCCAACACCTTCTCCAATCCCATCTTGACCGGTTCACTGCTTGGTGCAACCAGTGGTTGCTCAAGGTCAATCCCTCCAAAACCCAGGCGATCATTGTAGGCAAAACCACCCCTTGCTTCCGACTCCTTGATTTCTATCTCACCATCTATGGCCGTCCTATCGCCCTCACTCCCACCCTTAAGTACCTTGGCGTCACCCTCGACCGCCGCCTCTCCTGGACTCCCCATCTCCGGACAATCCAAGCCAAGGCACACTCCTGACTCCGTCTCCTCAAGCTCCTTTCCGGCCGTACGTGGGGTCTGGACCCCTCCACCATCCTCTACACCTATAAATCCCTCATCCGCCCTATCCTTTGTTACGCCCATCTGGCCTGGATCTCCACCCACCCCCCCCCCCCCTACCTTTTATAAATCCCTACAAATCCTTGAATGCCATGCTCTCCGCCTCGCCTATCGCATCCGTCTCCCCTCCCCCACGTGGCTCCTGTATGATCTCATCCCCTTCCCCCACCTCCTCCTTTTCCTTGAAAGGATACGGATCCTGTATACCTCCCGCAAACTTGATCCTCCTCATCCGCTTGTCTCACCCATCCTCTCCCACCCTCGCCTGCTGCCGCACCTGCATTCCCACGCCCCACCCAGACTCCATTTCTCCACCCTACTTACCCTCTCACAAGGTGGCTTCCGCCAGCTCCCCCTCCCTGATGATGTCCTCCTCCCCTCCATCTACCCCTCCTACCAACTTTGATCCTCCCTCCCTGTGCCTGTGTCTGTTCCTTGGGCAACCTCCGTCCCTCCTTCCTTTCTCCCCACTCCTCCCCTGGGCCTCCCCTCCCCTGTACCTCTATTCCTCCTCCCATCTCCTCAGCCATTGGCATCTTTTTCTCTCCCCCCTCTCCACCCCCCGTCACCCTTCTTCCCCTCTTGGCAGATCCCCGGACTCGCACACGCTATGTGGACTTTCGCGCGCTGGAGATCATCTCCATCAGTGTCTCGTGTGTGTGATGTCGTTTTGTGTTTTTAGTGTCCGCCGTCACGCTTCTACGTTCACTTGTCTGTCGGATTCGACAGTGTTATGTGCGCCGTGTCAACGTGTTTTCAGTGTCGTTATTGTCGAGTGTGAACAGCTCCATGTTTTTGGTGTATCTGCGACCACTATTTTTTGCCCGTCACTATGTTCATTTTAATACTCCATTATTGTACTGTTATTGTCAACACTATGGCTGAAGAGCGATGTAGCATGCCGCTGTCAGCCTACCTGATTGTTCAGTTATTAAAATAACAATAAAGGAAAAAAAAGACGTAATCATGTTAGATAAATCCTTGCATACCGGCCGTGACTTTCATGTAAGTTACAACGGTAAATATTTATTGACTAAAAGAAGTCTGTCACTTAGTTAACATGGGTTGGAGGCATAGCATGAAAGTATTTAGGACTATTGGGTTATTAAGAAAGCTTCGAGTCCTTACTAAAAGTTGAACAATATTTTGGGGGATGAAGATTGTACCATAAAAAAATTATACGGAACTAAACTATCGACCTACTATAAATATAAATCCGTCCTGGCGACAGCAGTGTCACCTGCTGAGGTATAACGTAGTCCAGCACATGCACAGTATATGTTGTATCGGTGAGCATGCTGTCTGTGTGTACAATGTGGAAGGTACATGATCTATCTGAGATTGGGCAAGGGCAGAGTGTAACGGCCCGGAGGCTTGGCACGAGCATTTCGGAAACAGCACAACTTGTGACGTGTTCAAGGAGTACTGTGATTAGTGTCTTCAACACGTGGCGAAACCGAGGTGGAACCAAGTCCAGATGTCAGAGGGTTGGGTGGCCACCCCTCATTACAAATGACGGACATTGTAGGCTGAGTGGACTCGTAAAATAGGACAGGTAGCAACCTGTGCCCTCGGACGTTAATCTGAGAAGAGTACAAGTGTGTCTGAACACACACAAGACGGAATGCTCCTAACGAAGGGCCTCTGCAGCTGACGACCCTGGCAAGTGCCAATGTTAACATTATAATGTCGGTAACTACGACTGAAATGGACTCGTGGCCATCGGCACTGGACATTGGGGTAGTGGAAGAGCATTGCACAGTGTGATGAATCCCAGTCTTTCAGGGAACAGCTCCTTGACACCCATACTTCAGGATGGATACAACCTGGTGGCAACTACATTGTGCTCTGGGGAACTTTCATGTAAACATCCATGGGTCCAGTGGAGCTTGTGGAAGGCACCATGAGGGCCAAGGAGTATTGTACACTCGTTGCAGACCACATAGTTCATGATGTTCATGTTTCCTGATGGCAGTGGCATTTTTCAGCAAGATAATGCACCATGTCACAATGAAAAGAGTGTGACACAGTGTTTCAAGGAATACAGTGGCGAGTCCCAATTGATATGCTGGCCCCCCAACTCTCGAGATGTGAACCCAACCAAACCCATCTGGGATGTGACTGAAACTGGCATCAGAGCTCATCACCTTCCTTACAGGAATTAGGTAACTTGTGTGTGCAGATGAGGTACCAACCAGCCATTCGGCAGGTGGTCATAATGGTCTGGCTGATCAGTGTTTGTAGGTTAGAAACAAGAGCAGGCCTAGTACCAATCATTGTGGCACTCCATGTGTTATGTTCCTCCATTCTGAAGTTATTTTGAAGCCTGAGGTACAGTCTGTTCCTGTCATGAAGTTAACGTCCCATCTATGCAAGAGAGACACCATTAATGCTGTAATGCTTTATTTTGAAAAGTATAACTTTGCGTTCCACACAATCGAAGGGTTTGGTTGGGTCACAGAATATGACAATAAGATTTTTTTCTTGTTTAGCTCCGCTAGCTAAGACTTTATTTCCGAGGCCTTGTATTGCTTTGTGTGTGGATAATCCTTTATAAACACCAAATGGGGAGGCAGTTAACAAGTTCTCTTCAGTTAATTGAGTCCGTATTCTATCACATGCCACTTTCTCAATCACTTTTGAAAAGCCTGGAAGGAGTGATATAGTTCTGTAATTAAAAGTGATTTTCTGTGTTTGTCCAGTTTCTAGATTGGTGTGACAGCATATTTACGTCCGTCAGGAAATATGCTCTGAGTGATTTACTGATTGTTCATAAAGATAATGCTCTCAAACTCAGCACAAGATGTCAAAACTGTTCTAGAAACACTACAGCAAAATTACTCCTTTTTATGGCCTGATTATTTCCACAATCAAGTGATAATTAAATGTAAACCCTAGCTGCAACCAGGCGTTGACATACTTCATTGGGGAGATGTTGAAAATGTGTGCCTTGACTGGGACTCGAACCTGGGACCTCCTCCTTACATGGCAGATGCTCTATCCATCTGAGCCACCGAGAGCGCAGAGAATAGTGCACCTGCAGGCACTTATCCCTTGCATGCTCCCCGTGAGATGCACATTCCCAACATGTCCACACCACTACATTCGTAGTGCGCCTAATAGATGTTTGCCCATCATTCTCATTACTCATGTCAGATTAATCTACCAAGTCCCGTACATGTTCGGGCATAGTGTGTGCGTTCACACAAGAAGGTTGATGGCCAGGAAGCCATATTTTTTAACTATATATGACGGTAGTATCTGTTCCCGGAAGAACAGTTACCGTAGATGACCATGCAGCTTTGATAGAATGAAATGATAATTAAGTGGACACCCTAGCTGTAACCAGGCGTTGATATACTTCATTGGAGACATGTTGAAAATGTGTGCCCCAACTGGACCTCGAACCCGGGATCTCCTGCTTATACGGCAGATGCTCTATCCATCTGAGCCACCGAGGGCACAGAGAATAGTGCGCCTGCAGGCACTTATCCCTTGCATGCTCCCCGTGAGACGCTCATTCCCAACATGCTTAACCTTTGTTTCTGTTCCCAAAGGCCAAGACCCATCTTTGGATGTGACACTTTATTCTACCATTCCCTCCTTAAATTCCAGACTGAAAAATCTGTACTCCTTACCCACCTTGCCCTTGACAAATAAACTGCCTTCCAAACTGCCATTCCCGACAGCTGCTTTCTCTCTTGAAAATCCTACCTCTCAGCCCCTTAATGTGCTAACACACTCAGTGTGGTTCTCCTTGAAGCCAGCCATGAACTTGAACAAAACCTCTCACCATCTTAAGAACCTGTGTAGCCAATTGCTCAAATACTGCAATAGTTGTGTCCAACTCCTACACCAATCACCACCTGGAATGTGTCCAATTTATTTCCAATGCTCTCCCACAGGGTGCTATCCTTGTTATGTACCATCAACACAACTTTGCTTTACACTGATACCCACATACACATGGTCTCTCTGTCCTAGAATGCCACCTCTTCCAACAGTTGCCTGAAAGTCTTTCTAAAACTTCCTTTATTGTCAGACAAGCCAGCTCCAGCCCTACCCATAACTACTTCACGTCTGAGGACCAGACCTGCAAACAAATCAGAGGCAAAGCCATGGGGACCAGGGCACCCCATTCCTATGACAACCTTTTCATGGGTGCATGAAAGAGGCATTCCCCAAGACCTATAAGCTCCCCCCCCCCCCCCCCCCTGGTTCGACACATATTCACCGACAACATCTTTGTGGTCTGGACTTGTGGTGAAGAACAATTTCTCCTCCTCTTCCTGCAAAAACTTAACTAATTTTCCCAAATCAAATTCACCTGGTCTTTTTTCGAACCCAAAGAAAATTCCTTTCATGCTGACTTCTGCCTCACTGAAGCTCACATCCAAACCTCAGTCCATATAAAACCAACAATACCTACACTTTATGAAAGCTGCCACCCTGTCTACATCAAATGCTCCCTTCCCTACAACCCAGGCATCTGCATCTACATCTACATCTAGAGAGATACTCCACAAGCCACCGTATGGTGTGTGGTGGAGGGTACACTGTACCACTGCCAATCATTTTGTTTCCTGTTTCACTCACAAATAGAGCAAGGAAAAACGACTGTCTGTATGCCTTGGTATGAGCCCTAATTTCTCATGTCTTATCTCTTTGGTCCTTACATGCAATGTATGTTGCTGGCAGTAGAACCATTCGGCACTCAGTCTCAAATGCAAGTTCTCTAAATTTTCACAATAGTATTTCTCGAAAAGAATGCTGCCTTCCCTCCAGGGATTCCCATTTGAGTTCCCAAAGCATCACCGTAGCACTTACATGTTGTTCCAACCTACCAGTAACATATCCAGAAGACCATCTCTGAATTTCTTCAATGTCTTCCTTCAATCTGACCTGGTACAGGTCCCAAACACTTGAATAGTACTCAAGAATAGGTCACACCAGCATCCTGTATGTGGTTTCCTTCACAGGTGAATCACTCTTTCCTAAAATTTTCCCAATAAACTGAAGTTGACCATTCGCCTTCCCTACCACAAACCTTATATGACATTCCATTTCATATTGCTTTGTAACATTATGACCAGATATTTAATTGACTGGAGTGTATCAAGCAGGTCACTAGTAATACTGTATCTGAACATTACAGGTTTGTTCTTCCTACTCATCCTCATTAACTTACATTTTTCCACATTTAGAGCTAGCTGTCATTCATCACACCAAATAGAAATTTCGTCTAAGTCATCTTGAATCTTCATGCAGTGATTCAGCTTTTACACTTTACTATACACTGCAGCATCATCAACAGACAACAGCAGATTGATGCCCCTCCTGTCCGCCAAATCATTTATGTGTATAGAAAACAACAGCAGTCTGATTACACTTCCCTGGGGCACTCGTGACAATACTCTCATCTCTGATAAACACTCACACCTGCAGCAAAAATATCTGCTCCACCACAAAATTGTATTCCGTAGAAATGTTTGAACACGTGAGGCAATACTGACCCTACGACTTATCGTAGAAGAAAGATTAAGGAAATGCAAACCTACGTTTCTAGCATTTGCAGACTTAGAGAAACTTTTTCCAATGTTGATTGGAATATTTTCTTTCAAATTCTGAAGGTGGCAGGTGTAAAATACAGGGAGCAAAAGGCTATTTACAATTTGTACAGAAAGCAGATGGCAGTTATAAGAGTCGAGGGGTATGAAAGGGAAGCAGTGGTTGGGAAGGGAGTGAGACAGGGTTGTAGCCTATCCCTGATGTTATTCAATCTGTATATTGAGCAAGCAATAAAGGAAACAAAAGAAAAGTTTGGAGTAGGTATCAAAATCCAAGGAGAAGAAATAAAAACTTCGAGGTTCGCTGATGACATTGTAAT
This sequence comes from Schistocerca americana, assembly GCF_021461395.2. Taxonomy (NCBI): domain Eukaryota; kingdom Metazoa; phylum Arthropoda; class Insecta; order Orthoptera; family Acrididae; genus Schistocerca; species Schistocerca americana. Next base: position 66,113,762 of record NC_060129.1, read on the forward strand.
TCTGTCAGAGACAGAAAGGGACTTGGAAGAGCAGGTGAACGGAATGGGCAGTGTCTTTAAAGGAGGATATAAGATGAACACCAACGAAAGGAAAATGAGGATAATGGAATGTAGTCGAATTAAGTCGGGTGTTGCTGAGGGAATTAGATTACGAAATGAGACACTTAAAGTAGTAAAGGAGTTTTGCTATTTGGGGAGCAAAATGACTGATGATGGTCGAAGTAGAGAGGATATAAAATGTAGACTGGTAATGGCAAGGAAAGCGATTCTGAAGAAGAAAAATTTGTTAACATCGAGTATAGATATAAATGTCAGGAAGTCATTTCTTAAAGTATTGGTATGGAGTGTAGCCATGTATGGAAGTGAAACGTGGACGATAAATAATTTAGACAAGAACAGAATAGAAGTTTCTAAATGTGGTGCTACAGAAGAATGCTGAAGATTAGATGGGTAGATCACATAACTAATGAGGAGGTATTGAATAGAATTGGGGAGATGAGGAGCTTGTGGCACAACTTGACTAGAAGAAGGGATCGGTTGGTAGGACATGTTCTGAAACATCGAGGGATCACCAGTTTAGTATTGGAGGGCAGCGTGGAGGGTAAAAATCGTAGAGGGAGACCAAGAGATGAATACACTAACCAGATTCAGAAGGATGTAGGCTGCAGTAGGTACTGGGAGATGAAGAAGCTTGTACAGGATAGAGTAGCACGGAGAGCTGCATCAAACCCGTCTCAAGACTGAATACCACAACAACAACAACAACAACAACAACAAAATCCATCAGCACATACACTGACACTGACAGTCTCTCTCACAGACTGTCCGCAACTACAGCTACCTCACAGATTTTATTCACAAACAAATCTCCTGGGCAATTTCATACTCTCTCCCTCTCGTTAATGCAGTTCTCAATTACAAAAGAGTGACGACGGACCCCTCTTCGTGCCCAGGACCACCCAGGCCTCAAATGCTTCTATACTTGCTACATCTACAATCACTCTGCTCAAATCACTGCACAGAGCACGAAAGAGGGTAGCTTTTATCATACTAGTAATTTCCTGTACTAATCCACTCGCAAATAGGGTGAGGAAAAAACAACTGCCTAAAAATGTCAATACAAGCCCTAATATCTCACATCTTATCGTCATGGACCTTGTGGAAAATGAACTTTGGGAGCAGTGGATTCACTCAGCAGTCAGCCTCAAATATTGGGTACTACTTTATGAGGCCACAGCTACAACTTTTTCAAGTTGAGCCCTGAAATGGTATCCTCTCTCCCTTATATCTTTCTCGCACCAACCAGTGTCACCTTCTAACGCCCTCCTAATCTCCGTACCATCCTAGTCAGACTATATGACATTCCCAAACCATTACCTGCACTCCAGTGTTCCTGCCATTGTGATTGTCATAGTGTAAATCCTTCTCCGTGCACCAACCGACCACCACCTACTCCAGTTCCACCGTTAGTAAATCCTACAATGTCAAAGGCAGATCTACATGCAAAACCGTGCATGTTGTTTATCAATTAACTTGTGTCCACTGCACTGTGTTATATACATACCTGACCATCACTAAACTGGTGGAGCATACAAATTTGCATGGAAGAAGTTTCTGCCTTTGGGACATCCAGTACCCAGTTGCTCAATATACTCCACCACATGATTCAAGGGTGCTACACAACACAGGCCATTTGGATCCTCCTCCCACCCTCTCCCCCCTCCAGTCCCCACCTGGTACTGTTTTCCTGGACTCCATAGTTTGGAGCTGCCCATCTGTGACATCCTCACATTTCGACACCATCCTATCCTGATCTTAATCTTCATTAACACATCCCTCCTCCTCATTTTTTTCACTAAGCTTTTCTCTTCTTTTATTGTCCACCTTCACTCTCTTACCTACCTGCCCTCTTTCTGTCCACCCCTTATACTGTCATAGTTCCTAATTGTACTATTCATTCCTCTTCCTTCTAATCTATCTTTACTTTTAACTGTGCCAGTGTCATTTCTGCACTGAAGCTGGCAGTGCACTTTATCCCTGAGCTACTCTCTCTGACATCTCTCCCTTCATCCTCGTCTCCTCTCTTCCTCGCTGCAGGTCTGACTGCACTCGCATCCGAGTTGGCCTCTCGTCTAACTTTCATATATCGCAGATTCCTCGAACAAAAATCCTCGCTCAGTTCTTGGAAAAAAAAGCGCAGGTCACACATGTATACGGGAAGGGTAGTGGAAGTGTACCACAAAACTACTGTCCCATATCCCACACATTGATCTGTTTTAGAATATTAGAACATAGTCTGAACGCTAACATAATGAGGCATCTTTAACAGAATGATCTCCTCACTGCCAACCACCATGTATTCCAAAAACATCAGTCATGTGAAACCCAACTCACTCTTTACTCCCACGACCTACTGAAAGCTTTGGATCAAGGATGTCAGGAAGATGCTGTGTTGCTTCATTTCTGAAAAGCATTTGACTCAGTAACTCACCTATGCTTATTATCAAAACTACGATCTTATGGGGTGTCGAGTGAAATTTGTGACTGGATTGAGGACTTTTTGGTAGAGAAGTCATAGAATTTTATTGTCAGATGTAGAAGTATCTTCAGATGAGCGGAAATTGTGTTGGGACCTTGCTGTTCCTGTTGTATATAAATGACCCTGCAGATAATATTAATAGTGCATTGTTATCAATAGCTGTGTTTGAGCAATTAGCTGCCCTATTTTGGAAGTTGACAGTGTGGATTACGTGAATGATAGTGTTACTAACTGATAAATCCTTACTGGACAAGTCTTTAAGAGAATCTACATTAAAGTTATCAGAATCACGGTTTATCTTTTTTTATTGCTGTTACATAGGCCTATAGAACATCAATGTGATCTATGAACAGATTAAAATTACCCAGTAGCGTTCAGTACACCCTTACCATCATAAATGATTTATTATGAAATTCTAGTTCTGTCCTGCATGCTTCCACAAGCTGCTTTAGGCAGATGACAATTCCTGATGAATGCAGCAGCTCCTTCTGTTTCCATTTCTGCTCTACAGAAGCAAGAGACTAATCTAAATCCTGTTGCACTTAACACTTATATATCAGTGGGCACATAATGTTCATAGAGATAAATTATGTCAGATGGATTTGATGACTGTTATTCACCAAAGCAGATAAGTACTGTAGTTCATTAATTTTAGTTGTTAGTGCTCAAATATATGATGACTTAAATATATAAGGGGTCCGAAAACTGAACGCGTGGAATGGTTAAGTAATCACCAAACTTGTTAAGGCATTGCCAAAGATGTAAAAATCTTACTGCAAAAGATTCAGACTGTATTAAGGATGTTGCAGTATTTCCCAACCAAATTGTTGAGGCACAGCTTTGGTACGATTGGTGGTGTGGCGGCAGGCATTATTGTGCAGCAGGTTGATTCCAGCCAGAGAGCAAATTGTGAAACAGACAGTGGAAAAATCCCATGTCTCCCCTGCCTAAGAAATCCAAAGCTGTTCACACAATTTCCAGTAAGGTCACGATAACCTCCTCCTTCAACTCCTTGAGTCCTCTGCGTGTCGAGTTCCTCAAGTGTGGAACCACAATCAATGTGCAATGCCAGGAAAACACTCTGCCAAAACTGTGACGTGCTATAACATCAAAATATCAAGGAATGCTGTCTGATTGAATCGTCCTATTGCACGATAACACCCATCCCCACACCTCCAATCAGATGAAGGCTATGGTTCTCTGAATTGACTCTGTGATTTTCACATCTTTGATGACCTGAAGAAATACGTGTGGACATCAGTTTCAGTCAGCCTAGGAAGTGCAAGAGGGTGAGATTGTGGATATGTCAGCGGCCGACTGTTCTGTGAAACGTGAATTGATGATCTTTTCTGCCAATGTGATAGATGTCTTGAAATTACAATGAAATGAACACCCTTAGCTGCTTACAGGCATTGACATATGTCAATGGGGACAGATAAAAAATCTGTGCCCCAACCGGGACTCGAACCCGGGATCTCTTGCTTACATGGCAGACGCTCTATCCATCTGAGCCACCGAGGACACAGAGGATAGCATGACTACAAGGATTTATATCTGGCACGCCTCCCACGAAACCCACATTCTCAACATATTGTCCCGCACTACATTCGTAGTGCCCCCACCCATTATACTCATTACTCGTGGCGCATTGCCAATTCCCCTAAGAGTTCGGGCACTGTTTGTGCATTCACACAGATGAAGTTAAGGCTCACCGGCCACTTGACCATCTTCTTCTTCTGTGCGAATGCACAAACAGTGCCCGAACTCTTACGGGAATCGGCAACGCAACGTAAGAAATGAGTATAATGGGTGGGGGCACTACGAATGTAGTGCGGGACAATACGTTGAGAATGTGGGTTTCGCGGGAGGTGTGCCAGAGATAAATCCCTGTAGTCGCACTATCCTCTGTGTCCTCAGTGGCTCAGATGGATAGAGCGTCTGCCATGTAAGCAGGAGATCCGGGTTCGAGTCCCGGTCGGGGTACACATTTTCATCTGTCCCCGTTGACGTATGTCAATGCCTGTAAGCAGCTAAGGGTGTACATTTCATTACAATTTCATTCTAACGAGCTGCATGGTGACCGATGGTATCTGTTCTTTCGGACATGTCTGAAAGAACAGATACCATCTGAGTACATATATAGATGTCTTGATTTGTGAGGTGATTACTTTTGAATGGAACCATTGCGTGGTCCCATTGTGGTGGGCGTTCAGTTTTTATCTGTCAGCCCTTTGTAAGTGGTTGGAAATAAAATTTCTGCTGATTGCTGAAATTTTTTTACCAACAACTGTTTGTGCTGATGCAGTGTCTTTCTTAAACTGAAGGTCTATTTCCATCCTAACTTCTCTTAAAACTATTTCTTTCTGACTTTCCTGTCCTAAAAAAATGTGCTGCTGTGACACCAGTAAGGACTGGTGTTTTGCCACTCATGAGAGTGACCCCCCCCCTCCCCTTTAAGTCCCCTGCTACTAGCCCAGCCAGTTTACCATTGAGTTTTTATCTGAGGGGAAGGCTGTACCTAGTATAATCCCATCTGCTAACAGACTCAATTGGATCCACACCAATATGCGACAGAGCACCTGCCATAAGCAGCTACTAAAACTCCAAGGATGTTTACTAATTACAGTATACAATCAAGATCTACTGTATAATGCCAGTTGCTCTGTGAGACTGTTTTCAGATGACACTGTTCTCTGTAAGAAGGTCGAAATGCCAGAAAGCTGTAGTAAAGTGCAAGAAGTCTTGCGATGAATCCGTTATTGGTGTACAGACTTGCAGTTGGCCCAGAATGCAAATAACAACATGCTGTGTGTAAATAGCTAGAGAGATTCACTACTGTCCAATTACACTACTGTTGACAAACCACCAGATAAATCAACAAGCTTGACATACCACAGACCAAACATTCACAATGACCTAAACTGGATTGACCATATAAAATTAAATGTAGGAAAGCCTGATGCCAGGCTGAAATTCATCAAAAAATAGTAAGGATATTTGATTGATCCATGAAAGGAGTGGCTTACAGAACATTTGTATGAGCAATTTTGGACTATTTTCTCATCAGTTCCAACAATAAGAAAAAACTATTTCAAATTTTTTTCACAAAATTAACCTTTATCGTTGTCATGAGCAACAAATATGACAAGAAATCAGCAAATGCAAACAATGAATTTTTTTCAGGAGGTGGTTTGACTTTGGAATATAATTTTTAAACATTTTTCATATAATTAATCTCTATTATCATAGTAAGCAATGAGTATAAGAAGAAATGGGTAAAAAGTAAACAGTCAATTGTTTTAAGCAGGTGGTTTCACTTTGGAACCAATGGGACATATGATTTTAATCACCCATTATTTTAAGTGATATATTGAAAGCAATATCACATTTTTCCTAGACATGATCCGACATTCCAAACACCCATGATCTCGTAATGCCTAAAACAAACTATAGTCCAAAATAACAGTAAAATTAGGCATAAAATGTAATAAATTCATTTTGAAACCACTCGTGAAAGCAGTAGCATAAAATTAAATTTACAGTACAACAATATGGAAGGAAAGTTGCTACTCACCACATGGCGGAGATGCGGAGTCGCAGATAGGCACAACATTTAACAGTCAGCAGTTTGGTTTTCAAAAGGGAGTTTCAATAGATAACGCAATTTTCTCATTCACAAATGATGTTCTAGAGTCTATAAACAGCAAGAGGCTGCCAATTGGTGTCTTATGCGACCTATCAAAGGCGTTCGACTGTATAGATCACCAGATACTCTTCAAGAAGGCCTGTCATTATGGAATTACAGGACCTGTAGGGAACTGGTTAAAATCGTACCTCGAAAATAGGACAGCGAGGGCGTAATCCTTATCCATTGCGTTCCAAAGGGCACTACGGTAACAGGTGTATCCTACGAAAATGTTTTGAAGAACAAATTCCTTCCTGCACTGCAACAAAAACGTCCGGGAAGGGCTGCGCGTGTGCTGTTTCACCAAGACAACGCACCCGCACATCGAGCTAACGTTACGGAACAGTTTCTCCGTGATAACAACTTTGAAGTGATTCCTCATGCTCCCTGCTCACCTGACTTGGCTCCTAGTGACTTTTGGCTTTTTCCAACAATGAAAGACACTCTCCGTGGCCGCACATTCACCAGCAGTGCTGCTATTGCCTCAGCGATTTTCCAGTGGTCAAAACAGACTCCTAAAGAAGCCTTCGCCGCTGCCATGGAATCATGGCGTCAGCGTTGTGAAAAATGTGTACGTCTGCAGGGCGATTACGTCGAGAAGTAACGCCAGTTTCATCGATTTCAGGTGAGTAGTTAATTAGAAAAAAAATCGGAGGCCTTAGAACTTGAATGCACCTCGTACATACGACGCTAGTCTGTCATCTTTACCTATCGGACACGTTGAAGACCCTAATTCACACATTCAGCTCGCTTTTTTTTCCTTTTAAACTAACGTTAAAAATTTCACTCCCACGAACAAACACTGCAGTAACTGCAAGAGCAGCTACCGCGCTGTCATCTGTTGGTGGCGCCAAGCAAAAGTGCCGTGGCCGTTCGATAATAGCCTATTGTGGCAGTCGAGTTTTTTCCGCAGTTCAACGTTTCAAGGGAGAATAGTTGAATTAAAGCTCAGGCCAATAGGTATATATTTTTAATTATTTGATTACATTCCTATGAATCATCTTGCGCTTGAGCGATTTGCGACAAGAATACATCAAACTCGTTGATGCATTCTCTGACGAATGCTGTATACAATCAGTAATGGTTGACCAATGTGGCATCTACGGCGGTCATTCAGTTGAATACCGTCCTTCGATTTGTGCTCTTCTGCAACCGATCGAAGTGATAGGTGTTGCAGGTTCCAGCCAGCGAGCCAGCCAGCCCGTCGACGTGCAGCAGCCAGCAGCGGTCCCTGCCAGCGGCGGTCCTCACCAGCAGCAGTCCCCGCCAGCAGCCAGCAGTGGTCCACGCCAGCAGCCAGCAGCGTCCCCGTCAGCAGCACGCAGCGGTCCTCGCCTGCGCCGGCCCCAGCCAGCAGCCAGCAGCGGTCCCCGCCACCAGCAGTCGCAGCCAGCGGCAGCAGCAGCAGGAGAGGCGTCCCTACCAGCCAGCCAGCAAGCTGGGTCGCCCCCCCCCCAGCAGTAGCAGAGTGGGGCTTAGGCCCCAGTCTCCTTCGTCATTCTCCGACCCTCTCTCCTCTGTGTCTCTCGTTTGCTCCTTTGTCTAGTACTGTGTTTTTTTGCCCATTATCATCATGTCAACCCCCACCACCTCTTTTACAGCCACCACCACTGCCATTATCTACACCTACCCCTCCGCTGCTGCCATCACTATCACGTGGTGTGCCGCTTCACTCCCCCCTCAGTCCATCCCCCCACTCCTCACTCTCTCATCTCCCTCCCCATTTGTCGCCCCGTCCCCGGCTCCTCCCTCCCGCGCCTCCTATGATCCCTTCCCTCCACTCCCTTCCTGTGCTCCTTCCGTTTCTGCGGCCCCCGCTAGGGTGGTCGCCCGGTGGGCTACTGCCCCCACTCCACTCTCCCCTTCACCTTCATCGTCTTCGTCATCGGCTTCACCATCGCCTTCGCCATCGCCCTCACCGTCTCCAGCGCCGACTCCAGCCCCGGGACCTGCCACTCCCCGCCACATTCCAGTTGTTCCGATCCCCCACACCTCCTCCACCGCCGTCAAGCGCCCCAGTGGCACCCCTGCCTCGTCTGCTCCCAAAAAGGCTCCGCCTCGTCCCCCTTCCCCCACCCCTGATGCCATGGATGTCTCCCCGCCCGTCCCTGCCCCCTCCTCCTCCTCCTCTACCCCCTCCTCCTACCGCTACCTCCTCTCCTGTCCGGATCCCTCCCTCCTTGAAGACCGGAACCTCACCCTCTTCCTTCGCCAGAATTGTCCTGGCGCCCCCATCTCCCTCCTCACTCCTCGCCGTGATTCGGTACTCATCTCCTCCCCCAGCCCTACCCTCCACACAGACCTTCTTTCCCGCATCCCTGTCACCCGCTTTGGCCCTCATGCCTCCCTCACCACTGCCCCTTTGCCACCTCCCTCCTGCCAACCACAAACCCCCGCGTCGCCCGCCGACCCTCACCGCCGTGATCATTCGGCTCAGTCCAGTGATCACGGAGGAGGAGGTGTTGGTGGAGCTTCAGGCCCATCCCCATCTGGAGGTGCGTGCGGTTCGCCGCATCCACAACGCTGCCGGCCCCACCCGCCTTATGCGGGTTTTTTCTGAGAACGCCCGCTCCATAGACCGTCTCCTGAAGGAGGGTGCCCTCCTTTTTAACCAGCGTTATAAAGTTGACCCCTCCTGTTCACCTCCTCAATCCCTCCGCTGCCAAAGGTGCTTGCGGTATAATGCGCACCCAACATCTGAGCGATGCGAGGCCCCCACCTGCCCGCACTGAAGGCAAGCCCACTTTTTACAGCAGTGTCCCAATCTCCAGTCCCCCCCCCTCCTGTAATACCTGTAACCTCCCTCATCCCACCTACTCCCAGAAGTGTAAGGCCCGACCCCCTCCTAACACTTCTTAACTCACCGTTCCTGTCCGCCCTCTGGACGCCCCCACCCCTCCCGGCAACTCCCTTTGCCCACCCCCTACCGCTGAGGACATCATCAGATTCCTCACCATTGTCCTTCAGAATGTTCATCCTTTTCAGGGCCCACACACCCTCCAACAGATCTCCCTCGCCGCCCGTTACGTTTTCCAACTCAAAATGTACGCCACCTACTCGAACAACCAGGCCCATTTCACCTTCTCCCGTCTTGACACCTTTGTTTAAATCCCTGTCATGGCGCGGCAGCACCGTATCCTTTTCAACAACATCCGCTCCCTTCCCGCCAACAAGAACCTCTTCCTGCATACTCTTGCCACCCACTGCGTCGATGCCTTCCTCCTTAATGAAACCTTCCTCCAACCCCACCACACCGTCCACACTTCGCCCTACCTCCTCCACCACTCCGATAATCCCCTCCCGATTGTGCGTGGCGGAGTTGCCATTGGGCACCACCGCCAGATCCCCGTTCGGCTCCAACCTCTCCTTCCCAACCCCAACGAACACCTGATCCTTAGTCTCTTCTTCCCCGGCCTTACCGTTACCTGCGCCACCATCTATGTCCTCCCCAACGCCCCTATTCCCTTCGACTCCCTCTCCCGCATTGACCGTACCTTCTGCTCCTACGTGATCGCCGCCGACCTCAACATCCATAGTCGTTCCGCTGCCCAGTTACGGCGGTGGCATCGGTTCCTCTCCTCCCTTCAAGGTGACCTCATTTCCATCCCCCAGCACACCCGTCCCAAATCCAACTCCACTCCCGGTGTTATCCTCTCCTCCCCCAACCTCCTTGGCCGCAAACGGTGGATGCCCTGGAGCCTATTGGTAGCGACCATCTCCCTGTCCTCCTCACCGTTTCCGATGGTCGTCGCCCCCGCCCCGACCCTCATCATGACCCTCCCCCTAAGTATGTCCATGACTATTCCCGTGCCAACTGGAATGCCTACCGGGATACCCTCTCTACCTAGGTCGATAGCCACTCTTTCACCTACCACAACCCCGATGATGTCACCCATGCCGCCTCCTTTCTCCAGCAGACCTTGTCTGAGGCCGTGGATGCCCACGTCCCTACTGTCGCCATCCACCCCCACCGTCCTACCTTACCGCCACAGGCCGTCCTCCTCCTCCGTGAATCCCGCTGTCTCTACCGTGCCTTCCTCCGCACGCGTGACCCGGACACACTATGACGCCACCGGCAACTCCAGCGACACATTCGTAATTTGCTCGCGGCTAAGAAACGCTGGGACTGGCGACAGACATGCACCCGTTTAACTGATACCCTACCTATCAACTCGTCCAAGTTCTGGTCAGCCCTCCGTCGCCTTACCGGAACTAAACCCTACCCCAACTATCCTCTTCTCCATGATGATCACCCTTTCCCTGACACCCTTAGTAAGGCCAATCACTTTGCCTCCTACCTCTCCGATGTATTTTCCAACCCCAATGATACCCAGTTCGATTACTCCCTCTTCCTGGATATCCGCGATCGAACTGACACATCTGTCCCTCCCCTCGCTCCTGGTTTTCAGTACTTGTACAACATTGCACACACGGAACTCAATGCCCCTATCACTACACAGGATCTCATTGCTACCCTCCGCACAAAACGCAACACCGCTCCTGGTCACGATCGTGTCACTTACCGTCACCTTTGTGAATCTCCTGTCTCTTTCCTCTCCACCCTGGCCAGACTCTACAATGTAGTCCTGTCCACCAGTTACTACCCCGACCTGTGGAAAACCTCCCGCATCCTCATGTTCCTTAAACCCGGCAAACCGCCGTCCGCCGTCTCTTCCTACCGCTCCATCAGCCTTACCTCGGTCTTCAGCAAGGTCCTGGAATCTATCCTCACCCGCCGCATCCACCAGCATCTCCGCCAGCACCGCCTCCTTCCCGTTACCCAGTGTGGCTTTCGGCCGTCCTTCTCTTCCGACGACCTTCTCCTTCACCTCACTCATCTCCTTTCCGAACAGCCTATGACCGCGTATGGCATTTCGGTCTCCTCTTCAAGCTCCAAACCTTCGCCCTTCCCATTAACTACGTCCGTCTGATCGGCTCCTTTCTCTCCCTCCGTCCTTCCTATGTCACCATCCATAACACAGATTCCTACACATTTTTCCCCTCCGCCGGTGTGCCCCAAGGCTCCGTTCTCTCCCCCCTTCTGTACCTTTTGTACACGGCAGACATGCCGCCGCCGTCACCCCCCGTCCACCTTCTCCAGTTTGCCGATGACACCGCCTTCCTTGCCCTTGCCCCCACCCTGCAGCGCTCCCAACACCTTCTCCAATCCCATCTTGACCGGTTCACCGCTTGGTGCAACCAGTGGTTGCTCAAGGTCAATCCCTCCAAAACCCAGGCGATCATTGTAGGTAAAACCACCCCTTCCTCACGCCTCCTTGATTTGTATCTCACCATCTATGGCCGTCCTATCGCCCTCACTCCCACCCTTAAGTACCTTGGCGTCACCCTCGACCGTCACCTCTCCTGGACTCCCCACCTCCGGACAATCCAAGCCAAGGCACGATCCCGACTCAGTCTCCTCAAGCTCCTCTCCAGCCGTACGTGGGGTCTGGGCTCCTCCACCATCCTCCACACCTATAAATCCCTCATCTGCCCTATCCTTTGTTATGCCCATCCGGCTTGGTTCTTCGCCCCCCCCTACCTTTTATAAATCCCTACAAATCCTTGAACGCCATGCTCTCTGCCTCGCCTATCGCATCCGTATCCCCTCCCCCACGCGGATCCTGTACGGTCTCATCTCCTTCACCCACCTCCTCCTTTTCCTTGAAAGGATACGGATCCTGTACACCTCACGTAAACTCGATCCTCCTCACCTGCTCGTCTCCCCGATCCTCTCCCACCCCCGTCCGCTGCCGCACCTGTATTCCCACGTCCCACCCAGTCTCCATCTCTCCACCCTCCTTACCCTCTCCCGAGGTGGCTTCCACCAGCTCCCCCTCCCTGATGATGTCCTCCTCCCCTCCATCTACCCCTCCTATCAACTTTGACCCGGCCCCCCCACTTCCGGTGTCCTTTCCTTTAGACACCCTCCCTCCCTTCTCTCTCCTTTTCACCCATCTGCTCCCTCCACCCCTCTTCCCCCGGGCTTCCCCTCCCCCTTCCCCCCTCCCCTATCTCCCATGCGCCTGGCATCTCTGCTCTCCCCTCTCCCTCTCCCACTCCCCTTCCTCCTCCTCTTCTCTTGGCAGGTCCCCGGGACTTGCACACGCTCAGTGAACATTCGCGCGCCGGAGATCATCGACATCTGTGTCTCGTGTGTGTGCCTTCATCTGCGTTTAGTGTTCTTTCATCGTCACGCCTCAACTGTTCACGTGTGCCGTCGCCGTCGTCCGTCTTCTGTGCGCCGTGTCAACAAGTGTTAGTGTTTTTTTCGTCCAGCCTGAACGGCTTCATGTTTATTGTTTTTGTATCTACTTTTTTTGCCCGCCATTTTTTGTCTTGTCTGTGTCACCTATGTATCGTGTTATTGTACCCCTTAAGGCTGAAGAGCAGCGTATAATGCTGCTGCCAGCCCGCCTTGTATGAAGTGCTTAAAATTACAATAAAGAAAAAAAAGACCAATGTGGCCATTCCCCCACTCCTCACTCTCCCATCTCCCTCACTATTTGTTGCCCCATCCCCGGGTCCCCCCTCCTATGCATCCTCTGATCCCTTCCCTCCACTCCCTCCCTCTGCTCCTTCTGTTTCCATGGCCCCGGCTAGGGTGGTTGCCCGGAGGGCCACGGCCCACGCTCAACTCTCCCCTTCGCCTTCATCATCACCATCGCCTTCGCCATCGCCCTCACCACCTCCGGCGCTGACTCCAGCACCGGAACCTGCCACTCCCTGCCACATTCCAGTTGCTCCCATTCCCCACACCTCCTCCACCGCCGTCAAACGCCCCAGTGGCACCCCTGCCTCCTCTACTCCTAAAAAGGCTTCGCCTCGTCCCCCTTCCCCAGCCGATGATGCCATGGATGTCTCCCCACCGTCCCTGCCCCTCCTCCTCCCCCTCCTTCTACCGCTACCTCCTCTCCCTTCCTGATCCCTCCCTTCTTGAGGCCGGGAACCTCACCCTCTTCATTTTCCAGCATTTTCCCGGTGCCCCCATCTCCCTCCTCCCTCCTCACTGTGATTCGGTCCTCATCTCCTCCACCAGCCCAACCCTTCACACAGATCTCCTTTCCCGCATTCCTGTCACCCGCTTTGGCCCTAATGCCTCCCTCACCCCTGCCCCTACCCCGCCTCCCTCCCGCCAACCCCAACCCCCACGTCGCCCACCGACCCTCACCGCCGTGATCACTCGGCTTAGTCCGACGATGATGGAGGAGGAGGTGTTGGCGGAGCTCAAGGCGCATCCCCATCTGGATGTGCGTGCAGTTTGCTGTATACACAACTCCGTTGGCCCCACCTGCCTTATGCGGGTCTTTACTGAACACGCCCCTTCCATAGACTGTCTCCTGAAGGAGGGTGCTCCTCTCTTTCACCAACGCTACCAAGTTGACCCTTCCCGTTCCCCTCCTCAATCCCTCTGCTGCCAGAGGTGCTTGCGGTATAATGCACACCCGACATCTGAGTGCCACGAGGCCCCCACCTGCCTGCACTGTAAGCAAGCCCACTTCTTACGGCAGTGCCCCAATCTCCAATCCCCCCTCCTGTTGATACCTGTAACCTCCCTCATCCACGGCCCACGCTCAACTCTCCCCTTGGCCTTCATCATCACCATCGCCTTCGCCATCGCCCTCACCACCTCCGGCGCTGACTCCAGCACCGGAACCTGCCACTCCCTATCACATTCCAGTTGCTCCCATCCCCCACACCTCCTCCGCCGCCGTCAAACGCCCCAGTGGCACCCCTGCCTCCTCTACTCCTAAAAAGGCTTCGCCTCGTCCCCCTTCCCCAGCCGATGATGCCATGGATGTCTCCCCACCGTCCCTGCCCCTCCTCCTCCCCCTCCTTCTACCGCTACCTCCTCTCCCTTCCTGATCCCTCCCTTCTTGAGGCCGGGAACCTCACCCTCTTCATTTTCCAGCATTTTCCCGGTGCCCCCATCTCCCTCCTCCCTCCTCACTGTGATTCGGTCCTCATCTCCTCCACCAGCCCAACCCTTCACACAGATCTCCTTTCCCGCATTCCTGTCACCCGCTTTGGCCCTAATGCCTCCCTCACCCCTGCCCCTACCCCGCCTCCCTCCCGCCAACCCCAACCCCCACGTCGCCCACCGACCCTCACCGCCGTGATCACTCGGCTTAGTCCGACGATGATGGAGGAGGAGGTGTTGGCGGAGCTCAAGGCGCATCCCCATCTGGATGTGCGTGCAGTTTGCTGTATACACAACTCCGTTGGCCCCACCTGCCTTATGCGGGTCTTTACTGAACACGCCCCTTCCATAGACTGTCTCCTGAAGGAGGGTGCTCTTCTCTTTCACCAACGCTACCAAGTTGACCCTTCCCGTTCCCCTCCTCAATCCCTCTGCTGCCAGAGGTGCTTGCGGTATAATGCACACCCGACATCTGAGTGCCACGAGGCCCCCACCTGCCTGCACTGTAAGCAAGCCCACTTCTTATGGCAGTGCCCCAATCTCCAATCCCCCCTCCTGTTGATACCTGTAACCTCCCTCATCCACGGCCCACACTCAACTCTCCCCTTGGCCTTCATCATCACCATCGCCTTCGCCATCGCCCTCACCACCTCCGGCGCTGACTCCAGCACCGGAACCTGCCACTCCCTACCACATTCCAGTTGCTCCCATCCCCCACACCTCCTCCGCCGCCGTCAAACGCCCCAGTGACACCCCTGCCTCCTCTACTCCTAAAAAGGCTTCGCCTCGTCCCCCTTCCCCAGCCGATGATGCCATGGATGTCTCCCCACCTGTCCCTGCCCCTCCTCCTCCCCCTCCTTCTACCACTACCTCCTCTCCCTTCCTGATCCCTCCCTTCTTGAGGCCGGGAACCTCACCCTCATCATTTTCCAGCATTTTCCCGGTGCCCCCATCTCCCTCCTCCCTCCTCGCCGTGATTCGGTCCTCATCTCCTCCACCAGCCCAACCCTTCACACAGATCTCCTTTCCCGCATTCGTGTCACCTGCTTTGGCCCTAATGCCTCCCTCACCCCTGCCCCTTCCCCACCTCCCTCCCGCCAACCCCAACCCCCACGTCGCCCACCGACCCTCACCGCCGTGATCACTCGGCTTAGTCCGACGATGATGGAGGAGGAGGTGTTGGCGGAGCTCAAGGCGCATCCCCATCTGGATGTGCGTGCAGTTTGCTGTATACACAACTCCGTTGGCCCCACCTGCCTTATGCGGGTCTTTACTGAACACGCCCCTTCCATAGACTGTCTCCTGAAGGAGGGTGCCCTTCTCTTTCACCAACGCTACCAAGTTGACCCTTCCCGTTCCCCTCCTCAATCCCTCTGCTGCCAGAGGTGCTTGCGGTATAATGCACACCCGACATCTGAGTGCCACGAGGCCCCCACCTGCCTGCACTGTAAGCAAGCCCACTTCTTACGGCAGTGCCCCAATCTCCACTCCCCCTTCCTGTTAATACCTGTAACCTCCCTCATCCTACTTACTCTCAGAAATGTAAGGCCTGACCCCCGCCTGCCATATGTCACCACAGCCAGGTCCCAGTTAGTCTCCAACCTCTCCTTCCCGACCCCACCGAACACCTGATCCTTAGTCTCTTCTTCCCCGGCCTTACTGTCACCTGCACCACCATCTACGTCCGCCCTAACGCCCCTATTCCCTTCGACTTCCCCTCCCACATTAACCGTACCTTCTCCTCCTACGTGATCACCACTGACCTTAACATCCATAGTCATTCCGCCGCCTAGTTACGGTAGTGGCATCGGTTCCTCTCCTCCCTTCAAGGCGACCTCGTCCCCATTCCCCAGTACACCCATCCCAAATCCAACTCCACTCCTGATGTTATCCTTTCCTCCCCTAACCTCCTTGGCTGCATAACGGTGGATGTCCTGGAGCTTGTTGGTAGCGACAATCTTCATGTCCTCCTCACTGTTTCAGGCGGTCGTCGCCGCCGCCCCGACCCTCGTATTGACCATCCCCCAAAGTACGTCCATGACTATTCCTGTGCCAACTGGAATGCCTACCGGGATACCCTCTCCACCCAGGTCGATAGCCACTCCTTCACCTACCACCACCCTGACGATGTTACCCATGCCGCCTCCTTTCTCCAGCACACCTTGTCTGATGCCATGGAGGCCCATGTCCCTACTGTCGCCATCCATCCCCACCATCCTACCTTACCCCCACAGGCCGTCCTCCTCATCCATGAATCCCGCCATCTCTACCATGCCTTCCTCCACACGCGTGACCCGGACACACTATGACGCCACCGGCAACTCCAGCGACACATCCGAAATTTGCTCACGGCTAAGAAACGCCGGGACTGTCGACAGACATGCACCCATTTAAATGCTACCCTACCTATAAACTCATCCAAGTTCTGGTCAGCCTTCCGTCGCCTTACCAGAACTAAACCCTCCCCCAACTATCCTCTTCTCTATGCTGATCACCCCTTCCCTGACACCCTTAGTAAGGCCAATCACTTTGCCTCCTACCTCTCCGATATCTTTTCCATCCCCGATGATCCCCAGTCTGATTACTCCCTCTTCCCGGATGTCCGCGATGGAACAGACACCTCTGTCCCTTCCCTCGCACCTGGTTTCCAGTACTTGGACAACATTGCACACACAGAACTCAATGCCCCTATCACTACACAGGACCTCATTGCCACACTCCGCACAAAACGCAACACCGCTCCTGGTCATGATCGTGTCACCTACCGCCACCTTCGTGAAGCTCCTGTCTCTTTCCTCTCCACCCTGGCCAGGCTCTACAATGTAGTCCTGTCCACTGGCTTCTACCCTGACCTGTGGAAAACTTCCCATATCCTGATGTTCCTTAAACCTGGTAAACCACCGTCCGCCGTCTCCTCCTACCATCCCATCAGCCTTACCTCAGTCTTCAGGTCCTGGAATCCATCCTCACCCGGCGCATCCACCAGCATGTCCGTCAGCACCGCCTCCTTCCCGTTACCCAGTGTGGCTTTCGGCCTTCCTTCTCTTCCAATGACCTCCTCCTTCACCTCACTCATCTCCTTTCCGAACAGCTTAATCCCCATCGCTCCGTGATCTTCCTCTCCCTGGTCCTCGAATTTGCCTATGACCGTGTATGGCATTCCGTCCTCCTCTTCAAGCTCCGAACCTTCGCCCTTCCCATTAACTACGTCCGTCTGCTCGGCTCCTTTCTCTCCCTCCGTCCTTCCTACGTCACCATCCATAACACAGATTCCTACACCTTTTTCCCTCTGCTGGTGTGCCCCCTTCTGTACCTTTTGTATATGGCGGACATGCCGCCGCCGTCACCCCCCATCCACGTTCTCCAGTTTGCCAATGACACCGCCTTCCTTGCCCTTGCCCCCACCCTGCAGCGCTCCCAGCACCTTCTCCAATCCCATCTTGACTGGTTCACCGCTTGGTGCAACCAGCGGTTGCTCAAGGTCAATCCCTCCAACATCCAGGCCATCATTGTAGGCAAAACCACCCCTTCCTTCCGCCTCCTCGAATTCTATCTAACTGTCTATGGCCGTCCAATCGCCCTCACCCCCACCCTTAAGTACCTTGGTGTCACCCTCAACTGTCGCCTCTCCTGGACCCCCCCATGTCTGGACAATCCAAGCCAAGGCATGCTCCCGACTCCGTCTTCTCAAGCTCCTTTCTGGCCGTACGTGGGGTCTGGACCCCTCCACCATACTCCACATAAATCCCTCATCCGCCCTATCCTTTGTTACGCCCATCCGGCCTGGATCTCCGCCCCCTTACCTATTATAAATCCTTTCAGATCCTTGAACGCCATGCTCTCCACCTCGCCTATTACATCCGTCTCCCCTCCTCCATGTTGATGGTGTACGACCTCATTCCGTTCCCCCACCTCCTCCTTTTCCTTGAAAGGATATGGATCCTATACACCTCCCATAAACTCGATCATCCTCACCCGCCTGTCTCACCTATCCTCTCCCACTCCTGCCCGCTGCCGTGCCTGTATTCCCACGTCCCACCTGGTCTCCATCTCTCCACCCTCCTGACCCTCTCCCAACGTGGCTTCCGCCAGCTCCCCCTCCCTGATGATGCCCTCCTCCCCTCCATCTACCCCTCCTATCAACTTTGATCCTGCCTCCCTCTTCCTGTGTTTGCTCCTTTGAGCACCCTCCCTCCCTTCTCTCCCCCTTCCCTCCCTCCTCCATTTCTCCCCACTCCTGCCCCAGGCTTCCCCTACCCTATCTGTCTACTCCTCCTCCCATCTCCTCTGCCATTGGCGTCTTTGTTTCTCCCCTCTCGGCCCCCTCACCCATCTTCCCCTCTTGGCAGGTCCCGGACTCGCACACGCTACGTGGACTTTCGAAGTGCCGGATATAATCGCCATTAGTGTCTCGTGTGTGTCGTCGTGTTTAGTGTCCAGTGTTCACCGTCACACTCCATCGTTCACCAGTACCATCGACATCTTCAGTGTTTGTGCGTCGTGTCAACAGTTTGTAGTGTGGATTGTCATCGAGTGTGAATGGCTTCATGATTTTTATGTTCATGTGTCTACTGTTTTTTCCCGCCGTTTTGTTCCAACTCATATGTCTTCTCTGTTTTATCATTGTACTATCTTTGGCTTAAGAGCGGCGTATTGTGTTGCTGCCAGCCTACCTGTTTTGATACGGGTATTAAAATCACAATAAAGAAAAAAATTGACCAATGTGGATTCGAGGGTTGGATTCCCTCACTTCATCATCGAGGACTCGCACTCCCTGCGTTACTCTCAGGGTGTATCTTCGACGTGGAAGAGCCCCAACCGTGCCTGTCGTGTTGTTGCCCATCTGCACGCCGTCGCTGCTGTCCGCCGTCCGGCTGCCGCCGCCGCCGCCCGGCGGTGCTCGTCTCCTGGTGCTTGCCGCCGCCGCCTGGTCGCCGTCCCTCATGCTCACCGCCGCCGCCGCCGCCGCCCCGCCGCCTCCCTGTACTCACCGCTGCCCAGTGCTCGTCGCCACCCCCCGTTTTAATTCCTTTTGTACTTCGGCGTCTACTGGCGACCGTGAGGACTGCCTGCAATCATGAACTACCACCATCATCTACACCTCCCCTTCACCTGCCCCCACTGTAACATCATGGAGTGCTTCCTCTGGGATTAACCCGCCTTATCCACCTCCCCTACACACAGTCTCCTCCCCATCTATCTCCTCCTCATCATTGTATCCCCACCTGTATGTCACTCTTGTTCCTACCCCTGCTCCTGCACCTGCTGCTGCTCCTGCCCCTGCCCCTGCCCCTGCCCCTGTTCCCACCCCGCCTTCCGCTCCTGTCGTCCACCAAGACGACTTTCCCCTCTCCCCCCTGCAACTACTTCTGCTTCTCCTGCCCGAGTCACCACCTGCCGCACCACAGTTGCAGCAACAGAGTGCCCTACCCTCTCATCCGGTGCTACTGCCTCACAGGAGGGCCCTACCTCCCACCACCTCCCCATCCATCCAGTCCCTCATCCCTCCTCCCAGGCAACACCCGCAAAAAATCTTCCAAGCGGACCAGTGGCGACATCTCCTCTACCCCCTCATTCAAAAAGCCACTGCCCGCCCCACCTCCCGCTGACCTCCACTATGGATACCACCCCACCTCCCTCTTCTCCAGCCCCCTCCCTGTATACCTTCGTCCTGGCCAACCCTGATCCGAAATTCCTGTATGCCCGCACCCTCACCCTTGAAATCCGGAAGTACATCCCCAGTGCACCCATCACCCAACTTATCCCTCGAAGAGACTCTGTTCTCATCAAGTCTCCATCCCTCACCCCATTCCTTACATCCTCCTCTCCTTTTCAGCCCCAACCGCCTTGTCGTCCACCGACCCTCAATGCTGTCATCACAAAACTCAGCCCTGTGGTCACGGAGGCTGAGGTGTTGGCGGAACTGGACGCCCCCCCCCCCCCCCAGAAGTCTGCTCCGCCCACCGTATTTACAACTCCTCTTTCCCTACTTTCCTCATGCGTATATTTACAGAGTCCGCCTCCTCTGTCGACCACCTCCTGATTTTCAACTGCCGCCACCCTGTTGACCCGTCCCATTCCTCTCCTCAATCCTACCGCTGCCAGCACTGTCTTCTGTACAAAGACCACCTCACACAAAATTGCAAGAACCCACCCACCTGCCTCCATTGTAAAACCTCCCACTTCCTTAAACAGTGTCCCAACATCGCCTCCCCCCTTCCTGCAACACTTGTAATGAACCTCACCCCACCTATTCCTCCAAATGCAAAGCCAAGACCATCCCACCAATCCTGAACTCAGTGTCCCCGTTCGCCCCATCGACCCACCCATCCACCCTAACAATTCCCTCTGCCTTCCCCCTACAGCAGAAGACATCATTCAGTTCCTCACCATCGTCCTGCAGAACATCCATCCCTTCCAGCGCCCCCACACACTCCAGCAGATTTCCCTTGCTGCCTCCTCTGTTTACCACTTAAACACCTACGCCACCTACTCCCACAACCAGGCCCACTTTACCTTCACCCACCTTGACACCCTCGTTTAAGCCCCTCTCTCCCCTTCCCGCACCCTTCCCACCTCCAACCTCCTGGCGCGTCAACAGTATCAACTCCTCTACCTCAACATTCACTCCTCCCTGCAAACAAATACCTCTTCATACATACCCTCTCCCACATTGACTCTTTCATACTTAATGAAACCTTCCTCCAACCCCACCATGTTGTCTGCACCTCCCCCTATCTCCTTCACCACACTGACAATCCCCTTCCCTTAGCCTTAGGTGCGATCGCTATACATCACCTCAGGCAGCTAACTGTCCAGCCCTTACCCATTGTGGATTCCGGCCTTCCTTCTCCGCCGACGACCAGCACCTTAACCTTACCAATCTTCTCTCCGCCTAACTTAACTTCCATCGCTCCGCTATCTTTGTTTCCCTTGATCTCTAGAACGCCTATGACTGGCATCCCGGGCTCGTCTTCAAACTTCAGACCTATGCTCTCCCCATAAACTTCGTCCGTCTCATTGCATCCTTCCTCTTCCATCGTCCCTCCTATGTGAATATCCACGATTCCAACTCCCGTACTTTCTATCCTTCTGCTGTCGTGTACCAAGGTTCTGTCCTTTCCCCTCTCCTCTATCTCCTGTACACTGCTCATATGCCAAAATCTCCCCCAACTGTTCATCGTCTCCAGTTTGTTGATGACACCGCGTTCCTAGCCCTTTATCCTACCCTACAACGGTCTCAACCTACCCTCCAAACCAACCTTGACCAATTCACTGCTTGGTGCAACCAGTGGTTCTTCCGTATCAATCCCTCCAAGACCCAGGTGCACCACCCGCTCCTTCCGCCTCCATGATTTCTACCTTACAATTTATGGCCGTCCTATCCACCTCACACCTACCCTCTAATACTTTGGCCTCACACTCGACCGCCACCTCACCTGGACTTCCCATCTCCTTACCATCCAAAACAAAGATCACAACGACCTCCGCCTCCTGAAACTCTTGTCCGGCCGGACGTGGGGTCTGCATCCTTCCACCACACCTACAAATCCTTGATCCGCCCCATCCTCTGTTATGCCAGCGTAGCTTGGATTTCCGCCCCTCCCCAGTTCTATAAAGCCCTCCAAATCCTCGAACACCATGCACTCCGCCTCGCGTTCCGCATCCGCCTTCCATCCCCACGTGCATCCCCTACAACCTCATCCTCTTCCTCCACCTTCTCCTTTTCCTTGAACACATCCCCACACTATATATTGTCTGTCGCCTTGATCCCCCTCACCCCCTGGTGTCTCT
The DNA here is from genome assembly GCF_021461395.2 of Schistocerca americana. Classification (NCBI taxonomy): domain Eukaryota; kingdom Metazoa; phylum Arthropoda; class Insecta; order Orthoptera; family Acrididae; genus Schistocerca; species Schistocerca americana. Next base: position 66,135,701 of record NC_060129.1, read on the forward strand.
GGTCCTCTGCACCCCCAACCAGTTTCCGCACCTTTACCGTTGTGTCCCATCCTCTCTCCATCTCCACACCTTCTATCTCCTTTCCCAACACAACTTCCACCGTCTACCCCTCCCGGATGATGATCTTCGCCCTGACATCTACCCTTCTTACCAACTCTAACCCCATCTTCCTGCCTCCTCCTCAGGGTGAAGGCGAGGGACTCCTCCCCCTCTCTCCTCCTGAGTGGCTTCCCCCTCCTGCTCCCCCTCCCCCTCTTGTGCCCCCTTTCAGTGTATCTGCACTCCCTCCTGCCCTGTCTTCCCTCTTCATCTTCCAACCCACGTGTCTCCTGCCTCTCCATGTACCCGCTGATGCCCCTACTCTCTTCATCCCGCCGCGTCCCCTGCTGCCTTTGCCCTCCCCTCCTTTTCCATCCTCTCTGCCCTTTCCCTCGGCAGGTCCCACCTGGCAGTTTTATTCTTCATTGTGTGAGTTACAAGTGGGTTTTAAGCGTGTTGTTCTAGAGTGTTTTTAATACTGTGGCCGACTTTTAACTTGTGCATGTCCATTCAGTGTCTTCTCTGTGTTTTAAGAATCGCCAGCAGTGTTTTTAAACTTTCTGGTGACTTTTTTAACTATCCCCCATGAACGTCTCCATGTCAGTCTATTTTTACCTCCATTTTCTCCCTTGTTTTATCGCCTTATGTATGTAACATTTTATTCTTATTTTAGTTGCCATGTCACTTGGCTGAAGAGTGGCTGATTGTGCCGCTACAGCCCTCGCTTGCCCATACGGGGCAGGGGAATGAAATCACAATAAAGAAAAAAAAATAGTTTTGCACCATCCATAACATGGATTCCTACACATTCTACCCCTCCGCCAGTGTTTCCCAAAGTTCCATCCTCTCCCCTCTTCTCTACATTCTGTCCATGCCGGACATGCCGCCGCCTACACCCCCTGTCCACCTTCTTCAGTACGCTGATGACACCGCCTTCCTCGCCCTCACCCCCACCCTGCAACGCTCCCAACACCTTCTCCAATCCCATCTTGACTGATTCATCACTTGGTGTAACCAGTGGTTGATCAAGGTCAATCCTTCTAAAACCCAGGTGATCATTGTAGGCAAAACCACCCCTTCCTTCCATCTCCTTGATTTCTGTCTCACCATTTGTGGCCGTCCTATCGTCCTCACCCCCACCCTTGACTGTTGCCTCTCCTGGACCCCCCATCTCTGGACACTCCAAGCCAAGGCACGCTCCTGACTCCGTATCCTCAAGCTCATTTCTGGCCGCACATGAGGTCTGGATCCCTCCACCAACCTCCATACCTATAAATCCCTCATCCGGCCTATCCTCTGCTACTCCCACTCTGCCTGGAGCTCCGCCCCTCTTACCTTTTGCAAATACCTTCAAATACAAGAACACCATGCTCTCGGCCTCACCTATCGCATCCGACTCCCCTCCCCCATGTGGATCCTGTATGACCTTATTCCGTTCCCACACCTCCTCCTTTTCCTCGAACGGATACAGATCCTCTACACCTCCCTGAAACTTGATCCCCATCACCCGCTTGGCTCTCCCATCCTCTCCCACTCCCATCCACTACCATTCCTGTATTCCCATATCCCACCTGCTCTCCATCTCTGCACTCTCCATACCCTCTCCCAAGGTGGCTTCCACCAGCTCCCCCTCCCTGATGATGCCCTCATTCCCTACATCTACCCCTCCTATGAACTTTGATCCTCCTCTTCCACTTCCTGGGTTTTTTGCTTAGGGCACCCTCTCTCCCTCCTCTCTTCCTCCCCCCTCCTGCCCTGGGCTTCACCTACACCCCCTATACCTTCTTTCTCCCCCCCTTCTCCTCTACCCCTGGTATCTACACTCTCCCCTCTCCCTGCTCCCCCACTTTTCCCCTTTTGGCAGGTCCCCGGACTCGCCCACATCAAGTGAACATTTGCGCACTGGAGATCATCGCCATCGGTTCTGTGTGTGTTTTCGTGTTAGTGCTTCAGTGTTTTCACCGCCCATGCTCCATCAATTCATGTGTGTCATCTCAATCGTCAGTGTTCGTGTACAGTTCTGACATTTTCTTTAAATTTTCTACACCTGTGAACGGCTTTGTGTTTTTTTGCTCCTGTGTCTACTGTTTTTGTGCACCATTATGTTTTGTGTTTCTATGTCCTCCTTGATTCTATTTGTACTGTCTGTGGCCGAAGAGTGGCGTACTATTGCCGCCGCCAGCCGACCTTTATATGTAAGGTGTGAAAATAAGAATAAAGAAAAAAAATTAGTTCTACCTGGTCCAGGGTCCCTGCTAAGGTGCAACAGCAGCACCATATTCTGTTCAACAGCATCTGCTCCCTCCCCACCAACAAACATCTCCTACTCCACACCCTCCCCCACCACCATGTGGATGCCCTCATCCTCAATGAAATCTTTCTCCAGCCTACTCACTCAATTAACATCTCTCCGTATACCTTTCACTGCACCAACAATCCCCTTCCTGTTCTGCGTGGTGGAGTTGCCATTGGCCACCTCTGCCATCTCCCTGTTCGACCTCAACCTCTCTTCAATGACCCTACTGAACACCTGATCCTCAGTCTCTTCTTCCCTGGCCTTACCATCACCTATGCCACCATTTATATCTCCCCTAATACCCTGATCCCATATGATTTCCTCGCCGACATAGACCGCACCTTCTCCTCCTACATGATTGCCTCCGACCTCAGCATCCACAGCCGCACATCCACACAGTTATGGCGGTGGCATTGGTTTATTGCCACCCTCCAAGGTGACCTCCCCCCTCTCCTTCAACATACCTGCCCAGAATCCAATACCACTCCCAACGTAGTCCCGAAACCTCCTTGGGCGCATTACTGCAGACATCTTTGACCCTATAGGTAGCAATCACCTTACCATCCTGCTCACCCTATCAGGCAGACCTCGCCCTCACTCAGCCCATGACCCAGACTCGCCCCCGAGACTCGTCCATGATTACTCCCATGCCAACAGGGATGCCTACCGGGATACCATAGACACCCAGGTCGGACGCCACCCACTCACCTACCAGCACCCTGATGACATCACCCATGCCGCTTCCTTTATCCACTGGACTTTGTCGGAGGCCGTTGCAGTGCACATCCCCACCAAAACTATCTACCCTCACTGTCCTACCTTACCACCACAGGTCATCTCCTCCACGAATCCCATCGCTTTTACCGCTCCTTCCTCCATACCCAGAACCGGGACACACTCCTCCACTTCTGACAACTCCAACACCATATTAGAAACATGCTCACGGCCAAAAAACGCCAGGCCTCGTGACATGCACCAGTCTTAATGCTTCACTGCTTATTAACTCCTCGAAGTACTAGTCAGCTGTCAACCACCTTACTGGCACAAAACCTTCTCCTCACTATCCTCTCATACACGATGACCACCCTTTCCTGGACAATACCAGTCAGGCCAATCATTTTGCCTCCCACCTGTCTGATGCCCTTTCAATCCCTGATGATCCATAATTTGATTATTCACTCTTCCCTGACATCCAGGACTGCACTGACACTTCTCTCCGCCCACTTGCTCCATGCTTCCAGTACTAGGGGGCCACACCGCCAACCGACCTCATACCAATACCATCACAAAAGACATCGTCACCACAATACACACCAAATGCAACACAGCTCCCGGTCATGATCCTATTACATACCACCACCTCAAAGAAGTCCCCTCTCCTTCGTTACAGGACTAGCCACCATCCATAATGTTATCCTCTCCACTGGCTTCTACCCCAACCTGTGGAAGACTTCCCAGATCCTTATGTTTCCCAAACCTGACAAACCCCCTTCCAACACCACCTCCTACCACTCTATCAGTTTGACATCATTCTTCAGCAAAGTCCTGGAGTCCATCCTTACCTGCTGCATCCACCACCCCTCCACCAGCACTGTCTCCTTCCATTGACCCCATGTGGCTTTTGACCTTCCTTCTCTGCCGATGATCTCCTCCTCCACCTGACACACTTCCGCTCCAATGACCTCAATTACTGTCGCTCCACCATCTTTGTATCCCTTGACCTTGAATGTAGCCTCCTTCCGCTCTCACTGCCTCTCCTATGTTACCATCCACAATTCCACCTCTTATACCTTCTACCCCTTGGCACGTGTGCCCCAAGGCTCCATCCTTTCCCCTCTCCTCTACCTCTTATATGTGGCAGACATGCTGCAGTCCCCACCACCCATCCATCCTCTGCAATATGCCAATGACACCACCTTCCTTGTTCTTGCCCCCTCCTTCCTACATTCCCAGCGCCTCCTCCAGTCACACCTTGACCTTTTCACCACCTGGTGCAACCAATGGCTCCTTAAGATTAATCCCTCCAAGACCAAGGCAATCATCATAGGCCATACCCCCCCTCCTTCCGCCTCATCATCTATTTCCACCCCATTGCCCTCACTCCCACCCTCAAGTACCTTGGAATCATCCTCGACTGCTGCTTTTTCCTGGACCCCCCCCCCCCCCCAATCTCACATTCCAAGCCAAGGTATGTAACTTTCTGCCTCCTCGAACTCCTCTCTGGTCGAACATGCGGATTAGACCCTTCCACTATCCTATATACCTATAAGTCCCTCATCTGCCCCATCCTATGCTGTGTCCACCCAACTTGGATCTCTGCCCCACATCTGCTAGAAATCCCTCCAAGTCCTTACTGCATCCGTCTCCTGCTCCCACGTGGATACTTTATGATCTGATTCCCTTCCCCCGTCTCCTCCTGTTCCTAGAACAATACAGATCCTGTATGTCTCCTGCAAACTGGATCCCCCCCTCCTTTGGTTTCACCCATCCTCTCCCACCCTAGCCCACTGCCCTACCTGTACCACAGTGTCCCGCCTGGTCTCCATCTCCTCATGCTCCATACCCTCGCCCAAGGTAGCTTCCACCAACTCCCCCTCCCAAATGATGTCCTTGTGCCTTCCATCTACCCCTCCTACCAGGTCTAAACCCTCCTTCTTCCCCCTCCTCAGGGCTCTCTCTCTCCCTCCCTCTCCCCCTTCCCTTCATCCTCCTTTTCCCCAGCCAAACACCTTCTTTTTCCTTTTCACCTCCCAGGCTTCCAGCTCCTTTCCTTCTCCCCTCCACTGCCCCCTCCTACCCCCCCACCGTCTCTCCTCCCTTTTCTTCCCCCATCCTCCCTTCACCCAGTGGTAGGTCCCCTTAAATACCATGATTTTTAACGTTTTGGTTGTGGTGTCAGTGTTACTGCAGTGCTGTGTGCAGTGTTATGTTCGACCATCACCAACAGTGTCACCAGCAACATTCATTTGTGTTCCCACAGCGTGGTGTTTCTTTGTTTTTGTGTTGACACTGTGTTGATTCTCTGTATGTGTGTGTGGCTCTCATCTATTTTGTTTCTAAATCTACCGTTTATACTCATATATTTTTGTTCATGTTTATTCATCACTTTATACCATTCTATGCTATGTGCTATTTTCTCATTTGACTATGTTTTTTCTGTAACTCTCTTGGCTGAAGAGCGGCATATTGTGCTGCTGCCAGCCCACCCCATTCTCGGGAGTGAAGTAACAATAAAGACAAAACAAGTTTAGTTTTAGTAGCAGTAAATGGCTAGTGAATAGCAGACAAGAAGATCCTATGAAGAAAGACCCTGTCTACCTTTATAATAATGTTGAGTTTTGTCCGCTCGACGTCGAACAAAACCAATTAATGAATAAAAAACTCTTGTGGAATTCAGTTAACCACACTGTTTGACATTTCAAATACGCCACCTCAACTGATGATGAAGAGGAGACTGCCACAAATGTTCGACAATCCGTCTAAAGATGTGAAACACTCCAATGGCACACGAGCAATCGGTTCAACTCTCCATATATCAGTGCCAGATTCATCTGAATCGGCATCACAGATCTGCGTTGACGATGAAATGGTAAAATTAAGTGCAGTTATTCGTGTTTATAAAAAGTGTGTGGAGAATGAGATTGTGCAGATAGCTAGACTTCGCACAAAACTGTTATGGTACAAGGACAGTGCCTATCATTTTAAGTGCAGACAGCAACAGAAACTGTATAAAAAGGATCAAATGAAGGGCAAACAAATTTTGAAGACTATAGGATCCCAGTGTTTAAAAATAGATGCCAGTGGCTTGTTGTTAAACCAGATTAGCATGCCATCTGCAAGATGGAAAGACAAAACTAAGCTGTTCGCTCAAAGTTTATTATATTACAGCACTCAGGCATACAGGTTTTGTCAGAATGTTTTATCTCTCCATCAATGTGCACGTTACACAGGTATATGGAAGGCATACAAATAAAATGAGGGGTAAGTGACAATATGTTCCATCTTTTAAAGCAGAAGGTACAGCATTTCTCCGATACTGATAAACTAGTGCATATGTCATTGGATGAAAAGTATTTAGAGGCAAGTTTAATGTATGACAGCACTTCTGACAGTGTTTTTGGCTTTCAGGGCTTGGAGTTTACATTCACAGTATATTTATCCCACTATTTGGCAGTTGATTTCCCCACTTAGAATAATATAAAGCTGAAGGTCGTACTAGTAGCAACAGACGGCAATGACTGAGACACAGTAGACCTACGGAATGATAAATTGGGCGTTGATCCCTTTTGCATGTAGAGGTAGGCGTCTGTGCTTCTTAAGTGTGAATCTATGTGTTTATATTCCGTGAATATAAAGGAGCTAAGCTGCAGTTCTATGCAACGTCAAAAACGTTTCTTCACGAGTGTGCGTAGCTTGCCATTGGATTCATGAGTTTTATCCCTACTTGCGCTTATTTTAAAATCATTTTTAGAAACATATATGTCTTCTGATGTTACACAAACTCTTGGAAGTAAAAAAAAAAATAATTCAAATATTTCTTAAATCACGTAGCAAAGGGATGCAAAAGAAGATTATGCTTACGACGCATCTTAAGTTCTGCTTCCTCGCCGCTTTGAGTGCTAGTGTCGCTCCACTTGTCAAACGGTAATAACGTTTACGACAGTGAGTGTTGCGACTGTTATGTTAGACTGTGATAAAGCCCTGAATAAAAAAAGTCTCCTTCTTTATTGAGATTTCAACTCCTCTCAAAGTGGGCCCGCTGACAGCAGATTAAAACCGCACTTCAGCCAGAAGTTACATAAACTGTATTTAAAAGGTAGTTAAAATATGTAAAAGGTTCTAAACAAAGTCATCCCCTCTGCTGGCTTCTGCCCCAACCTGTCGACAACTTCCCGCACCCAGCAAACCCCCATCTGTCACCTCTTGCTATAATCCCATGTGCCTCAACACCGTTTTCAGTAAGGTCTTTGAATCCATCCTCTCCCGTCGTCTCCATCACCACCTCCATCAACACCACCTCCTCCCCATTACCCAGTGTGGCTTCCGACCCTCATTCTCCACCGAAGACTAACTCCTTAACCTCATCCACCTTCTCTCCCTCCAAGTTAACTCCCAACCAACTCCTTAACCTCGTCCACCTTCTCTCCCTCCAGCTTAACTCCCATCGCCCGGACATTTTTGTTTCCCTCATCCTCTGAAATGCCTACGACAGCATGTGGCATCCCAATCTACTCTTTAAACGCCAAACCTACACCCTGCCAATCGATTTTGTCTGTCTGGTCGGTTTCTTCCTCTCATGCTGTCCCTATTTCACTCTCCAAGCCACCAAATCCTATCTCTTTTATTCCACTGCTGGCGTCCCCCAGACCTCCATCCTCTACATACTCCTCTGTCTCCTGTACCCTGCCAATATGTCCAAATCACCTCCTCCTGTCCACCTCCTCCAATACGCTGATGTCACCACGTTCCTGCCTCTCTATCCTACCCTTCAATGGTCCTAGCACACTCTCCAAACCCACTGTTTTCATTTCTACCTCACCATTTATGGTCATCCCATCCAGATCACCCCCAACCTGAGATACCTTGCCCTCACCCTCGACCATCACCTTGTCTGGACCCCTCACCTCCTGACTATCCAGCAGTAAGCCCATTCCCACCTCTGCCTCCTGAACCACCTGTCTGGCCAGACATTTGGACTGCAACCTTCCACCATCCTTCACACCTACAAATCCCTCATACATCCCATCCTCTGATATGCTAGTAGTGCCTGGATCTCCACCCCCTTCCCCACTTCTATAAGGCTCTCCAAGTGCTAGAATGCCATGCACTTTGCTTTGCCTTCCGTATCTGCCTTCCTTCCCCTACATGACTCCTGTATGGCCTCATCACCTTCCCCCACTTCCTCTTATTCCCCCAATATCTTCACATCCTTTAACCTGTCCACAGGCTTGGTCTCCCACCCCCTGGTTTTCTCCTTCATCTCCCCCACACACCTGTTGCTACAACTCTATTGCTGTATCCCTCCCTCTCTCCATGGCATGGACCTGGGCGCTGGTGTTTACTGGAGGAACAGAGCGAGCTGAATTTCGCGAAGTCCCTGTTTGTGGAATCCGTGTGCATTTTTACAGAAGATATTTTCGTTACACGGAAACGTATTGATACGTGCATGCAGAATATGTCCCATAACAGATTGACATCAACAACACAAGTCTATAACTATGTGCATCTTTCATAAGACCCATCTTGCAACTGGAATGACATGTGCTTTTCTCCAACACTACATACCCTTCGTTGCTCCAGCGATCTGCAAAGATAAACTACTTCTAGAAAGGAGACAAGGCAGGTGCCAGACTGAGATTTATTGGAAGAATCCTCAGGAAATGTAATCCATCAACAAAGGCAGTATTGTACAAGACAGTCGTTTGACCAATACTTGAGTACTGCTCATCAGTATGGGATCCGTATCTCTGAAAGAAAATAGGCACTATAAAATAATAATCTCTCACGGAAACCACACCATGTGGTAAAAAGTATGAATATATAACTTTATGTGTTCTTCAAAAATTTGTAATTACGATTTTAAAACGTAATATTACAAATAGCAGCCATGAAATAAAAGTCCACTGATGATGTTGCAATTGTAGTGAAACACGTTTCGGATATGAAACAAAATAGTGTTTTGCTAAAGGCGGACCCCATCCAAAAACATTTGTACATTCAGTTTCTAAATATTTACATTTTTCTCTATGAATCGGCAAGCGATTACATCACACCCGGTGGTGAGAATACATCAACGTTGATTCTAAAACGCATAGGGAGACATAATAGTGAACTTTGGAAATGTGCCGTATATTTCCTTTGATGGCTGCATGTCTCACGCGATTTTACACAATTGTGCCATTAAATCGCCCACTTACGCGACGTATTTACAAGCACCAAATTCACCATTACATCGACATTCCCGTACTACACTGAAAACCACTGTGAAGTACATGGCAGAGTACTTGGCACAGTAGGAAGTTTCGAAATTTTTCCCCGTTCCGTTAGCGTACGGAGTGCGTTAAGGACGAGTGCTGAGACGTCTCGGTGTTGTAGCCGGCCTGCCTCTGCCTTCAGCCTCCTTATGGCAGCGACGCGTAGTGGCTGGAGAGCGCCTCTGGACTCCTCGCTTAACAGTCGCCTACGAAATATCGTAAGCGGCCTCTCGTGGGATAACTTGTGCCCTATTCAAGTGTCTGCCGATTGTGTTGTTTCAACACTTGCGTGAAACTCTCCCACAGGTCAGCCACACCTGTAACAATTTGTGCTGCCCTTCTCTGTACACGTTCAGTAGCCGCTGTCGGTGCTGTCTGGTATGGGAGCCACACACATGAGTATCATGCTATGACGGGACACACAAGTAACCAATATTGACTGCAGTTGGCTCCACTGTCCGAGCAAACCGCCAGAGGTCCGAAGCCATCGCCACTACATGTCACCCCAGCTCACTAGTTTACAGTTCGTCAGGATCGGATAGCGGAACAACTAAGGTGGCATGTAACAAAAAAAAGGGTGCCCCCAAAACAACTCCGGGGTAAAATTTTGTTACAAATGGAAACGGAATTACGGACACTCACGCTCACGGTATGTCTGCTGCGTCAAATCTGAGTAAAAATGCGAGATCAGGACGGAAACCTCCATGGGCTTTTGCCGCAACATCTGACTGCAATCCTACTGTCGATGTCTGCGACTCACTTTCCGCACAGTGAGACATAAATATTTCGAGTTCCTGTATAGTCTCTTAACGCTGAGACTTATCCCGCCCAGGCAGTTAAAATTGTTGCTGACCTTACCCCTAATTATTACTCCCTATGACATCAGAGAGTGACAGTATGCAAACTATGATAGCTTACTAATTTGTATATCCTCAAAATGGGCAATTATTCTGACTGCAAAAGTTGCAGAACCTAGTCGCCTTAGAAAATCTAAAATACTTTCCAATTAAGATTGCGATCTATATGTACACCCAAAAATTTAGTATGCTCTACCATGTCTACTGACTTCTGTTGGGTGAGTTATATTTATTGAAGCAACTGTAATTTTTACAGAAGAAAACTAGGTGTATTGGGTTTTTTTCAAAGTTTAAAGTAAGCCCATTTGCAGGAAACCAATTAATGTCTTTTCCAGAGACTTAATTTCCATTATTTTGAATTGGATATTCTTTTACTGGAGTAATAATGATGCTTGTATCGTTAACAAAGAGTGTCAGTTCAGCTTCAGGTTTCAGATAAGAAGGAAGATCGTTCACATATATCAAAAACAATAGGCGCCCAAGATTGAACCCCATGGAACACCTAATGTAATTTTACCCCAGTTACATGAAGTGGGACAATTCCATAAATCACTTGACCCATACAAAGAAAATTTTTGTTTGCTGTTCTGTAGGTATCACTTAAACCACTCTTATGCTATTCCATTTACACCATAGTATTGTCTTTCTGTAACATAATGTCATGGTTCACACAATCAGATGCTTTGGACAAGTCACAGAAATTCCTAATGGTGACATTTTACTATTTAAAAACTATTATGTGGACAGTGAAATTGTATATTGCTGTCTCAGTGGAACAGAATTTTCGAAATCCGAACTGTGATTTACTAAGTATCCCAACTACGTTGAGATGGCTAACCACTCTTGATTACATTACATTCTGTTAGATTTTTGAAAATGCTGTAAGCAAGGATACTGGCCAATAATTATTGACATCTGTGGTGTCCCCCTTTCTGCAGCGAGGCCTGAAAAGTGTACATTTTCACCTGTCTGGGAAAATACCTTGAGTTAGTAATGCATTACATATGTGACTCAGGACATCAGTTATAATTGCTCCACATTGTTTCAATATCTTATTTGAGATGTCATCTACTCCAACAGAACATTTATTTTTCAAAAACTTAATAACTTTACTTATTTCAGAAGAGGTTGTTAGGTGAAACTCAATCTGACTAAAATTTTTCAAAACTGACTTTTCTATGTACTTTAATAGTAATATTACTTCCGCCAGTGGTTACTTTTCCTGTCTCCCTTCTACCAATATTCCACATTGATTTGATTTTATTGCCAGAGTTGTTAATTTCTTCTCTGACATACATATTTCTTGATTTACTTGCAACTTTTCTCAGAGTGTTACAATAATTTTTATAGTGTAAAACTACTTCTGGATATTTACTAGTTCTTGCTGTCTCATACGGTTTTCTTTTTCTTTCTGAAGACATTGTAATACCTGTAATAAACCAAGGTTTCTTTCAAAAGTTTGTGGTGTTACATTTAGTAATTTTCTTTGTTAAACAATGTTCAAAAATGGATAAAATTTATTAAGAAATATGTTGCATTAATCATTACCATTTGGCTCATTATATACATCTCCCCAGTTTACATTTCTTAAACTTTCTCTGAAGTGCTCTATAGATACCACTTTGAGCAACCTAACACTTTTACTTAATGGCTTCTCAACTGGACACACTGTTAGGTTCTGTAAGTTAATCAGTTGTGCCTCATGGTCTGACAATCCATTTACCACAGGGAAAGCATGTGTTTGTTTTATATCCTCTTTCTGTACAAATACATTATCTATTAGAGTGCTGTACTTGTAGGGAAATTGACCACTGATTCTAAGTTATGTGTTGTTAATAACGCTTCTAGTTCACTTTTCCTATCAGAATTACTCAGAAAGTGTAGTTTGAAATCACCACGGATAAATAAATTCTCCTTTTTGTCTGACAGACACAAAACAGGGAGTCAAGCTTTATAATGAATAGCTCCCAGTCTCCTAATGGGGACCTGTACACTGTTGCTACTATCAATACTACATTATCTAGGTGAAGTTCTCATGCAGAAACCTCAAAGTGCTAATCAACACAAAATTTGCTTACTTCTATAGTTTTGTATTTAATGGCTCAAATGGCTCTGAGCACTTCTGAGGTCATCAGCCCCTAGATCTTAGAACTACTTAAACCTAACTAACCTAAGGACATCACACACATCCATGCCCAATACAGGATTCGAACCTGCGACTGTAGCTGTCGTGCGGTTCCAGACTGTAGCGCCTAGAACTGCTCGGCCACTTCGGCCGGCGTTTTGTATTTATACCCTTGTTTTATGAAAGTGGCAACTCCTCCTTTATCCATCCTAGATCTACAAGTCAAAAATGCTAAATTATACCCATTTATACTGTTCACTATCCATCCCCACTGTTACATGGTGTTCAGACAGACAGAGTATATCAATCACATTCTTATTTTAGAGACCATCTAAACACGCTAATAGCTCATCTACTTTATTTTTTATTCCCCTGATATTTTGATGAAGTAACTTGATACTGCCCTTAGCTTTGCCCCTATTTACTGTACATGAAGTTTCTTTTAATCTATGTATCTTGATTGTTGTCTGTCTGGACTTTGGCTTTAAGCTAAAAAGCCTGTCTGCCTGGACCAATTAACCACAGGTATCACCTCTTGTGCGACTGCCCCCCCCCCCTCCTCCCCCGCCCCTACGGTTTCTGCTAATAGAGAAGCCAACTTATTTTCCCCCTTCCTATTCAGGTGCAGGCCGTATGTAGTGTATTCCCACGTACCAATAGCATTAACTGGAACAACACATACGTGAGATTTTGTCGGTGTCTGGAGCAGCACATTCAACTCACTGTTAACATACCTTAAAGCAGTGTTTACCCAGGGCTGATCATGGCGCTGAAAGACCTCCACAGACGCCACATTTGTGTGCCCAGTTTCTGCTCCTATTTTATCCAGGTCACTTCTAATACTGTATCTCGGATTCATAGCAAGGGTGTTTCCTGCCCCCACAACTACAATTACCTGACCTTCCTTCTCAAAGTCATTGCATAGCTGATCTTTCTGTCACCTGCCTAAGGCTAGCACTTCGTTTCACAAAACTTGTTTCCTGGTACCCCGCACCTAATTTCTCACACTCCTCCCATGAGAGCTGCCTATAAGCAGACTTCTTCTTTTCTTATTCTGGTTTGATCCTGACCTTTCTTCTTTAAGCTAATATTCTGCTTCAACCTACTTTCAACTACATCTGGATGAGGCCCTTCCTCCACTTCAGATAGCAACCCAAACTGATTTACTATTTGAATTTCTGGAGTCTTTTCAAGTGTTTCCCTTTTTCGCCCTTTGCTTTCTACTTTTTCCCAGTTCCCAGTCTCTTTTTCCTCCCTTAAATTACGTAATTCCTAGTTCGCGTTTTCTAGTTCAGACTTAAGGGCACAAATTTTTGCCTCATGTTCAGCGATTTTTCTGTCCTTTCTACATAACTTACACTGCCATCGAAGAGCCTCATTTCATTACCTCCACGAAACCATAACTTACAGTCTACACAGAACACCGCCTCTTTAAAATTTCTATGGCAAACAGCCCATTTGTCACATATGGTCTGATAGGCAAACTTAACACAATAGCAGACAATAAGTTGGCACAAGACCTGTACTAATCTGTAAATAAACACTAATGTATACAAACTTTTAAACTTATTTTCGAAAGTTTTAACTACATGAACACTGTATGAGAGAAACGAATTAGTTAGGATTTGAAAGGATAACTCTAGTCAAAAACGAAAATCTACACTTGTGCCATATTTACGGCTAAAAAACGTAAACAAACTAGCGACTAACGGCCTTTACGAATTACTTCATTTAAGATCGAAATACAGTCAGGAAACCGATACCTTCAATAGATAGACTACAGGAGAAGTAAGTACATTAATCTAAAATTTAATATTAACAAAATTAGCCCTTATTTCAATATTAATCACTTAACTTTGTGAGAGCTTTGTTATAATAAATACTGACCAGAATATGCAGTTGGTAAAACTGAAACCACAAAACTTGGTAGAAGTAGTTTCCCAGTAACTGTAAACCATTTAAAAGACTTGCTTGACTTTATTGATAACTTGGGAAATGTCACCAGAAAGAATGATGATAGTTTACAACAGACACTCGCTATTCATAACCAAATATTTGAAAATATGGTAAATTGTTTTGAAGAAACTGAGAGTAGCAACATTAATTTCTTATGTGAGGAAGTGAATTTAATGGGTGAACAAAAGAAACATTACAGGTATTAGCTAGATTTTATTATATTTTGTAGGATTTTATTTTCAATATCACCAGTGTCTTGTGCTACCCTGTCCTAATACACTGCATAAGATTAGTCCATATTTTGAAACACACCAAACAGGTGAGTATCTAGGTGGCAATTTTCTGTTGTACAAAACAGAAGATACAGTTCCTTTGTGAATCAGATTATGTTGTTTCACTAATGGTTGACAAAATGCACTTGAAACACTATTTGGGCTACACAGGAGGTAACATTTTGGAGACTGGATTCAGTTCTAAAATTGTGGCAACTAGTGCTCAGGTTTTTATATCTCCAGTTAGGAACGTAAATGGTGAAGAACTCTTCACTCTAATTAAGAAAATATTTCATAGACTACACGCAATTTGTTTTAATTAGCCTGTGTTGTTAATGATAAGATTTCAATTAACACATGTGTCACATCATTCCCCCTCTCAACTGTCAAATTTTTACAAACACCCCTGTGATGACACAAAACCCCTCTTTGTGATTTATGTTCTGTTCACATATTAAAATGTGTCAGAAAGAACTGAATCAGTAAGAAAGATACTGATGAGAAAATAAAGTACCCACAGTTTGAAACAATTTCAGAAAGTATACAACTGCTAGTGACCAAGTTCTCTGCAGTTAAAAAGCTACATGATGGAGTGCATACAGAGATAATAAAATCTGCCAACAAACTTAATTTAAAGGCTCTTTATAAAAGCAACATTGAGCAACAAAATGCCAAACCTGTGCTTAATAGTTTCAGTGAGATCGCTGATCAAGGTTTGTTAGGCTTCGAGGAACATTATCTTGCTGAAAGTTTTGAGAGCACTGCTAAATTCATCAAAATTAATTTGTACATGGTGGGATATTCTAAATGTTTGATGTCCTGTTATATTATCCATTTCAAGGATGCACTGCAGAAACCACTTTCCGGAACAAGTGACAAAAATATCAGATATTTAGAAAGTTTTTCATCGTGGTTGGATATATGGAAATGTCGTCCTGAACACACATTTGAATTATCCAATAGCACACATTTGGCCATATCAGACACCATTCACAGTCTAGAGATGACCAAGTACTGCAGCGAGGACACGAATTTTAAATATGTTTTGCCATGAAATGTTCAGACAGATGCTGTAGAAGCGAGATTTGGGAAATAGCGAACAGTGGAAGGATCTCAATGATTGGTATCTTTGGTATCTTGAGACAGATTTTGACATTCAATTCAAGGTTAGGATTCAGACACTGCTGTCCCTGAAAATTCCATCATCTGCTCTTGGAGAAGTTGGAATAGATTCAGATTCTTTTATAACTGACTGTGAAGATGATGTGACCTTACCTCCAACAAACATTTATGGTATAATCTATTTCAGTGAGGAACAAATTCCGTCTGTTCAGGAATACTTGCCTGTTTTCACATACTCATGAGGGTATTATGCCAGATCTGTTCTTAAGAAGCTGAGATGTGAGACATCTAAAACATATTTAGAGCTAGATAAAAGTCTTTTAGTAATAGAAAATGATGGACATATAAGAAACACGGACAGAAATAGGTCTTATTGTCATAATAATGAGGTTATTAATGCTGTTATTTTTACTTATTTGGTAGCTAAAAACTTGATGTCTAAAGAACATGAACACAGATTCATGAGATGCTCTTCCCAGAGAAATTTCCTGTTGATGCAATTTAAAGAGACTGTTACCTAAGGGAGTTGTCTTGTAGTAAGGTAGATCACACAGACTACAGAATTATTTAGTGTGTACCGGTAGTAAAAGTAGGTGTTATGTTTCTCCATAACGGTACTAACAGTAAAAAGAGAAAGTTTTCAACTGTAAAGTAGTTTGGAATAAATTTTGTGACAGGATAACGAATATTTACATTTGTCATTTTCCCCTCAGTCCTAATTTTCTCTTCTCGAAATGCGTAATTGCAGTTTTAACACTGAGTTTGTATAATACTAAGCCTATATTTTACTTACAATGAAACTGTAAATAGGTCGACGTCTTGAATACATGTGTTAATACTACAGAGTTAACAAACGCGTACTGCCGCGAGCAAAACACTGACTACCGCCCTGCCACCTGTTGGCGACGACAGGAAACAGCTGTGTGGCCGTCGTTCGCCATCCAGTAGCAACCGACAGCTGGCATTCACGTTTATTTCGCATTTTGACGTCAAGTCGGGAAGTATTTGAAGTAGAGCTCGAACCAACAACTGTATATCTCTTGTTCTTTAAAGACCTTTATACAAGCGAACGATGGTTGGCACTACTTACTCCAAGAATATTTAATACTCGTTCCCATGGTTCGTGACAAATGCATATAGTTTACAACTCTGCTTACGCGACAAGTCCCAATACAGACTTAATTAGTAGTTGTGTAGATAATTTTTGGCAGAGGTTCCACCATATGCGGTGTGTGCCCCTTAACCAGTGTTGAAGCATCGCAGTGTATACGCGCTGGCGCCTGTAAGCCGAATGTTAAGAGGCTAGGTAGTAACTACGATGCGTAATAACGTCAATTCGTCATTCATTACACAATCCAGAAGCAATTTTACTGATGCGTTTCGAACGAGTAAGACAGAATTACTCTGCAAGAAAATAAAGTCGCTACAAAATAATAATATTCAACATTGATGATCACTTCCTAATATTCAACATTGATGATCACTTCCTTTGTAACGCGTAACTTAATAAAACGTGCTTCAACTTCTATCTGTTGGGGCAGAGCATGTTCGATATTGGAAAATAATTCAATGAATAGAGAACCTCAGCCCATTAAAATAATGTTCGATTGAGGACGAGGCTGGAACGACATAACCAGGCAGTCCAACGTCTCGACAGCCAGGCGTGCAGAAGACTGCAGGGGGTTGAGCCCACAGCTTCTGATACACAGGCCTCACGGCCAACTGTGACGACATCGCCGCTAACCCGTCGCTGCATTACCGCAAGAGGCTGTAATTTTCTTCTATTGTGTTTGCTATCATTTGCAAAATCTGACTGCTTGTTAAGAAAAACGTTGTGAGAGAAACCGACATACACCACAGCCTGTAAATTACACTATTAGAGTTACTGTGATAGAGATAGTTTTAGTAAAATTTAGCAGACAGGATGAAATAATTATTCTGGTGATTGTAAGTTTAATTACTTAGTCAGAACTGTAATTCACTGAGATGTAAATGAACCACCAAAGATCGTATCTATATTGTCGCCTGGGTTAGTTCAATTGTAAACTGTCATGTAACCAAGTTCTAACAAAAAAAGACCAAAGGGAGATTTCATAAATCTGACACCTCTGTCTGTATGTGCCATCAGAAGTGTCAAATATGTACCAGAATACCGCTGTTAATGAAACGAAATCTTTGTCAGTAAAATATAGTCTTAATATTATACACTTGCAGTGTTAACAATGCAATTACACGTATTGCGAAGAGAAAATTAGGAATGCTGGGAAAATTATCAATGCAAATGTTTGTTAAACTGTCACAAAATTTATTCCAAACTACTTTACAGTTGACAGTTTTCTCTTTTTGCTGTAATTACCGTTATGGCTATCGTTAATTTTTTAACATAATTATTGAGAAACATATTACATGATACTTTTACTACCCACTGAAGAATTCTGTCGCCTGTGTGATCTGCCTGAAGTAAAAGAACACCCCCTCAGGTAGAAGTCTTTATTTTTGATAACATCTAATCTTAAAAAGTAAACTTCTCTGGGAAGAGCATCTGATGAAGCCGGTTTGATGTTCTGCAGAGACCATGATTTCAACAAGCGAATAAGCAGAAATAACAACATCAATAACGTCATTGTCCTTCACTGTTTTCTATTCCTGATAGTGTTTTACCTCACTCTGGATATGTTTTACGTGTCTCGCATCTCAGCTTCTTAAGAACAGCATTGGCACAGTACCCTGAAAACTATGTGTAAAAAAAGGCAAGTATTCCTCACCAGACTGAATTTGATACATACTGAAATCCGTTGTGCAGTCAAAGTTCGGTTGTTGTGGTTGTAAGCTGACATCATCTACACATTCAGCTTGTCAAGAGTCTAAATCTGTTCCAACTTCTCCAAAAACAGATGTTGGAATTTTCAAGGGCAGCAGGGCCTGAATTCTTAGCTTGGAATCAATTTCGAATACCTGCCCCAGAGATACCAAATAGTGTCATACTGCAATTGTTTGATATATTCCATATCTTTTTTCTGCAGCATCTGTCTAAACCCTTCCAGGCAAAATATATTTAAAACTCGAGTCCTCAGTGCAGTACTTGGACATTTCTTGAAGAGCCTGAGGGGTATGAGACATGTGCAAATGAGTGTCATTGGATAATCCAAATGTGTGATCAGGACAATGTTTCCATATATTCAGCCATGATAAAAACCTTTCGAAATATCTGATACTGTGCTGGAAAGTTGTTTCTGCAGTGCATCCTTGAAATTGATATCTCTACCAGGTCACCTAATATTTAAAATGTTCCACCAAATACAAATTAATTTTGATGGATTTAGCAGTGCTTTCAAAACTTTCAGTAAGATGATGTTCCCCCAAGGCAAACAAACCTAGAACAGTCCTCCCATTGAAAATACTAAACACAAGTTTGAAATTTTGTCACTCTAGGTTGATTTTATAAAGAGACTTTAAGTTTCTTAGCAATAATTTATGATCTGTGTACACTCTGCATCATGCAGCTTCTTAACTGCAGAGATTTACGCCATAATAGGTTGTGTACTTTCTGAAGCAGTTTCAAACTCTGGGTACCTTATGTCTGATCTGGATCTTCTTTATTGATCCAATTTTATGTGACACATCTTAATATGTGAACGAAATGTAAAACATAAAAAGGGGTTCTGTGTCATTACAAGGGAGATTGTAAACAACTGTCAGCTGAGAAGGGGGAAGCAAAGAATGATGTGGCCTGTCTGTTAACTGACATTTTGTCACTAGCAACACAGACTAATTAGTGAATCAACATGAACTGATTCACAAAGAAATTGGAACTTCTGATTTGTAAACAACAGGTAATTGCCACCTAGCTGCTCAACTGCTGGATGTCTTTGGAAATGCAAACAAATCTTATGCCATGTATTAGTTTGTGCTCCTTATAAACTTGTAAGTGTATGGTGATCTTGGAAATAAAATACTACAAAACATAATACAATCTGGCGAGTATCTGTAATCCTTCCTTTGGACACCCACTAAACTCACTTTATCACCTAAAAAAGTAATGTTGTTACTTTCAGTCTCTTCAAAAAAATTTACTGTATTTTTTAAACAATTGGATATTAATAGTAAGTACTTTATTATTGAGGTATCATTGTTCTTTCTGATGAATTTTTCCAAGTTATCAATAGCGTCAATTAAGTCATTTAATCCCTCTGTGCATTACCTACATTTTATGCACATTTAAATACCCTGCGTCCAAAGGACCTGTTGTGTCTAATTCGAGAATTAAAATGGAAAAAGTATCTCCTGGATATGAACATGCAGAACAATTTTGTTTTAAAGCTTATCAGTATAATAAAAGACAGCTGTGATCATGTTTAACGCTTTTATTAAATCAAAAGTAGTACATTTTTAACACTGAATAATTTTCATTAAATAAATTACATTACTAAAACTGTTCTCACACTGGCGGTTATGGTATTCACAAAGAACAAATCGCTAAGCATACAAGGATGACATTAATTTTTACAATTGTTATACACCACACTGCTATGGTCCTGGCACACGTTTTGTGCATTTACAGAACACTGTCTTGGTTTTTCTGTCCTTTGAAGCAGGGCACAATGAACACCGTCTCTTCTGACGACTCACTGTGCTGCTGTTGTTACTACTGCTGTTTTGTGTTTTAGGAATAGTAATGAACTTTTCCCTATACAGGTAGATGGATTTCTGTGGAAAGTGATTAGGCGATCTTCTGGTCATAAACGGTTATATCATCTCAACTGAAATATCCTTAATGAATAGTCTCCTCTTGTGCAAAATCCCTTTGTGATCCATGGGATGTTGTGTTTTGAAAAGAATAAAGCGATTTAGAGTGCGTACATCCCTTATGGTGTACCAGAGAGCCACTGGTCAGCGTTTAGTTTGTCCTTTGCATGTATAATCAGGCACTAGTTGATCCATAACATACACACCATCCTTCGTTTGGTTAAAAAATTTCACAATCTCAGGCTTCAGATTTGGATACTGTTCATCTACAGATTTGTCATGATGCATGGAGTGTAGGAGGACAACACACTTGTTTTTCTTTGGTGAAAAACCAACGATCTTCATTTGAATGTCCCGCTCTGCTCCTATTTGGCATCACCTCTTTTGGAATTTCTGTTTTATTCATCATTGTTGTTCCCACAACAATTAGGTTCTTACACAACACATGTTCTGCCAATGGTACACTTGTAAAATAATTATCTACAGTAACATTTCTGGCTGCACCAGCAATAAATTGCCTGCAAGGGTCTTCTCTGTGGTAAGGCCCACATTTTTCTGGGGTGGCTCACCTTGTCCTCTTCCCGTGTACACAGGCCTGTCAGTGACATAACCAGCTTAGCTTTGCACATCCAGAATATCTTCATTTTATACTTTCCAGGCCTGTTTGGCATATATCGCGCAAACCCATAACAGGCCCCTAAATGGAACTAGCTGTTCATCCACAGTTACATTACTTTTAGGTATCATTATTTTCTTGCACTGTCAGTAAATATTTTCTGTCTGTCATAGGATACAAGATCAAGCTTATCGGTTTGTAACCTAGCCTCATTGTTCTTTTGTCATCGATTCTAATGAATCTTCTTATTGCCTGAAACCGACTCACAGACATTGTAGCTCTACATAACGGATTGCAATACCTTCCCTGAAAAAGTTCCTTGATTGGAAGATCCCAAACCTTATCCTCTCCAATATGAAGTAAAATCACCCAGAAGGCGAACATTTCGTCTCTAGCTACATCATTCCAGTTTTTTTTTTGGCACAAAAACTCTTCTTGCTTCTACATCTACATCTACATCTACATTGATACTCCGCAAGCCACCCAACGGTGTGTGGCGGAGGGCACTTTACGTGCCACTGTCATTACCTCCCTTTCCTGTTCCAGTCGCGTATGGTTCGCGGGAAGAACGACTGTCTGAAAGCCTCCGTGCGCTCTCTAATCTCTCTAATTTTACATTCGTGATCTCCTCGGGAAGTATAAGTAGGGGGAAGCAATATATTCGATACCTCATCCAGAAACGCACCCTCTCGAAACCTGGCGAGCAAGCTACACCGCAATGCAGAGCGCCTCTCTTGCAGAGTCTGCCACTTGAGTTTATTAAACATCTCCGTAACGCTATCATGGTTACCAAATAACCCTGTGACGAAACGCGCCGATCTTCTTTGGATCTTCTCTATCTCCTCCGTCAGACCGATCTGGTACGGATCCCACACTGATGAGCAATACTCAAGTATAGGTCGAACGAGTGTTTTGTAAGCCACCTCCTTTGTTGATGGACTACATTTTCTAAGCACTCTCCCAATGAATCTCAACCTGGTACCCACCTTACCAACAATTAATTTTATATGATCATTCCACTTCAAATCGTTCTGCACGCATACTCCCAGATATTTTACAGAAGTAACTGCTACCAATGTTTGTTCCGCTATCATATAATCATACAATAAAGGATCCTTCTTTCTATGTATTCGCAATACACTACATTTGTCTATGTTAAGTGTCAGTTGCCACTCCCTGCACCAAGTGCCTATCCGCTGCAGATCTTCCTGCATTTCGCTACAATTTTCTAATGCTGCAACTTCTCTGTATACTACAGCATCATCCGCGAAAAGCCGCATGGAACTTCCGACACTATCTACTAGGTCATTTATATATATTGTGAAAAGCAATGGTCCCATAACACTCCCCTGTGGCACGCCAGAGGTTACTTTAACGTCTGTATACGTCTCTCCATTGATAACAACATGCTGTGTTCTGTTTGCTAAAAACTCTTCAATCCAGCCACACAGCTGGTCTGATATTCCGTAGGCTCTTACTTTGTTTATCAGGCGACAGTGCGGAACTGTATCGAAAGCCTTCCGGAAGTCAAGAAAAATAGCATCTACCTGGGAGCCTGTATCTAATATTTTCTGGGTCTCATGAACAAATAAAGCGAGTTGGGTCTCACACGATCGCTGTTTCCGGAATCCATGTTGATTCCTACATAGTAGATTCTGGGTTTCCAGAAATGACATGATACGTGAGCAAAAAACATGTTCTAAAATTCTACAAGAGATCGACGTCAGAGATATAGGTCTATAGTTTTGCGCATCTGCTCGATGACCCTTCTTGAAGACTGGGACTACCTGTGCTCTTTTCCAATCATTTGGAACCCTCCGTTCCTCTAGAGACTTGCGGTACACGGCTGTTAGAAGGGGGGCAAGTTCTTTCGCGTACTCTGTGTAGAATCGAATTGGTATCCCATCAGGTCCAGTTTGTGTGTATCACAATTTCATCCGCAATGGTTAGAGGAATAAATAAATCCCAAGCATCTTTGGGGGTGTTAGTGATTATGCCCCTTGCTGGTCCTGGAATATTTAATCACTAAATTATGTGCAGGCATTTTATTTGGCACTGGGGGCACTAACCCCACTGCTTACCATTTGGAGCAATATATATGTTAGCATTTTTATGTTTATTTTTCCAGACGCATTAATACCTACATCATCCTCATAATCATCATCATCATCATCATCATCATCATCACTATCACTATCATCACTACTAGTCTGTTCTCCACTCAGAGAGCTGCATGGCGCTCCCTGAGGACCAACTTCATGGTTTTCATCTGAAGCTATACTTTATCTAAAAGAAAATCATAATTATCAGCTCCCCATTGACTAACAACTGATTCAAAATTTGGTCTTGATAAGTGTATGCTATCTCCTTTCCTGCTCCTTTTTATAGATGTAGATTCTGACATTATATCTGAAAAAATAATGTGAAGAAATAACCTCTCTTCTTCTGTCAACTGAAGGATTGTAACTGTTGTTCATTTTATTGTTTAGTGTTAAAAGTGACACTTACCTTTCTTCCTCGTTCGTATCGAATATCAAACACACCACTGCTGAGCAGAAACTCCCACAACATTACTGTATTGCATCACATACTCGTAATAACCCCCCCACAATATTTCACTGTGTTACACAACACAGGAATATGCTATCTGTTGTGAGTTGTAACAATTATATTTTGTGCCATGATAACAATGTTTAGGTGTACCAATAGCGCATTCTCTGAATTCCGACAAAACGTAGTCGATTACATCACAATCTAATTTGATAACACTACAACATGATCCATAGGTTACATCGGGCCCATGTTATGTAAGTGTGTGTATAAAGACGAAAATGTAAGTGTCACTTAAAACTAATCTTGATTTCTAAGGGTACCTTTACCTTGTTACTGGAAACTGCTAGGGAGCATACCTGATAAGCTGGGGCACAATTTTAAAAACTTTCAAATAGTAATTAAAAGTTAAAACTGTCTGCAGTTATGGTGAACCCAAGGTATGCATACCAGGGTCTAATGGTTCAGAGTTAATGGGAACGTCCTTGTACCAAGTTTTGTGGTTACACTTTTACCAACATGTAACTGCATACTCGGGCCAGTATTCACCACGACAGAACATAAAAGTGTAAGAGTATCTGTCGTTTCTATTAGAGCAAAACTAATTACACTGTATGACTTTATAGCATGCCAATCTTTGGATAGCTTTAGCGGATCTAAGGACTAAAGAAAGCCATTTAAGTCCACGAAACGTCTTACCTGTTCATACTGGGCACAAGTTGCCAAATTGGCTGCAATAGCTAGTTCAAAGTTTCTGTTTTCCATCGGTTCCATTGAACAAGAAGCTGACGAGAGGTAATTCAAACAGACAGAATCGATGGTACAGTTACTGGTTTAAGACGAGGTTTCAGAAGAGGCACATAACATTTCTTTACTGGGGATCTGTCGAAATATTCACCAAGTCTCAGAATGAGGTCCTCAGTGAAATGGAGTCCGCAAACCTTGAAATAATGACAAAAACCTTTTTTATCAGCTGCATATGATAATGTGCAAGGGCAAGTTTCCCATTAATACTAACGCACACATGCGATTAGTGTCAGTTACTTTTAGAACAAATCAACCAATACTGACTCGGTATTTTGAGTTATAAAGCTGCATAAGTAAATTACAGTCTGCTAGTGATTCAGTACTGCATACAGTGAACTTTCTGTGCCGTAGATTGGCATCATGTCTACTGAAATTACGTTGTTCCTGAACAACTGAACATCATGCTAACACGAATACACAGCAAGCTGGCCATCCTCTCTATATTAAAGCACACACACTGTGACACAATCTAAGTGACTTTGTAATGTCTCTTAGCAAAACACATATTATATGTGGTAAAAAAAGGGAGAAAAGAATAATTGAACTGGATGATTGTAATTGCGTGGACAACGATTGTGTGAATTTTATGTAATAAAGAGAAAGCATTATGTGTCATGTTTTGTTCTTGTATAGAATTATGTACTGATTTTTTTTTAAGATAATATCTGTGTCGGCGAGTCCTGAAACCGCCACAGACGATACTTATTATATATCAAACAAAGATGAGAATATGTGACAAGTATAAACAGTAGTGACCGAATATTAATTTCTCTGTCGTCTTCTTGGAGTTACGTGAGTAGGAAGAGCCTGTGACGTTATACTGTATGCTTGCGTAGCATTCTTTTGTCAAGATTGAGAGACGTACGCCATTCTCATTGTAAAGGTGTGTAATAATTTAATCTGTTTAAATGTTTTGAATAGAGTTACTTAGTGAAAACTTGCATTATGATTTGTAATAAGCTTGCCTGGTATTTTATCCCATCCTTTTAAGACATATTCAGTTATTTAAATATTACTCGTGGTGCAGAACTGCGCTACGAACGAACGAGCCGCTGCCGCGGCGCATTCAAACTGCATTAAATGAAACCAATCATACCGCAGAGAAGTGGACAGGTAATAGTAAACTAAAATTATTTGTTTCAGCTTTCGCAATTGCAGAGCAGAGCAGCAGATTTTATGATGTGTTTCACAGGTTGATGCTGGCTGCTGATGATATATTATTAAGAGTGCAAAAAGATAATTTATCTTCATAACATAAAAGAAATCTTGCTGTGCGTAGTTCTGGCCTGGCAAACCTTATAGTAAAAACATCTTTCTCTATGATAATAGTCTCATGTTCTCGTGTTATTCGTGGTACTTGTTGGTGTTTCACAGATAACAAAAATCCACTGCAAAATTTTCATGTTGAACAATCATTGCATACTGTAGCAACAGTATTGATAACGAAATAATTTTCATTAACCTTTTCAATAACTGTAAAGTAAGGAAGATATGTTGAACTTTATGGCAAGTTACAGTAACGAAAAAAATTTTCCTTTAATAGAAAGCCAGATCCAGAATAATAAGAACATAATATATTTTGTTTTGTTGAACATTAATGATCCAAAGAAAGTCGCAGCACAGCATCACTAAAAGGTATTTCAGGGCTCTTTTCGTAGTAACATGCTGTTGTTGTTGTGGTCTTCAGTCCTGAGACTGGTTTGATGCAGCTCTCCATGCTACTCTATCCTGTGCAAGGTTCTTCATCTCCCAGTACCTACTGCAACCTACATCCTTCTGAATCTGCTTAGTGCATTCATCTCTCGGTCTCCCTCTACGATTTTTACCCACCACGCTGCCCTCCAATACTAAATTGTATTCTTGATGCCTCAGAACATGTCCTACCAACCGATCCCTTCTTCTAGTCAAGTTGTGCCACAAACTTCTCTTCTCCCCAATCCTATTCAATACTTCGTCATTAGTTATATGATCTACCCATCTAAACATCATTCTACTGTAGCACCACATTTCGAAAGCTTCTATTCTCTTCTTGTCCAAACTATTTATCATCCATGTTTCACTTCCGTACATGGCTACACTCCATACAAATACATTCAGAAACGACTTCCTGACACTTAAATCTATACTGGATGTTAACAAATTTCTCTTCTTCAGAAATGCTTTCCTTGCCATTGGCAGTCTACATTTTGTATCCTCTCTACTTCGACCATCACCAGTTATTTTGCTCCCCAAATAGCAAAACACCTTTGCTACTTTAAATGTCTCATTTCCTAATCTCATTCCCTCAGCATCAGCCGACTTAATTCGACCACATTCCATTATCCGTGTTTTGCTTTTGTTGATGTTCATCTTATATCCTCCTTTCAAGACACTGTCCATTCCGTTCAACTGCTCTTCCAAGTCCTTTGCTGTCTCTGACAGAATTACAATGTCATCGGCGAACCTCAAAGTTTTTATTTCTTCTCCTTGGATTTTAATACCTACTCCAAATTTTTCTTTTGTTTCCTTCACTGCTTGCTCAATATAGAGATTGAATAACATCGGGGAGAGGTTACAACCCTGTCTCACTTCCTTACCAACCACTGCTTCCCTTTGATTTGCCTCGACTCTTATAACTGCCATCTGGTTTCTGTAAAAATTGTAACTAGCTTTCCGCTCCTTGTATTTTACCCCTGCCACCTTCAGAATTTGAAAGAGAGTATTCCAGTCAACATTGTCAAAAGCCTACTCCAAGTCTACAGAAGCTAGAAATGTAGGTTTGCCTTTCCTTAATCTAGCTTCTAAGATAAGTCGTAGGGTCAGTATTGCCTCACATGTTCCGATATTTATACAGAATCCAAACTGATCTTCCCAGAGGTCAGCTTCTACTAGTTTTTCAATTCGTCTGTAAAGAATTCGCGTTAATATTTTGCAGCCGTGACTTATTAAACTGATAGTTCGGTAATTTTCACATCTGTCAACGCCTGTTTTCTTTGAGATTGGAATTATTATACTCTTCGTGAAGTCTGAGGGTATTTCGCCTGTCTCATACATTTTGCTCACCAGATGTTAGAGTTCTGTCAGGACTAGCTCTCCCAGGGCTGTCAGTAGTTCTAATGGAATGTTGTCTACTCCCAGAGCTTTGTTTCGACTCAGGTCTTTCAGTGCTCTGTCAAACTCTACACGCAGTATCATATCTCCCATTTCATCTTCATCTACATCCTCTTCCATTTCCATAATATTGTCCTCAAGTACATCGCCCTTGTATAAACCCTTCTTCAGTAAATGAAGAAACGTAGCAACATATTTTATCTCATATATTAGTTGTTACGTTAGCAATAATAAAACAAAGCAAAGAGAACCGGCGAAAACTTGTAAGAAAGATGCTTGCCTTCCAATTCTGTATAACCTGGAAATATTCAAAATGTATTGCAGTCAGCTATACAGTTCTGATTTAGCTCTGTCCATTTGGGACATAATTTCCTCTGCAACGAGTCACACAACACATATATCAGCTGTGTAAATGAAACAAATTAAGTAATGGATGCAACTGTGAGAACGTCAGTTGGTTAAGACAAGTTCCTGCATAATGTTAGAAATCGAAATCAGTTATGGCTGGTGCTGCCATCGAACGGCGCGCCACGCAACTACCCCTTGCTGCAAGCCGTCGCCACAAGATGGCAGCGCGGTGGGCAGCCTCACGCTTGTCGTAAGCGATCATTACTCGTGCAGTTTGTAGCGTAGAGCTCGCCGTATTCAGGTAACGCCACGTAGAAACAAAGCCTCACAGCGTGCGAAATAACGTCATTCAGTACCGGCGCTTTGGCAGGCCTTGCAACACCGACTGTCCAATTAAGTGAATGTACCATTACTTCCTGCGTCTTGCAAAATCTAGTAGTAGTAGTAGCTTTATTCATCCATAGATCTCTTTTTTCAGGGATATAGGACATGTCAAAGTATTTAGAAATTTAGATCAATTTAAAATAAGTTAGTTAGAGACTGACACACACAGTGGTTACGGTTACTACAAGCCACACCACAAGTTGGGAAACGGGGCCAAATTTCTAGTAGTTTACTGTCGCGATTTTCACAAATGTTTTATTCGTATCTTACAGAAACTAGCAGTACGGCAATAAACAGCCTTTTAAAACACGCCACTAACGCCAATCAAAGTAATTTATAGCAATACAAAAATTTAAAGAACATTAGTAAACAGGCTACTAAAGTAAATACAGTACTTTGTTAATAAAGTATGGTGAGGTAGTGAAGCCACCAACACTGCCATTAAACAAATTAAACAGGTGTCAGCAAACACACGATTAATGGCAATAAAAGGAATTTACAAACTTGGAGGAATTTTAAAAATTTTTAAACAAAAGTGTCCTGGAATATCATTAGAACATAACAGATATGACGGACCCGTGTAAGGCAGCCACAAATCACCCACTCAGGGATGCTCAGGCTAGACACAATACTGACCAATTTTAATACGCTCGTAAACACAATTGCCACTCTCAGGCTGGTCACTGCACCGACTTTTAGCCAGCGAAAACTATTAATAAGATGGCTTAACTTGCTGACACAATTAGAGCTAACCTCGTGCAAGGAAACATTACACCACTCAGTCCTGAATGAGCGACCACATGATCAACCAACAAGAAGCATGAATTTACTCATAACCCACAACAGAATAACGAAACAATGAAACTGCCAAAGCTACACCTGCCATCGGACAGTAACGAGACGAGGAGGAAAGATCACTGTCTTCAATTACACCGGTCCCAGGGACAGGAAACCCGGTCGCCGGAAGCCACAAGGCCGAAGAGACGCTGGTTACGCAGACTTATTACTTCATGATTAAACCTTCCGCGAACTTAACTTGCAGTTATGCTCGAACAGGCCGTACACGACCTCCGATGGCGAGGATCCACACATCCGACCGCGCACGCGTCGCCAGCGTACCCGACACGCCACGGTCACGCGACGACACGCTCTGTCACCGGAGTTCACGTCTTCTCTGCAACATTGACGGGTAGTGACCGCTCCTTCAAGGTAGGTGTCTCCTTTTAAACTCCAGTGTTGAAACGGAGGATTTAAAGAAGCTTGTTAACGTCCCACCAAGGCGAAATGAACAGCAACTACTCGTGGGGCGATTCTGTATACAACCAACACGCGGGGAGCTCTTCCGTCAACTCGACCCGCTCGTTACACACAACCGACGTACATCACGTGGCGATTCGGTTCAACCGACCACACCTGCTTCGCGCTGG